>NW_012119932.1:6012078-6014234 GCF_000951035.1 Colobus angolensis palliatus
AAAAAAAAAAAAAAAAAGAAACACGTGAATAAGTGATACTTACAATAGAAGAATGTAAATTATGTGACGGAGAGGATCCCACTTGCTTTGATTTGCAGTGCTGACCAAACATCTTATGCTATGTTTCTTTATATGTGTTGTTTCATATTAGCATAAAAATAAATATCTATTCTTTAAAGCAAACAATGTACATTAAAGTGATAAAACTAAAAATATCTTTGAGGCCAGGCGTGGTGGCTCAGCTCACACCTGTAATCCCAGCACTTTGGGAGGCCATGGTGGGTAGATCACCTGAGGTCAGGAATTCAAGACCAGCCTGGCCAACATGGTGAAATCCCCATCTCTACTAAAAATACAAAAATTATTTGGGTGTCATAGTGGATGCCTGTAATCCCAGCTACTTGGGAGGCTGAGGCAAGAGAATTGCTTGAACCTGTGAGGCAGAAGTTGCAGTGAGCCAAGACCACACCACTGCACTCCAGCCTGGGCAACAGAGTGAGACTCTGTCTCAAAAAAAAGAAAAAAAAGAAAAAGAAAAAAAGAAAAGAAAAAAGAAAACTTTGAGTAGCTCCCATGACAAGGTCAAGGGAGCAATTAGAAAGCTGAATGTTGGAAGGGCTTTTGATGGGTGTGGGGTTTTGCAGCAGAAGGGCTGTCCTCTATGGTGAGGCACAATGCTGCTTTCTCCAGAGGTCAGAGATTTGGATTTCTCCACCACACTGTAGAAGCTTTAGGTAAACAGACTTGTTCTGAAAGAACACGATGAGCATGAAAAATGTTTCTATGAAGATATTACCAAAGCTTGAGAAAGAAATAGAAAAGGTCTAGTATTTCTTATATTCTCAAAAAGCAGGTAAAAGAAGGCCTAATGTTGACTCTTACCCCTGAGCAAACTCAGGCATGAACAGGTCCCGTGAGGCTCCTGCTCTGGAAAAAGAAAAAAAAAAAAAAAAGAGGAGGTTGAGGTGAAGTGAAGAAAATTGAGCAAGGTCACATGGGCCAGCTTGTGGTTGAAGTGGTGGGGTGGGGAAGGATGTCCTTTAAAATAATCATGTCCAGACTTGATCTGCCCCAATGCTGGCCTCGAAGAAGATCTGATCCCGGCATGGGATATGACAGTTGGTACTCCAGGATCAATTAGTGTTAGTTGAGGATGTGTGTGTGGCATGGGGAAGGGACAGATCCCATGCAATTTGGGAGGATTCCTGCTTGTAGCTGAGTTGAGGACCCAGGGGCTAAGCAGGGGCTCAGGGATGTAGTCAAGCTGACTGGAGTTTTGGATGGGTCTCCCTAAGAATTTAGGCAGAGCTCTTGTTAGATAGACTGGGACAGAAGAGCAAAAGTAACCTGATGGTCAAGGTGCAATGGGCAGATAGAGAATCTTGTTAGATAGAATGGGACAGAAGAGCAAAAGTAACCTGATGGTCAAGGTGCGATGGGCAGATAGACAATCTGGGTTCGCCCTGGCCTTCCTGGATGCTGGATTTACTAGCAGTGAGTAGTTTCAGTTGGCACCAGCTGGTAAATAAAAGCCTACTGATCTCTGGCTCACTTTGGTCAACATTGATTTAGGAACTAGATGATTAGATGGGTTAAACCAGCACAGTGGTCAGAGGTGGTAAGAATAAATATTGATTCCAACAGATTTTTTTCTACTCTTATGTAGAAACCAAATATCAAAACCAAACGTCAGACACCTATATTAGCACAAGTGAAGACAAGGTTGATTTGTTTATTTGAGCTCAAAGACTGCTCTGCAGAATTTATCTTTACAAAGGCAGGCTGGCCATCAGGTTCCGAAATATTCAGGAAGGTCAGTGCAAAGCAGAGACCTGGATTTGAACTAAGTCTCTGTATTTGATGCTTTCATTGTAACAGAGTTCAACAGACAGTGTGCTTTCTGTGAAACATTTTCCTCCAAACAGAAACATGAAGCTTGATCATTGTCCTCCATCACTTGACTTGGCTCTGAATAAAATTAAGGGTGTGCAACTCACATACTATCTGCAAACACTCTACCCTCTGAGATCCAAAGAAAATAGACTTGTCTTCACACCACAAGTCCTAAAACATCAGTGTCCTTGAAATATCTTTGAAGGTTTTTTTGTTCTTTCTTTCTTTCTCTCCTTTCTCTTTTTCTTTCTTTCTTTCTTTCT
>NW_012119932.1:6014564-6018738 GCF_000951035.1 Colobus angolensis palliatus
GGGTTCTTTTTCTTCTGCCTTATGCACATACAGCCCCATTCTATGTCTCCAAAATGCAACAAATACAAAATTGTAAATGCAGCACAATTTTAATGACATTTTATAGCAATGGGGTAGTCACTTATAATACTGTTTCTAGGTAGTTGAAAAGGGAACCTTAACCCTCCTCTTAGAAGTCATCATGCATTTTGTCACTGCGAATTTCTCCCTGGCTGGTTTCTCTAGCATCTAACCTCTGATCACGTTCCTCAGTTTCCACTTGTCTTTTGTCTCATTTTCCCCACTCCTCCTTTCACCACCAAATTCCTGTCAATTCTTTATTCACAGCAGATTAGATTTCTCTTTGCTTTGCTGATTTCTTCTAGACCATTGCTTTTCAAGTTGCAGGTAGTAACCAATTAGTGGATTGAGAAGTTTGTTCCATGATGCCTTAGTCCCTTTGGGCTGCTATAAAAAAGTGCTAAAGTGGGTGGCTTATTAACAACAGAAATTTGTTTCTCATTGTACAGGAGCCTGGAAAGTTCAACATCCAAGGTGCTGGCAGATTCCATGTCTTGCAAGGGTCTGCTTCCTTCATGGACCGAGCTCTTCTTGCTGTGTGCTCACATGGTGGAAGGGGCTGGGGAGTTTCCTTCCCCCATGCCCCTGTTTTTTCTCTCTCTCTCAGGTCCCTCTTTAAAGGGCAGTAGTCCTGTCATAAGGGTTCTACCTTCATAACCTAATTATCTCCCAAGGATTCTACCTCCAAACACCATCCCATTGGGGATTTAGGCTTCAACATATGAATTTCAGGGCAACACAAATATTCAGTGTATTGCATGTGGGTAGAAACAAGCATTGAAAAAAAAAAAGAATCAAATAGAGAATATTCAAGTGTGTTGCTCATTGTAAGGTGAAATTTTGTGGTAGATTCCATTACATTGTAAAACATGTTACTTTCTGTAGATAACAGTCAAAATACTTTGAACTCCACTGTTGCAGGCTGTGGAATACAGACCTTCTTTCCATCCATATATGCCCTATAAGGTACTTTCCAAAACAAAAGACAGTTCTCCACTACAAAGGTACTCAAATATAACATCTGCTACTCATGGAAAATTGTGCTGTTCTATCGCTGCTGTTGAAACAAGTGTGGCCCCAAAGGCTTTAAAAGCTGCCCCCAGTGAGATATGTCAAAAATCTTTACACAGCAGAAGCAAAGCCTCCTGCAGGAATACTTTTCTTGGTAACAACCTTTATTTAGATGTATGCTGAGCTTTGCTTAGGACAAAATTCAGACTGATGTGTTAATATTCAAACTACTCCTCTGTTACTAAATACTTTAGAGAGGGAATGAAGAGTGTGGCCAGGGAAATGGAGGGAAATGATCTCACTTTCCAAACTCAGGGACTCCTCATCTAGGGTACTGGTGTTAATATTGCCCGACCAGTGCCTGCCATACCATAGTGCTGAGAAAGAGTATGTGTGTGTGCTTGTGTTGGATGAGAGGGTTGCTGATGGGTAATTAGGGTAAAGGACTCTAATTTAATATGCCACAGAAGTTAATAAGAGAAAAATTTTTTAACAATTTGTTTTTCTTTTTTTTGATCATAGATCAAGAATTTCCATTTAAAATGATGACATCTTGGGAAGGGTATTTTTTTTTTCTGCCATCAATATCTTCCTAGAAGATCAATATCCCTAGAATGCACAAAATTTATTTTCCAATGAAACTAAAACTTTCTTTGAAAAAATTCACAAAAATAATTATGAGACTGATTCAGCTAGCACTCACAAATATCATGGAAAGAAGTCTTCATCTATGACAACCATTAAAAAAATTGTATTTTTCTTTGTCGAGGGATACTATATGATTGATTAGTCATGGATATGCCAGGGCAAGAAAGCATTCTCGCAGACTAATGATGCTTTAAAATGTTTTTACATCCCAGTCTAGTGTTCTGATACAGAGAAACCACCTCTTTCAGTTCCATCCAGCTTGGGAGAGGGAGTACTTTGCTGTCATAGTGGCAAATTACTCCAGATGACAGTCTCTTGAAAGAGTATTTCTAAACCATAAAGTATTCAGAGCTATTTGTAGAACATACTGATAGACTGATAACCATTCTGCATTTACATTAAAATCCATGATGCTAATGCAAGCTAAAGAAGGAGAACTTCGACCAAGATGGATCATAAGTTTTAGAGCCCATCCCGTGCATTCTACCTCTGTGGTTATTTTCAGTTCACTGACCAAAAATCTTTATGAAAGTTTGATTACAAACAGTTACTGTCTATAACCAACTCCATTTATAGTAAATGCTATTTTAATACATAACAATAGAGGTCTCTACTTTAGACAGATGATGTAGCATTTCCAGTGGCAGCAGCAGCAATGTAGCCATTTTTCAATTACTAGACTGCAAGGCAGCATTTATTCCTTTCTTTGTCTTGAAAAAGTACTATATGTCATTTTTATTCCTTTGTGAAAATGGTTCTTGTTACTAAAGCACGCTTGGTCATTTAGGAGGCTACAAGGAGTAAATTATACATCATCTTCCCTACACTAAATTTTAACCTATTATTAAGAACAATTGGCTTCCACTTCAGGTTAAAATGTAGGAGTGTGTGCAAGACCTGTTTTCCTGATGAAACAAGAAATGTTTATATATACCCCAAAATTATACTTTTCTTTAAACTATGAATTAGCTGTGAATGCAAAGAAATCTAAAAGAACTAAATTCCCAAAAAATGAGATTGTTACCCAGTGTAAGGACTCTATGACCTAGCTGAATTTCTACCCTGCCTTAACTCTACTTATCTTTAAGTAACAGAATGTCTGCAGTCAGATGATCCTCCTCGTGATCAAATTGACTGAATTCAAGGGATCCAAGATGGCAGCTCATCTGACATCTGAAGAACCTCTGACATCATTATAATCCAATTTCTATGCTAAACTACACTTCCACTATTGCCATAACAGTTGAAAATCACCATGACAAAGACTGGAAGAAACTATAAAAGGACAAAAAGGAAGGCAGCACACCAATTCCAAGAAGTCCTCTGCCTATTCCCAGAAAAGTCCTAAATGAATATTCCTCCCTTTGCTGTTAATGCCCAAACCCTTCATTGAAGATGCCGTTTATTTGTGGGCTCCTGGCTCTCATGTCCTGATAAGTTGATTTATGAGCCTGAGGCTTCTTCTCAATTCCATGGCCATTGCCTGCACTGCTTGACACTTTTGGTATTGTGTATTGCTTTCATGACACCAAAAGGGAAAGATTCTATTTTTTAGGGGACCAGCTTTGTCAGTAACAAGACCTTCCTGGTAACCAAGGGACAAAGGATACTTTCATATATGGAACCAGTTTCTGAGACAGGAGAAGGTTGGACAGAGAAAGCTGGCTAGAGAAGGATGATCTTTATTCAGCTTAGAAAAAAGCAACTGGTCTTTGACAGACCTGCATGATATTGTGTTAGATATGGATATAGAGAATTCCAAACTCTCTGAGATGACTTTCACATTTAAGCAATGGCTGAAAAGTGGAAAACGTAAGATAGGTGGTTGCCAGAGGTTGAAGCTAGGAAGGGTAAAGAGGGTCATCACTATTCATTAGGCAGAGTACAGAAGATTTTTAGGGCAATGAAAATATTCTATACGATACTATAAAGGTGGAGACATGCCTTTATACATTTGTTCAGACTCATGGAATGTACAACATTAAGAGTGAACCCTAAAGTAAACTACAAGCTTAGGGTGATAATAATGTGTCCATGTAGGTTCATCGATTGTAACAAATGTACTACTCTGGTTGGGGATGCTGATAGTAGGGTAGGTTGTATGTGTATAGGGCAGGGAGCATATGGGGAATCTCTGTACCTTCTGGTCAATTTTGCTGTGAATCTAAAACTGCTCTAAGAAAGAACATCTATTTTAAAGAATGGAAGGCAATCTTATGATCTCACATTTTCACAGTCTCAAAATCCCCTACTCTTGAACACATAATTCTTCACCTTCCTGATTTGCATTCTCACAGCCTTGAGGCATTAAGTGGTCTCGGAGTTTCATAGTCTTTTTTTTTTTTTTTTTTTTTGAGGCGGAGTCTCGCTCTGTCGCCCGGACTGGAGTGCAGTGGCCGGATCTCAGCTCACTGCAAGCTCCGCCTCCCGGGTTTACGCCATTCTCCTGCCTCAG
>NW_012119932.1:6018788-6020466 GCF_000951035.1 Colobus angolensis palliatus
GGAGTAGCTGGGACTACAGGCGCCCGCCACCACGCCTGGCTAGTTTTTGTATTTTTAGTAGAGACGGGGTTTCACCGTGTTAGATGTTTAGCCTGCTACACCTTGAGGCTGTGAAACTGCAGGAATATAAGACTATGTTCTTATATTGAACCCAGGAGGCGGAGATTGCAGTGAGCTGAGATCATGCCACTACACTCTAGCCTGTGCGACAGAGAGAGATTCTGCAGGAATATAAGACTATGTTCTTATATTCCTGCAGTTTCACAGCCTCAAGGTGTAGCAGGCTAAACATCTCACATACTTGACAACTCGAAGTCCGGCAAAGTTTGGCCGGAGGATGCTACTAGAGGGAGAGGCCTACACTCATCTTCAAAGTGTTTGTAGGTAAATGTGATCTGAGTCTAAAGAAAGCTGTAACCAAATCCCCACTCAATTCACCTCATGCTAAGATCAAAGGCACTTGTCCTGTGACAGTGCAGAAATATAAAGGGTAGTCTGAAAAACAAAGACAGTTCTTAGACTCCTGGACTTCATATTCAGAAGCTGTGCTAGTAGAAATAAAGCCATATCCCAGCCCCAGATTTCAGCCTCTACTGGTCTTTCAGACATAAAGTCTGGCCTGCAATTTAAAAAAACAGTTATAAAAACACAGAAGTCATTCATAGTCAAGAGAAAAATTACTCAATACTAGAGTCACAGATTATTCAGACACTGGGTTAGCAGAACTTAAAATAATCATGATAAATATTTAAAGAATATATAGAAAAAGATGGATATAATGAATGAAGATATAGTCAATTTTCCTTCAGAAGTAGTTTAGAAGCTAAAAAAGAACAAAATGGAAACCCTAGAACTGAAATGAAAGATAGTTAGAGAATTCAGTTGATAGACTTAACAGCAGATGGGACACAACAGAAGAAAACATAAATGAATTTGAAAACAGACTAATAGAAGTCAAAGTACATGGAGAAAAAAAGGTGGAAAACCATGCAAAGAATCTTAATGACCTGTAGGGCAATATGAAGCAGCTGAGCCTATGAGTAATTAGGATTCTTGGAAAAGTGGAGAAAGGGAATGGGTAGAAAAATATTTAAGGAAATATTGCCTGAAAATCCCGCAAATTTGATGAAAAACAAGAACTCAATGATAAGTGAAGGCTAAATAGGATGATCATGATGAGCAACATACCCAGACACATCCAAACACCAAGACACACCTAGGAAGACATCTACACACCAGAGCCTAACTTCCGAAAATCACATTAAGCTCTGGGGCAGGCACACATCTGCTATGGCACCAGAAATCATATCAGTGGTCACCTGAGTCTAGAGGATTGACTGGAAAGGGGCATGGAATTTTGGGGAGATGGGAATGTTTTGTATCTTGATGAGGGGTTATACATTTGTCAAAATGTATCAAAGTATACACTTAAAGTCTGTGCTTTTGATTGCATAGAAATAATAATGTTGATAAAAAGAAGATAATGAATCCAGAATAGTAGAGACATACCCAATCATTTACCTATTGATTATCTATTATATGCCAGGTAATTTTCTTTCTTTTGTTTCTCTTTCTTTTCCTTCTTCCCTCCCTGCTTCCCTCCCTCCCTCCCTCCCTCCCTTCCTTCCTTCCTTCTTTCTACTTTCTTTCTTTTTTCCCCCTCTTTCTCTTTCTTTTC
>NW_012119932.1:6020516-6024852 GCF_000951035.1 Colobus angolensis palliatus
TCTTCTTCTTCTTCTTCTTCTTCTTCTTCTTCTTCTTCTTCTTCTTCTTCTTCTTCTTCTCTTCTTCTTTCTTCCTCTTCTTCTTCTTCTTCCTCTTCTTCTTCTTCCTCGACAGAATCTCTCTCTGTCGCACAGGCTAGAGTGTAGTGGCATGATCTCAGCTCACTGCAATCTCCGCCTCCTGGGTTCAAGCAATTCTCTGCCTCAGCCTCCTGCGTAGCTGGGATTACAGGTGCATGCTACCATGCCCAGCTAATTTTTTCATTTTTTTAGTAGAGGTGGGTTTCAACATCTTGGCCAAGCTGGTGTTGAACTCCTGACCTTGTGATCCACCCACCTCGGCCTCCCAAAGTGCTGGGATTACAGGTATGAGCAACTGCACCCGCTGCTCTTTTCTTTTCTTTCTTTGAGACAGGGTCTGGCTCTGCCACCCAGGCTGGAGTGCATTGGTGCAATCATAGTTCACTGGGATCAAGTGCTCCTCCCACCTCAGCCTCCCAAGTAGCTGGGCACACACCACCACACCCAGCTAAGTTTCATGTTTTTGTTTGTTTGTTTGTTTGGTAAAGATGGAGTTATGCCATGTTGCCCAGGCTTTTGGTAATTTTCTAGGTGTTGAGGATATATCAATGAATAAAACTTACAAGGTTTTCGCCCTTGTGAAGCTTACATTCTAGTAGATGATGGCAAGCAATCAAAGAATAAATGTGGGATATGTCAGGACACAACCTACTCTGCTGATCTACTATGACAGTTCTTAAACATGCTCCTGCTGATGGCTTTCTGCATTGTGAAAGTTAAAGATCCAGGAGGAAATCTCTGTTAATAAGGGGCAGAAATAGATGATGTGTACCTCGTTATCCTTACCCATCTCATTTCTCAAGGGATCCCCAGGGGGGCATTCAGCCTCAGTTGCCCAAGAGGTAACCAACATGTTAATTTTTTTTTTTTTTTAAGATAGAGTTTCCACTTTTTGCCCAGTCTGGAGTGCAATGGCATGATATCGGCTCACTGCAACCTCCACCTCCTGGGTTCAAGTGATTCTCCAGCCTCAGCTTCCCAAGTAGCTGGGATTACAGGCATACACCACCATGCCTGGCTAATTTTTGTATTTTTAGTAGAAACGGGATTTCACCATGTTGGTCAGGCTGGTCTCAAACTCCTGACCTCAGGTGATCCACCTGCCTCTGCCTCCCAAAGTGCTGGGATTACAGGCATGAGCCACCACGCCCAGCCCATATTAACATTTCTTTAGTGGTGTTTTTCTCTTCCCTGTATCAATTTCATATTCTCTTATAATGTTTCTGAGGGGGGCTTTACAACAAGCTACTTGCATCCAAGTCCTTTTCTCAAGACCTGCTTTTAAGAGCAACCCAAGCTAAGACTTGGGTAAAGAAGTAGGGTTCTGAGGACAGCAGAGTAGGAGAAGGTTATAAGAGAAAAGGGGCTGAAGGAACTGAGAGGGCAGCGTACTGAAGTAGCACTTATGTTGGTATTGAAATCACCAAGAGTTATGATGGTTTTAAAGACAGTAGCAAAGGGCCAGGAGAAAATCTTTTAGGAATGAAGCAGTTGTGTTACCCAGGTGACTGTAACAAGGAAGTGAGCAGACAAACTTCTTCCTGGTATTTTTGCTGTCTCTTGAATACATTGGCACACCTTCCTCTTAAGATCCTGGCTTTTTCCATTCCCTATACTTGGATGCTAGTCTTCTCTGATATTAACACCATTTCACCTCCTTCACCTCATCCAGGTCTTTGTTCATATTTCATTTTCTCAGTAACATCATTTCTGATCATGCTCTCAGAATCAACCTTCCCATCCACCTTAATGTGCTATTTCCTGGATTCTTTCTCCCTATAGAGATTATCATCTGCTAACATACTATATATTTAAGTAATTTACTTCTTATGCTTCTCGATTACTAGGCTGTAAGCTCCAGAGTAGCAGAACTATTTAACTCTAGCTTGCCCAGGTCAGTGTCAAGGACATAAATAAATATATGTTGATGCCAGGATGACATGAGTGTCAATGCTTTTGAGTGTTAAAGATGTTGGAAGGCTCTCTGGGCAGGTCATCTCTGAAAGAAAGGCAGCAGCCCCAGTCAGGGGCTTATAGATAAAACTTTCATCTCCCTGTGACAGAGCACCTGGGGGAAGAGGCAGCTGTGGACGCAGCTTCAGCAGACTTAAATGTTCCTGTCTGCCAGCTCTGAAGAGAGCAGCAGATCTCCCAGGACAGTGCTTGAGCTCTGCAAAGGGATAGACTGCCTCCTCAAGTGGGTCCCTGACCCCTGTGCCTCCTGACTGGGAGACACCTCCCAGCAGGAGTCGACAGAAACTTCATACAGGAGAGCTCTGGCTGGCATCTGGTGGGTGCCCTCATGGAACGAAGCTTCCAGAGGAAGGAACAGGCAGCAATCTTTGCTGTTCTGCAGCCTCTACTGGTGATACCCAGGCAAACAGGGTCTGAAGTAGACCTCCAGCAAACTCCAGCAGACCTGCAGCAGAGGGCCCTTACTGTTAGAGGGAAAGCTAACAGAAAGGACTCGCATCAACATCAACTAAAAGGATGTCCACACAAAAGCCCCATCTAAAGGTCACCAACATCAAAGACCAAAGGTAGATAAATCCACAAAGATGAGGAAAAACCAGCACAAAAAGGCTGAAAATTCCAAAAACTAGAACACCTTTTCTCCTCTAAAGGATCACAATTCCTTGCCAGAAAGGGAACAAAGCTGGACAGAAAGTGAGTTTGACAAATTGACAGAAGTAGGCTTCAGAAGATGGGTAATAACAAACTCCTCCAAGCTAAAAAGCATGTTATAGCCCAATGAAAGGAAGCTAAGAACCTTCAAAAAAGGTTAGAGGAATTGCTAACTAGAATAACCAGTTTAGAGAAGAACATACATGAACTGATGGAGTTGAAAAACACAACATGAGAACTTCACGAAGCATACACAAGTATCAATGGCTGAACTGATGAAGCAGAAGAAAGAATATCATAGATTGAAGTTAAACCTAAGGAAATAAAGCGTGAAGACAAGTTTAGAGAAAAAATGAAAAGGAATGAACAAAGCCTCCAAGAAATATGGAACTATGTGAAAAGATCAAACCTACGTGTGATTGGTGTACCTGAAAGTGACGGGGAGAATGGAGCCAAGTTGGAAAACACTCTTTAGGAGATTATCCAGGAGAACTTCCCCAGCCTAGGAAGACAGGCCAAAACTCAAATTCAGGAAACACAGAGAACACCACAAAGATACTCCTTGAGAAGAGCAACCCCAAGACACATAATCGTCATATTTACCAAAGTTGAAATGAAGGAAAACGTGGTAAGGGCAGCCAGAGAAAAATTTGGGATACCCACAAAGGGAAGTCCATCAGACTAACAGTGGATCTCTCTGTAGAAACCCTACAAGTCAGAAGAGAGTAGGGGCCAATATTCAACATTTTAAAGAAAATAATTTTCAACCCAGAAATTCACATTCAGCCAAACTAAGCTTCACAAGCGAAGGAGATATAAAATCCTTTACAGACAAGCAAATGCTGAGAGATTTTGTCACCACCAGGCCTGCCTTACAAGAGCTCCTGAAGGAAGCACTAAACATGGAAAGGAGCAACCTGTACCAGCCACTGCAAAAATATGCCAAATTGTAAAGACCATCGACAGTATGAAGAAACTGCATCAACTAACAGGCAGAATAACCAACTAGCATCATAATGACAGGATCAAATTCACACATAACAATATTAACCTTAAATGTAAATGAGCTAAATGCCCCAATTAAAAGACGCAGACTGGCAAACTGGATAGAGTCAAGACCCATCAGTGTGCTGTATTCAGTCGACCCATATCATGTGCAGACACACATAGGTTCAAAATAAAGGGATGGAGGAATATTTACCAAGCAAATAGAAAGCAAAAAATAAAAAGCAGGGGTTGCAATCCTAGTCTCTGATAAAGCAGACTTTAAACCAACAAAGATAAAAAAAGACAAAGAAGGGCATCACATAATGGTAAAGGGATCAATGCAACAAGAAGAGTTAACTATCCTAAATATATATGCACCCAATACAGGAGCACCCAGATTCATAAAGCAAGTTCTTAGAGACCTACAGACTTAGACTCCCACACAATAATAGTGGGAGACTTTAAGACCCCACTGTCAATATTAGACAGATCAATGAGATAGAAAATTAACAAGGGTATTCAGGACTTGAACGCAGCTCTGGACCAAGCGAAACTAATAGACATCTACAGAACTCTCCACCCCAAATCAACAGAATATACATTCTTCTCAGCACCACATCACACTTATTCTAAAATTGACCAC
>NW_012119932.1:6024902-6027990 GCF_000951035.1 Colobus angolensis palliatus
AGACATCTACAGAACTCTCCACCCCAAATCAACAGAATATACATTCTTCTCAGCACCACATCACACTTATTCTAAAATTGACCACATAATTGGAAGTAAAACACTCCTCAGCAAATGCAAAAGAATGAAAATCATAACAAACAGTCTCTCTCAGACCACAGTACAATCAAATTAGAACTCAGGATTAAGAAATTCATTCAAAACCACACAACTACATGGAAACTGAACAACCTGCTCCCGAGTGACTACTGGGTAAATAACAAAACTAAGGCAGAAAGAAATAAGTTCTTTGAAATCAATGAGAACAAAGACACAATGTACCAGAATCTCTGGGACACATTTAAAGCAGTGTTTAGAAATTTATAGCACTAAATGCCCACAGGAGAAAGCAAGAAAGATGTAAAATCACCATCCTAACATCACAATGAAAAGAACTAGAGAAGCAAGAACAAACTAATTCAAAAGCTAACAGAAAGCAAGAAATAACTAAGATCAGAGCAGAACTGAAGGAGATAGAGACATGAAAAAAACCCTTCAAAAAATCAATGAATCCAGGAGCTGGTTTTTTGAAAACATTAACAAAATAGATAGACTGCTAGCCAGACTAATAAAGAAGAAAAGAGAGAAGAATCAAATAGACACAATAAAAAATGATAAAGGGGAGACCACCACTGATCCCATAGAAATACAAACTAGCATCAGAGAATACTATAAACAACTTTATACAAATAAGCCAGAAAATCTAGAAGAAATGGATAAATTCCTGGACATATACACCCTCCCAAGACTAAACCAGGAAGACGTAGAATCCCTGAACAGACCAATAACAAGTTCTGAAATTGAGGCAGTAGTTAATAGCCTACCAACCAAAACAGCCCAGGACCAGATGCATTTACAGCTGAATTCTACCAGAAGTACAGAGAGGAGCTGGTACCATTCCTTCTGAAACTATTCCAAACAATAGGAAAAGAAGGAATCCTCCCTAACTCATTTTATGAGGCCAGCATCATCCTGATACCAAAACCTGGCAGAAACACAACAAAAAGAGAAAATTTCAGGCCAATATCCCTGATGAACACTGATGCAAAAATCCTCAATAAAATACTGGCAAACTGGATCCAGCAGCACATCAAAAATCTTCTCCACCATGATCAAGTCAGCTTCATCCCTGGGATGCAAGACTGGTTCAACATATGCAAATCAATAAACATAATCCACCACATAAACAGAACCAATGACAAAAAACACATGATTATCTCAATAGATGCAGAAAAGGCCTTCGATAAAATTCAACACTCTTCATGCTAAAAACTCTCAATAAACTAGGTATTGATGGAATGTATCTCAAAATAATAATAGCTATTCATGACAAAGCCACAGCCAATATCATACCAAATGGGCAAAAGCTGGAATGATTCCCTTTGAAAATCGGCACAAGACAAGGATGCCTTCTCTCGCCACTCCTATTTAACATAGTAGTGGAAGTTCTGGTCAGGGAAATCAGGCAAGAGAAAGAAATAAAGGGTACTCAAATAGGAAGAGAGGAAGTCAAATTGTCTCTGTTTGCAGACGACAAGATTGTATACTTAGAAACCCCATCGTCTCAACCCCAAATCTCATTAAGCTAATAAGCAACTTCAGCAAAGTCTCAGAATACAAAATCAATGTGCAAAAATCACAGGCATTCCTATACACCAATAATAGACAAACAGAAGCCAAATCATGAGTGACCTTCCATTCACAATTGCTACAAAAAGAATAAAATACCTAGGAATACAGCTTACAAGGAATGTGAAGGACCTCTTCAAGAACTACAAACCACTGCTCAAGGAAATAAAAGAGGACACAAACAAATGGAAAAACATTCCATGCTCATGGATAGGAAGAATCAATGTAGTGAAAATGGCCATACTGTCCAAAGTTATTTACAGGTTCAATGCTATCCCCATCAGGCTACCACTGACTTTCTTCACAGAATTAGGAAAAACTACTTTAAATTTCATGTGGAACCAAAAAAGAGCCTATATAGCCAAGACAATCCTAAGCAAAAAGAACAAAGCTGAAGGCATCATGCTACCTGACTTCAAACTATACCACAAGGGTACAGTAACCAAAACAGTATGGTACTGATACCAAAACAGATATATAGGCCAATGGAACAGAACAGAGGCCTCAGAACTAATGCCACACATCTACAACCATCTAATCTTTGACAAACCTGATAAAAACAGGCAATGGGGAAAGGATTCCCTATTTAATAAATGGTGTTGGGAAAACTAGCTAGCCATATGCAGAAAACTGAAACTGGACCCCTTCCTAACACCTTATACAAAAATGAACTCAAGATGGATTAAAGACTTAAATGTAAGACCTAAACCATAAAAACCCTAGAAGAAAACCTAGGCAATACCATCTGGGACATAGGCATGGTCAAAGACTCCATGACTGAAACACCAAAAGCAATGGCAACAAAAGCTAAAATTGACAAATAGGATCTAATTAAACTAAAGAGCTTCTGCAGAGCAAAAGAAACTATCATCAGAGTGAACAGGCAACTCACAGAATGAGAGAAAATTTTTGCAATCTATCCATCTGACAAAGGGCTAATATCCAGAATCTACAAGGAACTTAAACAAATTTACAAGAGAAAAACAAACAACCCCATCAAAAAGTGGGCAAAAGATATGAATAGACACTTCTCAAAAGAAAACATTTATGCGGCCAACAAACATATGAAAAAAAGCTCATCATCACTAGTCATTGGAGAAATGCAAATCAAAACCACAATGAGGTACCATCTCATGCCAGTTAGAATGGCGATCATTAAAAGTCAGGAAACAACAGATGCTGGGGAGGATGTGAAGAAATAGGAACGCTTTTACATTGTTGGTGGGAGTGTAAATTAGTTGAACCGTTGTGAAAGACAGTGTGGCAATTCCTCAAGGATCTAGAACCAGAAATACCATTTAACCTAGCACTCCCAATACTGGGTATATACTCAAAGGATTATAAACCATTCTACTATAAAGACACATCCACATGTATGTTTATTGCAGCATTACTCACAATAGCAAAGACTTGGAACCAA
>NW_012119932.1:6028710-6088602 GCF_000951035.1 Colobus angolensis palliatus
ATAAATCGTTCTACTATAAAGATACATGCATGCATATGTTTATTGTGGCACTGTTCACAATAGCAAAGACTTAGAATCAACCCAAATGCCTATCAATGATAGACTGGATAAAGAAAATGTGGCACATATACACCATGGAATACTATGCAGCCATATAAAAGGATGAGTTCATGTCCTTTGCAGGGACATGGATGAAGCTGGAAACCATAATTCTCAGCAAACTAACACAGTAACAGAAAAGCAAACACTACATGTTCTCACTCATAAGTGGGAGCTAAACAATAAGAACACATGGACACAGAGAGGGGAACATCACACACCGGGGCCTGTGAGCAGATGGGGGGATGGGGAGAGATAGCATTAGGAGAAATATCTATTGTAGATGATGGGTTGATGATGCAGCAAACCACCATGGCATGTGTATACCTATGTAACAAACCTGCATGTTTTGCACATGTATCCCAGAACTGTGTGTGTGCGTATATATATATATACACACACATATATATTTCGTATATATATATACACATATATATTTCATATATATATATACGCACACACACATATATATGTGTATATATGTATGAAAGGAAAGTACTCAATAAATGTTAGCTTATTGAAATAATCTTTAATTATAACAACAGAAATTATTGGTACCAGTATCTCCAATGAGAGAATGATTCACACTTGATGTCATTTGGCTGAATTCTGGTTTTAGGACTTGGATGTAGCTGTAAAAGGCTCAAGGGTAATTACCTTTTTGTAATTTGTCTTATGGAAACAACCAAAAACTATGCTAAAATTTAGTCACAAAGTTGTTCATGGCAATATAGTTTATATGATTAAAAACTGAAAATAGTGTAGATCTCCAACAATAGGTGTTAAACTGCTATATATTCAGGCAACATTAAAAATAAAACTACAGATCAAATTAATAGAAATGTTTATTATTAATATATAAGTATAAAAAACAGGGTCTAGGCCGGGTGCGGTGGCTCAAGCCTGTAATCCCAGCACTTTGGGAGGCCGAGGCGGGCGGATCATGAGGTCAGGAGATCGAGACCATCCTGGCTAACATGGTGAAACCCCATCTCTATTAAAAAAATACAAAAAACTAGCCGGGCGAGGTGGCGGGCGCCTGTAGTCCCAGCTACTTGGGAGGCTGAGGCAGGAGAATGGCGTAAACCCGGGAGGCGGAGCTTGCAGTGAGCTGAGATCCTGCCACTGCACTCCAGCCTGGGCAACAGAGTGAGACTCTGTCTCAAAAAAAAAAAAAAAAAAAAAAAAACAGGGTCTAAACAAAAAAGAGGTTGGAAGGACAAAAGTCTGGCAGCAGCAATGGTGAGCAATGAAGACCATGACCTCACCTCCAGGCTGAGAGATCCATAGGTGTGGAGGAGAACTCAGTCTACTCTTAGGAGGGCTCTGTGGAAGCCATCGTTCAATGGCTGTCATTGGAAAGGAATGTTCTAAGCATAGCTGAAGAATTGGCTGATTTTGCTATAAGTTACAGAAGGTCTGGCGGAATGGTTTCAGGAGTTAGGGAAGAGCGGTAACTCGTATAGGGTGGAATTGTATGGGAGAAAGTGGCTATTTGCATGAGTGATGTCAACCCATTGGGGCTCTTCCTATGGTCTTCTAGTATGTAGTTGTGGTGAGGATTTGAGGATTTGGGGTAAGGAGGTACAGCAGTGTTATCAGGATCACACGACCTTCTGGTGCTCCTTGTGGATGTAAGAAAGGCACATGAAGATCATGTATCTCCAATGTCTCACCCATGTGACTGGGATCTAATAAATGCTTGCTGGCTGAATGAATGAACCAAAACTAGGGCTAAAATTAAATAATTCTGAAAAGGAGAAAAAAACAGAGTGATTCTTTAACCTTTCAGGAGTCACTGCTGTGAAAGAGCACTATATAAATCCACAGAGGAGATGCCAAACAAATCCAAGACATAACCTTTGCTCTGGAACAACTTGGAGTTCAGATTTAAACACAACTTGTGTTTGTCATAGAACATTGCATTGTTTTGGTGAGATACGAAAACAAAATATATTATAAATGAATGTCCTTCTAGTTTTAGCATGAAAGACAAATATATTTGACTTCTTGAGTCAGGAATGTAGACTTCTTTGCATATGGAGACACAGGAGACAACTGAATTGTGAATGACAATGATCAAAAATGACCTTCATATTATTCTTGTCTAGGCCAATTAATTGTCTGGGATCCTGGGAGAGTCACTTCCTCCCTGTGGCTCAGGTTGTTCTTTCTGAAAACCAGGGTTGAGAATTTCTGAGTTTTAAAATGAGAAATGCTGAAAGATAACCAAATACAATTTTGGCTGGCCTTTAGAATAAGTAGGAGTTTGCTATGGAGAGAGCGAGCATGAATGTAGGAACAGTAGCCTGGTTCCTGCTGTGTCTGGGGAGTCTGTGGGCTCTGTGAGACCTGCCCAGAGAGGCAGGCTAGGTCTAGATGTCCACTGAATGGTAAAGACCAGTCTCCCAGCCAGTGGCAACTTGGGTTGGGTTTAATCAATTTGTTTACATTACGAAGTTTGGGACAAAAGGAAATCATTTATAATTGTGTTTCCAAGCTGCTAAACTATTAAAAAGTAACTTTTAAAGCCTTGGAAGGGGAAGACAGCTAAGTGCCTTGAAGAATTCAAATTTGAATAATCTGCCTGCTATTTCAAAACTATCTTTTAAAGCTACGTTTGGTATCATACACAAATTAACTTAGTCACTCACCTCTCTTTGAAGCTCATTACTATTACAAAGATTTTTATTTATATATATAAACTATACTTATCAACATGAAGACAACTTTTACAATGACAGATGTTACAAAGAACTCTCAAAATCTTAGCCATTGCCTGTATGACAGTGTTTCTCAAAGTATGTTCCAGGAAATATGGGGTTGGGGACCAAGATTCTTTCAGGGGGTCCACAAGATCAAAACAATATTATAATTATTCTAAGATATTTACTTTTCTTCTCCACTCTCTTTCTTTTATGAGTGAATAACAGTGTTGTCTAGAAACTACAAGTTATATTGAAAATATTTTGTCTTACTTATATTTTATATACATTAACATACAGTGAGTTTATTATTGTCATCTTAAAAATAAATTAGTAAGGCTAGGTATGATGGCTCATGCCTGTAATCCCAGCACTTTGGGAGGCTGAGGTGGGCAGATCACCTGAGGTCAGGAGTTCGAGACCAGCCTGATCAATGTGGTGTAACCCCATCTCTACTAAAAATACAAAAATTAGCTGGGCCTGGTGGTGGGCTCCTGTAATCCCAGCTACTCAGAAGGCTGAGGCAGGAGAAACGCTTGAACCTGGGAGGCAGAGGTTGCAGTGAGCAGAGACTGCGCCATTGCACTCCGGCCTGGACAAGAGTGAAACTCCGTCTCAAAAAAAAAAAAATCTCCATTTTAATTTTGAATATTGTAACTGTTGATAGGTGATCCTTGTAAACAAAAGCACTTGGAGGTTTTCAATAATTTTTAAGCCCATAAGGGTCTTGAGGTCAAAATCATGGAGAACTGCTGCTCTGCAGTTATCTGGTATCATTGACTTCTGTGGAGCTCAGCCTTTCTCTACCTGCGAAAACATCCCAAAACTCTTACCTCTCTCAGATAGCCAAACAACAAGATTTGTGGCTGAAAGCTTTAGGATCAGAAGGTACAACCCTGTTCGCATACACTACTTTCCCTGTCCAGTGTGGGCTTCAGGCTCTTGTTGATGTACCTGATCTCATGGTAGACCCCAGCTCTCCCTATCTACCAATGAATTTGTCCTCCCCATCTGGAGTTTTGCAAACCTTGGGTGTTTTCCTGTTGTCTGCTGAACACTGTGGTCCTTGCCAGGTGATTTCAACTGATAGAGACCTTTCCAATCAGGGGTAAAGAGAGAACAACCTGGTTTTGGTACAGAGGTACCTGGGGAAGGAGTCATGAACCCCTGTGGTCCTAATTTGTTTGGACCTGTCTACTCTTTTTCTTCCTTAGACATCACTGGGTCTTCTAAGTACTTAATCTGTCTCCAGGGTGCAGGCTTTGGAGGTACGTTAAGATATACATTTTTTTGAATGAGTATTATTCATTCCTTATCCACATTCCATCTATTTTCTGACCTGGAATATCTGCCAAATAAATCTTCAATTCAGACCCAACCTTACTGATCTAATGTCCCTACATAATGTTGAGGCAGGAGGACAGGGAATTAGGGAAACCCAGGGTTAAGGCAGAAGCCAGAAAATAGCAGGTGCAGCCAGTTCACAAAAGCAAGAGATCAGCAGGTGCAGCCAGTTCTAGGCAAGAATGGGCAGCATACAGACCACATCCTCACCCCTGTGACAAGAAGATAGAGGTTTCCACTTCAGTCTGTGATTGGCCAAGGGTCAAGTCTTCACTTCAGCCTCTGATTGGTTCTGGGCCAATCCTTCATAGGGTATAACCAATTGGAGGCCTCTAAAGGTAATCTAGGGGTGTTACCAAATTCTTTTAGCCTAATAAAAACACTAAAGGAGATTGTAATTGGCAAGGTCATGAGTCACTTGCTTGAGCCTGCTCCTACTCTGTGAAGTGTACTTTCATTTCAATGAATCTATACTTTCCTTACTCCATTCTTTTGTTTCTTTTGTCTTTTGTTGCCTTGTTATTTTGTTGCTTTGTGTGTTTTGTTCAGTTCTTTGTTCAACATGCCAAGAACCTGGACAACTCAGAGTCAACACCTTCCATCCGATAACAATGTGAGCTAATCACTTATGAACTCATTGGAAAATTATTTGCTGTTTAGTTTGGTTTGTGGCTGGTGAAATAAGCCTTTTTTGGTTGACAAAATTCAGAATGGTCATTCTTTCTTAATTGTGATTTTTCTTCCCCGTCATTTAATTACGAAAATGTCTAAGTATAAAATTGGAAAAAAGTTTATAGTGAACTCATTTTTCCACAGCCTACTTTCTACCATTGTTCTATTTGATCTATTCTTAATTTATTCATCTGTCCCTCTATCCAGCCATTAAATGTAATTTTAATTTGAATTTTACCAACTAACTCAACCAAAAATGAAGACAATTTTTTTTTAGCTAACAGTTTTCATGTGGGAAATAAAATCTAATGTAGTGAATTTTTTTTTTCTGAATCTCTTAAATCTTTCAAAGCAAAATATTGATGTGAAAACATGCTGTTTAGACACTCAGTGTGAAGATAGTACATTTTGGCATTAGCAGTGTCTCTTTTTCTTGGTGTACGGTGAGGATCTTCACATTTACTGAAATTTCTGCAAGCTTCCCAGATGCCTTAAGAAACCAGCATTAAAACGTTATTAGGAACAGCTGAATCAACTTTAGGCCAGAGCCGAGGCCACTGGATTTTCCTAAGAAAAAGAATTAGGTCTTTCAAATATTAAAAAAAATATAGATCTGAACTTTGGTTTTACGGGAAAAAAATGGCTTTGCTTGGACCCTTCTAATTTATTTTTCACTGTACAACATTTAAAGTTTGAAAAACTTTAAAAAATCAGAATAATTGAAGCATTTTTAGTTCATTAAGGTTTATCTTCTGTTAATACTCCAATTCCCCTCAAGACTTCAGTTATAGTGCTTGCTTCTTGAAAGGTCTTCTGGTGTTTAAGTTTTGCTATCTTTTCCTGGCAAGCTATTGTACACATGAACTCCTGATTTTTCTATAATTAAAACAAAGTAAGGGGGTGTGGTTTTATGACACCCGTTTCAAATTTATTTTGCTTTATTTTGCAGTTAAGCTCAGAGCTTTCTTATCTATCTTTTGAAGAAATAGTCATTGTGTTTGGCATCTGATAGGCTGGTTAAGGCTTTATATGCCAAAATTAAATTTCCTCTGAATTGTCTTTTATAGGTTGTAAATTTCAGTTTTTATGGTTTCTCCTTATAGCTTTTCTTTGCCCTTGTATCAATAGCCTTGTGTTTTTAAAAACTTTAAAAAATGAGGTAAAATCCAAAAGCGATAGTGGCCGCGATTGACCGTCAACTCTTAACCTTGCCTGTTAGGAATATAATCTAGCATGTACCTTCAATCTCACTTTTGATCTTTTTCTCAGATGGATCTTGACAATTTGAGGGACTCACATTATTTTCTTCATTTCATTGCTATAATTTCAGATGTCAGTCACCACTGGATCCCTAAATGTATTGCATTTTTATATTATTTGTATGAGACAAGCTGAACTTTATTTTTTTACTGTTCCATTTCCTAGAAAAGTAGTTTAAATGGAAATAAGAAGTATTCATCTTTCAATAATTGTGGCTTAGAAGACATACCAGCAAGAATTTCCCCATCAAAAGTACTGACTTCCAGATTCTATTCATGTTAAAGTGAGCTTACTAGATAAGAGCTGATTTTGATTTCTCTTCACTGTTAGAAAATCTTATATCTCAAATAACTTAGATCTGGCAAATACTTAAATGGGAAAGTCACAAGATATTCATTTAGGTGGCCTTGTTATTAAATCTAACCTACGATGCAGAAGAAAATAAATTACCAAAAGACATGAAAATTATAGTGGCTATTTAATTATATAATAAAGTACACATTCAGTTGATATTTCTTAAAAATAAAAAAAGCACTCTACCATTGTCCATGTTTTTTAAAACCATCATGAATATGGCTTTCTGATTTCTTCCCTCAGAATCGATATTCAATCCCCATTAAGAGGAATAATTACTATCAGACCACAGGATATGAGAAGTCTCTGACCACTCACATCTCCAAGTAAGCAACTTCTTATGGATGACTTAATATTCTCTATCTGCATCATTGTTGCTCATTTGCAAAGCAGAATATTGTATTATTTGATGGAAAATAAATGCCATTAAAGGAGTAGTACCAAATAAAACTCACTGAACTTTGAACAAGGGGACCTGGGGAAAATCATTCTGATGTGGCTTGACACGGAATGTAGTCACAGCTTGACTCTTCATTGGATGACTCTTGTCATAATAGATTCACAAATTTCAGCAGAAGTAGAGAGAAGAAGAGACTTGGCTTTTGGGTGTGTTGAGTTTATCTCTGAAAGTAGGGGTAAATGCTTCCTCTCTCATTTATTTAGCTCTCCATTGCTTCATCTGAAAAAATAAAGTGGATATAACTAGAAAATCCCTTCTATTTCTGAAAGTCTTTCATTTTTGGCTTATTCAAAACATTGCTTTATAAACACCACTCAGTCTGGGCTTATGCATGATGCATTTTATAAAGAGATCGTGTTTTTTTTTTTACGGTTAGTGTAGACAATCAACCATTGTCTCTTTGAAAATGCAAAGCACCTCTCCATATTTCCTTTAGTTAGACCTGGTGACGTATTTCTACATATTTCTAGATGTATTTCTGTAAGTATTTCTAGGTGACATGTATTTATGAACTTTGATTTAAATAACCAGTGTTTCCTACATGGTATTTATAAAATTAATTTGATTATGTGGTTGATGAAGTATGATGAAGACGCCTCTTCCAGTTAAGCTACACAAATTGGACTAGATGTCTACGACTTTCAAGAATATGCCTTTCAAATATTGGTAGACACAGTTGTAGAAAGTATGGGGGCTGAGAAAAGGAAGATAAAATCCTCAGTCAGCTTTAAAGTCTAATTTTAAATCTGGGTCAAACTTCTAGTTAAAAAAAAAAGGCCTGAGGTAAATAGATACTCCTTTTCTGCTTTTATCTGATCTCCATATCACTAAATTACCTCTATGAATTCTAAGAGCTTAACTTCCCGTCTTTTTGAACCTGAGCTTGAATGTCTCTGTTACAAATTATTTATGCATAAAATTAAAAGTGTTAGCCCTTGGGGGAAAGAAATCTATGGTGTTGGGAAGATGTTTCATTCTGCGGTGGCATGTGGTCATGGCATTGACACGTCATTGAATGATTCTTGTCAAACAGCCTCATAAGTTATCAGTGTAAGGAAGTAAAGACAAAGGCTGTTGACTATTGAGTCTGTTCAGTTTATCCTAAAAAGTAGGCGTGGAGATTCCCCCTTGAGACTGGGCGCAGTGGCTCATGCCTATAATCCCGGCACTTTTGGAGGGTGAGATGGGAGGATCGCTAGGTCAGGAGTTCTAGACCAGCCTGGCCAATATGGTGAAACCCCATCTCTACTGAAAATACAAAAATCAGCCGGGCGTAGTGGCATGCGCTTGTAGTCCCAGCTACTCGGGAGGCTGAGGCAGGAGAATCGCTTGAACCTGGGAGATAGAGGTTGCAGTGAGCCGAGATAGTGCCACTGCACTCCAGCCTGGGCGACAGAGCGAGACTCCATCTCAAAAAAAAAAAAAAAAAGATTCCTCCTTGAAGGAAGAGTTGGAGAAGTAGTGGAGTCTTGGGCTTCTATAGAGAACTAAAGATCACTGCAGTTAGGAGCCATATTATTTAATGGCGATTTTTAAATTTCCCACTTACACAACTGAATGTTTTGCATTCTATTTTCCAGAATTTCTAATGTACAAGCCTAAGTAACATAAGCAGTCATTCCCTATCCTTTTAGAAAAGAACAGAACTAAGAAGAAAAAGTTATGTCTGTCAGGCAAGATGGCACTTTTTCTGTAGTCCTTGCTAAGTGTGTTGGCTTCTGGATTATGTGAGATGCTTTTATGCCTTCATGTGTCACCTCTTTTTATTGTGGTATTTGATGAAGGAGAGAACCTGGCACAAGAGGCCTGGAAATGACATTAACTGTGTATCTGTAACACGTGTCAACAAATGTGTCTCCCTTTTCCAACACTGTCCTAAAATCACTTTCCTGAATTTGATAATTTAAATCTTCCCAGATGACATGCTTTAGCTGAGCAAGCAGGGTGAATAAGTAGGAGTCCAGCCAAATGTACTGTAGAGCAAAAATAATGAGCAAAAAGTGCTCCATTGGGACAAGGAAGCGTACATTCCCTCCTGGAATTGCTCTTAGCGGTTTGAGTATGTGTGGTGGTTGAGGGGGTGAGGCAGAAGGGTGAGCACAGGTGAGGAAATGGTCAGGGAAGAAGAAAAGAGGAGTACTATGAACATAAATTTGGCCTCATTTCATGGAAAAAGCTCATACATGATGAATGTGATATCTGAACCATTTGGGGCAGCCAGTAGCATTTAAAAAATATATCATAGAAGTGACAAGTATATTATTCTCTATTTTAACAAAGTTCTCAGAGAAACTCACTGGTGGGGCAAAAGAGGTGATTTTTGAGGAAAACAAATGGGTAAGAAGGCAACATAATGACCTCTTTAACAGGAGGCAGGGAAGGTGATTGATTAATTGAAAGAAAGGCAAGTTTAATCAGGTGTTATGCCTCCTTGAAAAAGTTTCCAGTTTTGAGAAGGCTTACATTGGAAGGTGAACGAAAGGGCATCCGAATGCTGTTGGATTCAGCACTGAGGTTTCTATAAGGACTAAGAACCTGTCATTTCAATCTGCGTGGTGCTCTCTGTTCTTTTTCTATAATTATATTGTTCTTCAAAGAGGAAGCCAAGTATGCTGTGGAGATATCTGAGAAAGAAAACCTGAATAATCTCCACAGGAATGAACCATTTAAAATGAAAGGATCTTTGATCCTAATTTTCAGATCATTTCATTCCAATCAAAATATTCTCTGAAGAGGTGACATGAGGTATTTAAGTGCTTCCCTTGAGGTGGTGTGGCTCCTTTCCAAGAGGAGAGTCGAGGTAGTGGTGGATGGGCTTTGCTAGCTGAGGCAGAGAGGGAATGACAGCAGGACTAGTCTGCAGTTTGAAGGTGGGGAGTGGCCTCCCTGATAATGATTTGGCTGTGTCCCCACCCAAATCTCATCTTGAATTTCCACATGTTGTGGGAGGGACCCAGTGGGAGGAAATTGAATAATGGGGGCAGTTCTTTCCTGTGCTGTTCTTGTGACAGTGAATCAGTCTCACAAGATCTGATGGTTTTATAAGGGGGAGTTGCCCTGCACAAGCGCTCTTCTCTTGTCTGCCGCATGTGAAACATGCCTTTCACCTTCTGTCATGATTGTGAGGCCTCCCCAGCCATGTGGAACTGTGAGTCCATTAAACCTCTTGCTTTTGTAAATTTCCCAGTCTTGGGTATGTCTTTATCAGCAGCATGAAAATGGACTAATACACTCCCCAAAGGGGCTTCTCTAGGGTCTCAGATGAGGGGATTCTTGAGGATTAAGGCAAAGCACTTCTGAGGGCTGTTTCTAGACTCTGAGATGAATATGCATTCTTCAAAGCTGCCCTGGGGTAAGTGAGGATAGGAAAAGCAAGAGTGGAATTGGACTCTGTAACCAGAGCATCTCTGCTTGACTGCTTTATATTGGACTTCCCTGTGCAGTTTCCTATGCTCAGGGTTGACTAGTATAGTGGATGCTGTGGTGTGCTGCCCAGACTCTTGCTTTTTGGATTGGGGCACTCGTTTCCCCAGCTGCTATGGATGGGCAATGCCTGATGATGGCTGAGATCCCAGTGATAGGGGTAGTTCACATCCAGTGACAAAGATCTAGTCCCCAGCCTCAATTCAGGAGATCACTGAAGGGCCATCCCAGCTACAGTGCTCCCTCAGGGGCTGGCAGAGGCCTGTGTTAAAGGTGTCTCACAACTTACCTTCCTTCTCTGCACAGCCCCGCTGCCCTCATTCCCTTCCAGGTGTTACTCCTGAGTACCTCCATGGTAAGCCACCTGCACACTGATTTCTAGCTGTGAGAGTGTGTTCCAGGACATCAGGGGATGGTGGTGGAGGGGATGCAGCAGCTAAAACACATGAAAACGACTGGACTAATAATGCTGCAGTTTTTTTCACATTGAGTATGTTCTTTTATTCAAGAGAGAGAATTTTTCTTGAATAAAATACTCAACAAGAACCCATTATGTGCTAAGAACTACGTGATCTGTTAACACTGACAGAAGACTCAGGGTACACTGACTAAACTTGAATTTCTGCATGGTCTGTTTCGAGTCACCAACCATACACAACCTTAGAACACTGAGCGTTGGTAACTGAAGGTCAAATCTGCCTGCAAGTGCATTTTTATGATCCATGCAGTGGCTTGAATATTGTGATTTGGGTACAAAGTTTTAAAATGAGGACATTTCACATAAAACCAAGATCCTGGATGCTTTCGGAAATAGAAAGGTCTGGTGTGGTCTTCTGGCCACACAAGACCTGCACTTGTGAAAGAAAAAATCACCTGGAGCTAATTCATGGCTGTCCTGAAAATCAGTACCCATTCTAGTTTGCCACAGTCCCCACCAGGCCCTATTACATGATAGCTGGCCTACTTTACTTCTAGGCCTCTGTAGGCATTCCAATTTGTGGCCTCTTTCTCAATCACTAGGTTCATAAGTGTTTCTCCCAAGCTCCAGACTATTCCTAATGACCTCAGTTGAAGATTTGGGGCTTCTTCCGCAGAGCTCACCTGTCCATGTGACATGGTCTCAAAACTCTCTAACATTCTTTTGAAGTAGAGCACAGCATTAAAAAAATTATCTTCATTCCTTACTAATGCTTTTAAGAAAGTTATTTAGTGTTTCTATCACATTAAGTACAGGTACCATTACAGAATTTGTATGTTGACTCTTTTCTCACAGCTCAGTGTTTGCTTTCAATAGCAGGAAACAAGCTGAGGGAGAGGTGGGGTGTTCCCCTTGTGACAAAGGCAGGACTGAAGCCCATTTCCTCTGACCTCCATCAGTGCTGTGGCTTCCAATTTGGCCTGACTCTGGAATTTTATCTCAGCACACATGTAGATGCAGCAGGAGTTGAGCTTGGAAATAATTCTTTCCAAACTCAGCATATTCTAAAAATATGCTGAGAGATATATGCTTGTTCTGATAAAGTTAAGGCACTGGCCATTATCTGGAATAGTCACAGAAATCTTTGGCACCGGGTCCAAGTCAAGATAGGCTAAGACACCAACAAGAGGAGAAACAATTTCTACTGTAAATCTAGCACCTGCTAGCTTTCCAGATCACTCCCCCTTGTATCCAGATTTCAGGGATTCCTCAACCCCAACAAGACCCACCACCCATTGATCATATCCTTTTTGGTGTCTTTCATCACCCTCATACTTCCTGTCTTAACCAGCTTACATTTCATGACAGGTCATTAGAACCACCCTCTTGTGTGAACTCTCAATCCTTCACCCATTTCTGCTCTCATTGTTCTTGCCTGCTGAAGGTCCATGGTCTAGTTAGCTTGAGCTCTTAGCCTTTTCTACCCCTACACAGGTGCAGCTGAATGTGGCTGCAGGAAAACAACCACTGAAAACCCCTGAAGTTGAGAGTGAGCTGAGAGAGAGTGAGGAATTCAAGGATGACCCCTCTTCTACCCCATGTCACCAAAGGCAGGAGTGGAGGCGGGCTTCAAACTCTGTCCCCTCCTGTCCAGACTCACCTCCTGCCCCCAATATAAATAATACAAACTAACAGTAGTATATAGAATTTCCCAATAATACGTATGAATGATATTAACCATCTACCTTGAGAACATCAAGGATATTGTCGTTATACCCTCTACCCATCCCCACAAGCAGCACAGAATTCCTTATCCCCGGACTCTAATCATAAGTTATCTCCTCGCACATCATGTGCTTCTGTCCCAGGTCCTACCATCATTCTACTGCCCTCTAGATCTCCCAGCCAATCATCTGCAACCCCTCTCTGACAGCGACTGTTACCTGCTTGCTCTATCTGAAACCTGGCCCAGCTCTGAGATCATGGCGTCCTCCCTGGCAGCTTCAGGTGGTGGCCATTTTCTTTCCCACAGCCCTCATCTCAGTAGGCCTGGATTTGGGAGTTTTACTCCTTTTGTCACTTCCAGGTCATGCTTTCTTCCTTAAAACCTTTCAATGGAGTGTCAGCTGAAGAATGGCAGGGTTCAGAAATTTGGAGAAAAGACCTTTATTTCTCATAAGGGGTTGCAGCCTGCAGGGTGGCCATTCTGACGGGCTGGGGAGCAAAGCCTGCAGCCAGAAGCCAGAAACAGATACTTTAAGGGAGGTGCAAGAGGAACTGGCATGTGTGCTGAGCAGGGTGGCCAAATATCCATATTCACGAAGCAATAGGAGTCGTGAATGTTTGTGAAAGGAGAAATATGCACATGTTAATGGAGCTTCATGGCCCCTCATGGGTCCCATGTACAAAAAAGCATTAGCATGATTGGAGGGTGGAGTTTTCTGCCCTCTGGTGTCAAAGGGCGAATCAGAAGACGCCGAAACTCTCACTGTGTATCCTCTGTAGACTGCCAGAACCACTCTGGTCTGCTCTTTTATCAGACAAAAAACACGGGGCTATGTCAGGCAGTTGTATAATATCAGCAGCAGAGTCTTTTGAAAGAGCTACTTCTTTTTAGTCCTTAGGGAAGAAAGCTCAATCATGGTAAGCCAGGGAGGGGGTATAAGGAGCCGTGTCTGACACCCCCATCTCATCACAGTCAAGCTTTCAAGGTTATTCCAGGGTCCCCTTGGCCAGGGGAAGTCCAATTCACTTGACTGGGGGGCTTAGGATTTTATTTTTATTTTTCAGGAGTTTGAGACCCTATGTCTGCTCCAGTCTATGGTGAGGGGCAGACAGGCACCATCCCATGAAGTGTGTGCACCATGTTTTCAGACTATCCAAACCACAACCCCCAGCCCACTTCCCTTGACTCTCAGAGATTTCAGCTCCTGGCTTACTGTCATTCTCCAACTGTGTTCTCGTCAAAATTATCCAACCATGTCTCATCACCTCTATTGCTGCTCCCCCATTGTGAGGTTCTGCCATCTCTGGGTGATTTCAGTAGCCTCTGATCTTTATCTTTGTTTCCCCTCTTGTGCCTCTATGATTGCATTTTCAACATAGTGTACAGGGTGAACTCCTAAACTACCTAAGTTAGACTATGACACCACTCTGTTGAGAACCCTCCAATGGCTTCTTGTCTCACTCGGGATGAAAGCCTGCACTCATTGTCACTTTCCAATTTTGTTCTTGTCAAAATTATGGGGATTTCAATATTTTGGCTATTTGCAATTTTTGTCTCCTCTCCCTCAATGAGAAGAGAAGGTACCATTGTCAATAAAACATCTCTGTAATCTCAACTCGAGTATTCTCCAGCCATCACCAGCTAGCTTTCCAGTTCACTCCCCCTAGCATCCATATTTGAAAGATTCCCCAGTCCCAACAAGACCCACCATCCATACTGATCCTCCTAGCTTTTTGCTATCCTTCATCACCTTCTTACCCGTTGTCTTAAACAGTTTAGATTTCATGGCTTATCATTGTAATCACTTTCTTGAGTGAACTCTCAACTCCTTCATCCCTTTTAACCCTTATTGTCCTTGGACAGGAAATCCCCATGGTCCAATTAATTTATGCTCTCTTAGCCTGTTCTGCCCCTGCAATGGTTCACCTGAACATGGCTGCAGACAAACACAGCCATGCAGGCTGATCACACCTTAAACTCATGATAATGAATGTTTACAGGTCCTTCCTGAGTGTTACCTGAAAATTCTGTTCAATTTCTCATCTTTTCAATCCCATATTCTACTTGATAAATGTTTTGTCTTTTCTTGGATCCTCAAGCCTCTTCTACTTCTCTGTCCTCCTTACCCTTAGCTGGTGACTTTGCTTCCTATTTTGTAAGAAGATAGAAGTATTCGGAAGATAATGTTGATAAGCTCCTACTAACACACTGATTTAGCCATTTTCCTGGAACACGGAAGACTTTCCCTGGCTCCTATCAAATACCACCCCTTCTATTTGTGCATAGATCTTAGTCCTCTCACTCAAGAACATTGTTCTTGCAATTCTCCCCTCTCACTTCTGAATAATGTTTTGCCTTCTCCTCACTTTCATTGCTGTTAGCATAAAAACATACTGTTATTTCTCTTATTTATTTATTTATTTATTTATTTATTTTTTGAGATGGAGTCTCAGTTGCCCAGGCTGGAGTGCAGTGGCACAATCTCGGCTCACTGCAACCTCTGTCTCCTGGGTTCAAGCAATTCTTCTGCCTCAGCCTTCTGAGTAGCTGGGATTACAGGCGCATGCCACCACGCCCGGCTAATTTTTGTATTTTCAGTAGAGACGGGGTTTTGCAATGTTGGCCAGGCTGGCCTCAAACTCCTAACCTCAGGTGATCCTCCTGCCTTGACCTCTCAAAGTGCTGGGATTACAGGCATAAGCCACGGTGCCTGGCCTATTTCTCTTATCTTAAAAGTAATTTCCCTTCCACCTACTGCCCAATTTCTCTCTTTCCTACACAGTCTCTCTCGTACTTCTCTAGGATAGTAAATTTTATATTTTATATGTCAACTTATCTACGCCATAGCATCCAAATATTTGATAAAACATTAGATATTTCTGTGAGGGTACCTTCACATGAAATGAACATTTAAATCAGTAGACTTTGAAACAGATTATTCTCCATAATGTAGGTTGGCCTTATCCAATCAGTTGAGGACCTTCAGAGAAAATGACTGACCTCTTTAGAAGAAGAAGAAATTCTACCTGCAGATGGCCTTGAGACTGAGCTGCAACAGCAACTCTTCCCTGATCTTCAGGCTGTTGGCCTCCACAGTTACACGAGCCAGTTCCTTAAAATAAACTTTTCCCTCTCTCTCCATATACCTCCCATTGGCTCTGTTTATCTGGAGAATTGTGACTTATACATTATGTTGTTTCCAGTTTTCTCCTTTTATTGTCACTTATTCCTACTCAAATTGCCTTTGGCCCTTATCACTTCACCAAAACTGCTCTCATCAAGGTCTCTGATGATCTCCATATGGCTAAACCCAAGGGTCAACTCTTGAGTATTTTCTCACTGTCAGTAACTATGCTTACACGTGTACTAAACACTTCCATCTTGAATGCTTTGCTTACCTCACCTGGGACTCCTTACTCTTGTTTTTCCCTCAGCTGCACTAGTTGCTTCTCCTTGTACTTCTAAGTCCCAGTGGCCAAGGACTTAGTCCGTGGACCTTGTCTCTTCATGTCACCTCCTAGGTAATCTCACCCTACTTGCATCTGTATATTGAAGACTCTCGAATGTATTTCTCCATACTGGACCTCCCCCTGGCCTCGAGACTTGTCTATTGAACTGCCTAATGATGCCTTTTTGCGGAACTCTAATAAGGATCTTCAGAGGAACATGTTTAAAATCAAAATCCTGGTAATCCCTTTACACCCACACTGTTCCTCCTGATAGCTTGATTTTAGTTAATGGAAAACCATCTTTTTTTTTTTTTCCGAGACGGAATCTTGCTCTTTTGCCCAGACTGGAGTGCAGTGGCGCGATCTCTGCTCACTGCAAGCTCCACCTCCCGGGTTCACGCCATTCTCCTGCCTCAGCCTCCCGAGTAGCTGGGACTACAGGCGCCTGCCACCATGCCCGGCTAATTTTTGTATTTTTTAGTAGAGACGGGGTTTCACGGTGTTAGCCAGGATGGTCTTGACCTCCTGACGTGATCCGCCTGCCTCGGCCTCCCAAAGTGCTGGGATTACAGGTGTGAGCCACCGCGCCCGGCCCAAAAACCATCTTTTTAGTAACTCTGGACACAAGTTTAGATTTACCCTGACTCATATTTTTTCCTATGCCTTACAGCCAACTAGTTAAGAGATCACATTGTCTCTACTCTTAACGATATATACAGAATGCAGCCATGTCTCACCACCTCTGTTGCCACCACCCTAGGGTAAGCTTCCACCACCTCTGGGTGATTCCAGTAACCTCTAAATTGTTCTTTCAGTTCTCCCCCTGTGCCTCTACAGTTATATTCTCAACATAGTGTACAGGGTGAGCTCCTAAACCACATGAGTTAGATTATGACACCACTCTGCTACTCTGCACCCTCCAACGGCTTCCTATGTCACTCAGGATAAAAGCCCACGCCCTTACCACATCCTGGAAGGCCCTATATGCCTTGACAACCTCTTACCTGACCTCTTACCCTACCTTCTCCCTACTCATTCTCTTCCTCACACACACCAGGCTGTCTCCCACCTTAGTCTCTTTGCATGTGCTGATCCTTCTACCTGAAAGCCCTTCCCCCAGATATTGGCATGGCTTGCTTCCTTATCTCCTTCACTTCCCTGCTAAAATATTCTCTCATTGAGGCCTCCACTTACCACACTTCATAAAAGGGCACGTGGCTACCAACCTCCCTTCCTTTATATCTATTACCACAACTTGATATATTATATATTTGCTCACTTTGTTGCAGACCCTTTGCAACTGGAATGTAAGCTCCATGAGGACTTTTATTCACTGCTTTAACTCTAGAACCCAGAACAGCTCCTGGCACACAGCAAGTACTCAATTAATATTTGCCAAATAACAAATGAGTGTAATTTCTATGGCATGTTAACCGAAGGTTGCTAATGATCTGAAAATGACCTGACTGTGGTTGTCATTCATCTACATTAGCAGTGCCGTGGAGTTACCTGCAGAACACATCCCAGAAAGTAAGCATACATCTGTCTTTTATCTTCTTCAAATCCAAGTCAGCTCTTTTGAGGGATTTAAACCTTCCAGCATATACCAATTACCTTGTCTCTCAGTCAACTACAGTCTGTTCTTTACAGAACCTTGTAATTTTTTTCTTTTTCTTTTTCTTTTGATGACCTTCTAACACTTCCAAGAAGGTACATTCATAATTTTGATCTATAGTCATGTTAGGCCTGAAAAAAAGTAGTTCTTTGGACAACAAACAGATGTTATGTTTTGAGACCTTTTGTCTAGGTCATTTGGTAAATCGTCAAGCTTTCTAAACAAATATCAGTTGGGACAAAAGATCTGCCAGTAACCAAGGAGTAGCCTTGAGAACATAATGAAATGAAGAAGCCAGGGACCCTAAAAGAATGGGGTCCAGTCTTAGAGAAATGCCACCAAGGCCACAAAAAAGTAAACAGAAACCTCCCAGAGCAAGGACATCCTCCATGCTTAGGAGAGCCATTGGTTAAGGAATTCCAGTAAGACAGGCTCAGTGAAAAGGAAACGACCTAGTCCAGGCGGGTCTCTTTCAGAGGTCAGCAAATGCAGGATAAATCCCAGACACACTAAATTGGAGCACTGACAAACAGACACATTTCAACTGGAGATAAGCCTTCAAACTGATGAGATGCAATGAAACTCACAATTAGAAAAAAGGATGAATAGGCAAAAATCCCTACTCCCTCGAGGAGAAAATTACATTGTCCCCCTTAGAAACATGTATTTGGACATGATTATCCTCCAGAAATGGGTTTTCTGGAGCTTGGGTAAAGACTTTACTTGGCTTCATCTCTTAGAGTCAATATTGAGCTGTTTTCAGCCTCCTTACTGTCTCTGAGCGGAAATACTTATTTTCAAAACATGGAAGAAGAATCTCTTTTGTCAGGACACAAATAGCTACCCCAGGTTCCCCTGGCATGAGTGCTGACCTTTTCTAACAGAAGAGAATACAGACATACATTTAATTAGAGAAATGAAAAAATTTAATCAGTTCTTAAAGAATTAAGTGGTCTCACCTGCTTATTGACTAACTGAATCCTGACTCCAGTTCATTTCCTTTATTCCAACCTTTTCCTTAAAAGATAGTCAAGCAACTACAAAGTCCTTAATCTGTAACCCCCTCTAACAGCCATCGACTACTTATTCCCTCTTTTCATTGAAGCCGTTCAGAACTGCAGGCTACATCTGTTGTCTCTTCATAGCACTTTCCCTTGGTTGGCAATAAACAGCCATTTGGATCATGGTTTGATTAGTGACTAGCTTCTTGCACTGGAATGTGAGCATCAGAAGAGTCTGGGCCATGCTTGACTTTGTTCACTGTTTTTATCCCCTGTGTCTTGTGCTACATCTGCACAAGGATGGTACTCAGTAAATAGTTGTTGACTTAGTGAATAAATAACTTGGCTCAGCACTGTCTTGAAAAAACTTTTTTTTTTTTCACCAGAACTCTCTTTTTGCCTCATGCTAATTTCATCTATGGACACAAAAGTTGCTTTTGTGCATTAAGTGAACTATTTGTCTCTGGCAATAGTGCTGGAGAAGAGTTTGAGAGAGGGTTATATTATTTTTTTCTTAACATTCGCATGAAATAAATAGGCCTTAAAGGCATCTTGGTTTTTCTCTAATAGCCTATTATATATTTCTACTGCATACATTTGTCATCTTGACACATTTCCTCACTATATTTTTAGTCCATACTTCTCTGGAGTGTGTTTTTAAAAATTGTATTATATCCATTCTTAGTTGATTTTGACCCAGATTTTAAATATTTGGTGTTTGTCTCAATAAAGTAGGACTATTTTTCCTCAATCCTTCCAGCCCCAGCCTGTTTTATTTGTCTCCACTTGCTTTTTCATATAGAACTAATGTTTGAAAACTCATTTTGTGTTAGGCATTCTGCTAAGGATTTTGTTTTCCAGGTTAATATAATACATAAAACAATTCTGTGATAGAGCACCATCATTATTTCCATCCTACAAATGGGGACACTGAGACTTAGAGTGTTATTACCTGGCTCAAAGTCAAATATTTAATAAGTGGTGGAGGAGATTCTCGATCCAGAAGACAACCTTTTTGTCAGTTGTGCAAATCTAAATGACTTTTAGAAAGTTTGTTTTTAACATGTGTGTTGCCAGTATAGCAAACACATTATGTGCTTTTATACCGTGATGATTTAACATTCAAGACAAATAGCAAAGTATTTGCTTATACATTTTTTATCTCTTAAAATGTAAAAAAGTCATATTTTTCTTGGAAGCTTTTTACATGCAAGCATGCAACTCCCTCTCACATAAGTTTATTCATTCACAATACCGGATACCTAAATGGTTACTCCATTGCTGTCACTGAAATTCCCATTAGGGAGGTAATGAAATCAAGTAGAGGGTGGAGCTATGAAGACTTGTTCTCTGGTGCTTGAGTGACTCTGAATCCAGTTCCCTTTATTTATTTGTCCTGATGGCAAATTCATCTTTTATTTCCTGGAAGAATTTGCAGCCAGATGTATTACTCTAACATTTATGCTTCTATGGCAGGCTTCTTACAGTGGAGAAGGTTTGGGGAGGTGAAGGAAAGAAACTAAATAACCAAAGAAACACTTCTACAAAGAGAGAATGATATTTTTTGTTTTGCTTGTAAAATCTACCTTTATTCATTAAAATAATGCATTTTGCCAATTTGTGGTTATTTACAACTGTTGGGTGAAGGAATATTCAACTTCTTCATTCACGTTTTATGGCTGGAGCATATTTTGCTCTCTGGGAAGTAGAAACTCTCTTGGGTGGAAGCAGAGTAGCCAAGTGAGGCTGCCCTTCTTATTGTCTCTGTGAGGGAGATCCAGTGGGCCCTATCTGTGGTGTTTGCCCACAAATCATGATTTTGTCCTGGGATCACTGTGAGTAAGAAGAGTGAGGAGTTTGACTAGCCACATTGAAATGCTAATGGGAAACATCAAGGTGCAAATGCTGATTTGATAGTCACAGATTTGTTCAGAAATCTGGCAATTAGGAATGTGAAGGTTGGCATCAGCACAACAGAGGTCAAAAGGACAGAAGGGAGATGTCTTATATCATTTGGAACTTATTTTTTAAAAATCTTTTCTGAGTTTGTCAACCACCTATTTAGGTGACTTAAATGAACTTCTTGAAGTAGAATGTAAAATTAGATAATGATGCATGAACATAAAGAGGACATTTGAATCATATCATTACTGAAAAATCCAACATTATAACAGTAGAAAAATTAAGAGGATATTTGGGGGCCATTCCTTACCTTTCAGGATTGACAATATCCACCTCCCTGGGCTGCCACCACTTAGAGTGAACTCTTGAGTCTCCCTTTGGGTACCTAAAGTGATAGTCTTATTTTAGAAAGATGACACCACTTCCTGCTGTCTTCGAGCTCTCCAGTGGGCAGCCATGCATCTGATGTTCTCGCCGGAAGTCAGCAAGGGGTCCATCTAGCTATTTATTTTGAGGTGAAAGAGAAATAAACATTTCCAAATATTATCCCATGGGACATCTCCCTAGCTCACAGGCCCATAAATATACTTAGAAGCATCATCCTGACAATAGAGACATAAATTTTGTTGAGACACATCTTGAATGGAAAACATTTTATATTTCTAAAGTGCCTCTTTGGACTTATCTATCCAAGAGGGAAAAAAAATCTCACAAAAACAGATTTTCATAGCTAGGTATGTCTTTGAAGCTACATGTGACATTATTACGTGGTCATAAGACATCTTCACACCTACCCACTCCACAACAAACTTTAGGTATGTGTACGTACATGTGTGTATGCATGTGTGTATGTGTGTATTCATTTCCTTTAATAAAGGTCTCAGACATTTTCTATTCAGAAGAAGGCCAGGTTTTTAACCTCTTACTGGAATCAACTTGTAAATTAAGCTTTGAGATTTTCAGATCCAATTAGTATGTACCAAGTAGTACCTGATACATAAGCAAAAGCTTGAATACTCGTTGAAAGAATGAACGCATGAGCTCGTGGGAATGTATTCTCCTTTGAGCACTCTAAGAGCTGTGAGTCTAGACCTGGATAGTTCCACCTATTATTTATAGCTCTAGTGATCAGGAGAAATTTGTTAGTCATGGGCATTTTCAGGAGGTTTTCTCAAGTCAAAGTCTTAGAATTAGAGTCGCCATAAGAGAGCACACTTCTAAATTCTTATGACTTCAGTGTGGCCTTTAACATATATTGCAGTCACCTGGAGCATCCTTAAGGATGCATTGTCATTGCATAGTTAGACACTTTGCAGAATGGCAGAGAATGTGCTGGATAATTGGTTGAAACTGTTAAATTATGAGGACAAGCATCCTGGGCCATACACACCATGTATAATGTGTTGAGTCATCCACAGATAATTGAAATCTGGACTATGTGTGCAGGTTTTATAGTGGCCATAATCTTTTGACATTTGAGACAGAATTACTAGTTACCAAAGCCTTATATGCGGGAAGGCAACATTAAAAGTGTGAATAATTCAACATCTGGCTTATTTTATTTTAGATAGCCTGTTACCCCAATTAATAGAATAAATATAAAATAAAGCCGGCAAACTTCTTTCCTGTGATGCTAAGAAGAGATTAATTGTACCAGGTATTTTAGAATATTTTGAGAAAATTGTAGAGATAGATTAACACTTGGCTTATTAAGTTTGCATTGATTTATCATCACCTAAATATCCCTTTTCTTCCCCAAGATGCTGACAAAAACACAGCAATGCAACTGGGAGTATGAGAAGAGCAGCTAATAGCACATCAACTACTGTTTCCTGACAGTTGTGTGTATGCCTCAGATAATTGGTTCAAGTTTCTTGCCTCATTATAAGACAACATCTCCTCAGAGATCTCAGGAAACATGCTCATTTTTCCCAAATTGCATTAAATCACATAAAGATTTTTCCCTTTAAAGATTAGCTTCTAGAAGGAATGGTTAACTATCAGGAAGCTATACATTAGCTAGTCCAGTTACTGCTGCTCAGAATAAAAGCAAACAATGGAAATATGAAGCCAGCAGCCTTCACTGCAGATGAGCAGGGGCAGAGGATATGATTTAAAAGAAACCAGACTGGTTTCACTGATTTGAATAAGCCCAGCCCAAAGGAAAAAGAAAGAAGCTGCTCCTTGACTGAGAGGCTGAGGGATAAGTGTCTGGCTAGTTGCACTAAACCTTACTGATCTGACAAAATGGTTAAATTCCTAGACATTGGAGTGACCTTACGTCAAAGCAACATGTTCCTTCTATTTTGTTATGTGTCAATGATGTCATATTAACTCTTATTAGAACTCTATGTGTAACATTCAACTCAAAAGGAAGCTTGTAATTATTTTCAGAATTTATTTGGCAAAAATTCAACTTCTATAGAATCAGTCAAGGTATTTCAGGCAATGGTGCAACTTCTGTAATTATTTGGCTGATTGATTCTCTTCTCCACTTCAATCAGTTTGTCTGATCATAACTCCAGTAAATTTCCAATATCTACACTCATGCTACAACTTCTATGCAGCCTGTCTAAGGAGTAAACAGAATGAGAAGTAAGTAAATGACTATTTAATGGGTATCTTTGAGAACTGGAAATTAGGGATAGAGATATTTCGATGTATCTTCTACTCTTAAACAGTATTATTCCCTTCTTTTGGATAACAACAGGTTTGAATTCATATCCTTTTCTGTTCTTACAACAGTAACAACAACTTGTTGTTTCAGTGTGTTAGTCTTATACTGAAAAATAACTTCACAGTGAAAAAGTTTTCAGTGTGGTCACAGTGACTCATACCTGTAATCCTAATTCTTTGGGAGGCAAAGGTGGGAGGATTGCTTCAGGCCAGGGGTTTGAGACCAGCCTGGGCAACACAGCAAGATCCCCATCTCTGCAAAAAATAAAAATTAGGGTGTTGGCACATGCCTGTAGTTCTAGCTACACAGGAGGCTGAGATGGGAATATTGCTTGACATCAGCAATTCAACATTACAGTGAGCTATGATCATGCCACTGTACTCCAGCCTGGGTGACAGAGCAAGACCCTGTCTCAGAAAAAAAAAAAAAAGTTTTCAACACTCCCTTCACAACAATTTGAAACGTCGTTCTATTTTTCTATTTTTTGAAGTAGGTAATGCTACTATATCTTATTAGATATATTAGCAATATGATACTATATTGACATATTGACAACCCAATATAATTACAAACCTAGAGAGAAAGTAGCATGCATACATCTTGCTTGAAAGAGAAATCTACAACCTTCTGTGAATACTGCATACTAAAAAAGCAAATTACTATTTCCAAGAAATTTGCTTTCAAATTTGTTTCATCACAGTCGTACTAAGAATATAGAAAATATCACAGTGCAGACATTTCAAGAAGTATCCTACCTAGTTGGAATGGAGGCAGCCGGAGATGATTAGAAATACAAGAAGAGAATATTTGAATTAGAAAGGACACATGTTAAATCGGATGTAATTACAAAATGTAAATTAATGTATAAAATGTTATTATATGAACAAGAGTAAAATTCAGAGGTTAGTGAAACCAGTTCCAGATTTCCATGGACTCTTCTGCCTTGGGGTGTGAGGGAGAAGATACCAGTGGTGGAAGAGAAACGCCAAGCCACTGAGTCTCTTGGACTCAGCCCCTTCTTTCTTCTTTTGTTAATAGTGGGTGCTACCTAATATTAGGTAAGATAATATCAGACCAAAGAGGAACTATTTCCTCTGAGAACCTATGGGAAGTCACTAAAAGAAGTACATCACATATTTAAGTGTGACAATGTTAGATCTATAAGCTGTAATCTCATTCTATCAGTGGGTTTTGACTTTCTTAAGGAATCTCATTTTCTTCTTATAAACACCGAATTTTGTCCAGGCCGTCTAATGCTCTGGAGAATGCTGACACAATATGGTTTATTCTGTCTGGATGTGCGTTACATCACATTGTCCCCTACTGATAAAGAGACAGTGGGATATGTGAGTCAATCACTAGGACACCCATGAGTGAAATAAGCAGGGTGGCTTAGCCAGCTATCCATTGCTAGCCTTTATACAAAAGGTCAAAGTAGAAGTTTTTATGGCATTAACAATTTATTATTAAAGCAGTGAACATCACAAATGTTTGGCAGGTGCTAAAGAGTAATAGAGTTATTTCTCTATTCATTTTCTTGAAGGTTAAAATTAATTTAAAAAGACAAATAATCTTGTAAGGTGAGAATAGTTTCAAATTATATTGAATTCCCCTTGGATCAATTGAACAGTTTGTCCTTGGAGGTCAAATTCTTCCATTGTGATCAATCTCTGTGGGTCAAATTCAAACTTAATGTTTTTGATGGTTTTGAGAAAGTTTTCATTGCATTTCACCTCTCCCCTGAATGGGTGTTCATTTCAAGAAACACTTCAATCTATTGTATATGCTTTGTATCTACTCTGATTCATGGGTCTGCATGTAACATTTGGCCTCTCCTTGCTTTTCAATATGCCGAGGTAAACCGTAATTATCCCCACGCCTGTTTCATGTTACCTTTTGGCATGTATACCTAAAACATCAACTCCTATTGGAATAAATGTAAAGCAAAGTGCAAGACCATGAGGGGTGTTTGTCACAATATGTTGGACTCACATGTGGGTGAATTTATATGGCACTATCAATTTGGAAATAATGCTTTCAATTCCCTTTTACTGCATATATCAGAACAATTTTTTATTAACTAATATGATAGTTTGACTTTTGATTGCAGTATGTTTTAGAAAAAAATCTAGGGGCAATGTGTTCACTTGAATATATCTGAAAGGCAAGTTGTTCAATTGATTCCTCCTCTTAATCTCTCTCTCTTCCCATATTAAGGACTGTTTCCAGTGCTCAAAGAAGCTGCAGCTCCTAATCTAACCATCTCTTCCAGAACCTTGGACTCTTGCCTCCAATTTTCTGGTCCTAGTTTTTCTCATCTATGGAATAAGGAGACAGGACTACATAATTGTAAATTTTTTTTTTTTTCTGACTCAGATATACCTAGAACGTCATCTTGTTGCGTCTTTCCTTTTAAAAGTAAGTTATGACAAAAGGTCAACAAATAGGTCACCTAGGATAGCTTTGTTCATTCAAATAAAAGTATATTATACTTGTGATTTGCCAGGAAGGTCTAGTTCTATAGTTAAGAAATGAGTTTCCACACCATTTTTCTTCTCCAAATGGGAAAATTTAAAATCTTAAACAGATGTTCTATGTGGTCCAAAATTAAGGAAATAACCAACTGGCTAACAACAACAAAAAACTCCTGCTTATATTGGCCATTTAAAAAATTCTTTCATATTACCTTGTATTCAGAAAATTGAACATCTAAAAATGAATATATGTATATTTTTCTCGATGTAATTATGCAATCTGTGTATGTGTACCTTTTGTTCTTGATGATACACTGGAAAATAATGGTTTGTGGGAAAAAACCCATCTTTTTCTGGGGCTTAAGCCTCAGTTCGGACACCTAGCAGCTCTGAGCCTCGATCGTCATATGTAAAATGGAAATATTAATGCCTATCACATGGGGCTGTGAGGAGGTAACATTTGTTCTTACAGCAACATGTAAACTAGCTCAGGCAAAGCCTCATATACACTTCTAAATGTTATAGTCTGCCAGTGAATTATCATATAAATGTGAAATACAGTACAGCAGAGTGAAAGGAGGGTTTTGGAGGGGGGGGGGTGAATATTTAAAAGTATAAGAAAACTTTCTTGAAATTTCCTGACTCGAACATATGTATGTAAATAGACATGCCACTTTTCAGGAAAAATGAACCCTGTGGACCCAACATGAGATATATCCTAATAAAACTATTGAACTTCAAATTCAATGAGCTTAAAGAGAAGCCAGCCAAAAGGATCACATCTCTCAGAAGTAGAAGGAAACTAGATTGGCATCAGACTTCCTTATGGCATCAGTTAATGCTAAAATAGGATGCAACAATAGTTAAACAATGCTTAAGCAAGGACAGCGAAAGTTCATTTGAAAAGTAACCAAGTAAGGATAACCCAGAAAACTATTTAAAATAAAAGCAATAAGAATATGTATCCCTAGAAGATAATTAAATACACTGTTGCTTCAATAATATAGTGTCACTGCATGAAAAGGTAACAGAGCAAAAGAACAGAAGAAAAGTCCATAAATAGATACCAGTACATTTTGGAGCTTAGTATATGATTAAGGTGACAAATAATTGAAGTAAAGATAGACTCACCATACCCTAAAAATAGGATTAGGAGAACCATGTAGGTATCTGGAAAAAGATAAAATTGTATTCATACCTCGATCTATTACATTAAGATTAAAGCACTAAATTGAAACATGAGTTGATTCCTTTTTAACAAATGAAGTGAAGACGTTCCTACTAGTTATTTGAAATCCAGTAGCCGTTAAAAACAAATATATAAACAGAACCAAAAATAATCCCAGGTCAATAAAAACAAATCCAAACTTTATAAAGAGGGAAAATAAAACAACCAAAAAACTTCTGCATGGCTATATGAACTTGAAAGACAAATGAGAAATTAGAAAAACATTTGCAACTCATTCTTCCCTAAGAGAACTAATCTCCCTAATATATAAGCATTATTAGAAATAGAGAAGAAAAAGACTGATGAGGCAATAAAGCAGTAAAAAGAACCTGAACAGATAGTTTACAGAAAAATACAAATGGCTTACAGGTAATATGAGAATGCAAATTAAAATGACACATAAAGGCTACTTTTTTCACACATCAGATTATCAAAACCCCAAAGTTTTACAACTCACACTTTTGACAGAGCTGTGAAGAAACAGGCACTCAGATATCCTGCTAGTGTACAGGGCAGCGCAAACATTATGGAAGATATCTATATAAATTACAAATGCATTTACCACTTGACCTAGCAATTCTATCTCTGGGAATTTATCCTACAAATATGTGTATATTTATAGAGTGGCAAATATAAAAGATTATTCATTGCAGCAACATTTGCAATAACACAAGACTGGAAATTACTCAATTTGTCCAATAATAGTCTGGTTAACTGTAGTGCATCCACATAATGAAATACTGTGCATGTATAGGGAAGAATGGAGAAGCTCTGTATGTCTGTACGTAACGTTGGAAAATGTCTTCAGGATGTATTAACAAATGAAAACAGCAAGAAGCAAATGATATATACAGTATACTATTTAAGAAAGCGGATAATGGGTTTATATATTTGCTTATATTTACAAAACCAGATTTGGAAAGTGATATGGTTTAGCTCTGTGTCCTCACCCAAATCTCATTTTGAATTCTGCTCCAATGGTTCCCACGTGTTGTGGGAGGGTCCTGGTGGGAGGCGATTGAATCATGGGGGTGTTTTCTCCCATGCTGTTCTCTTGGTAATGAGTGGGTCTCACAGTATCTGATGGCTTTAGAAGGGGAAATCCGTTTCTCTTAGCTCTCATTCTCTCTTGCTACCACCAGGTAAGAAGTCCCTTTCACCTTCCACCATGATTGTGAGGCTCCCTCGCCGCGTGAAACTGTAAGTCCATTAAACCTCTTTATTTTGTAAGTTGTTGAATCTCCAGTGTGTCTTTATCAGCAGCTTGAAAATGGACTGATACAGAAAGAATATACAAACAACTTATAAAAGTGATTACCTCTGGTGGGTGGGTGTAGAGGACAGGATGCATGCAGGTAGAGATGAAGTGGGTCTTCTCAACGCATGACATTCTGTATGGATTTTATTTGTGAACTAGGTGATTCTATTTCTTTTTTTTTTTTTTTTTTTTTTTTTTTTTTTTTTTTTTTTTTTTTTGAGACGGAGTCTCGGTCAGTCGCTGGGGCTGGAGTGCAGTGGCCGGATCTCAGCTCACTGCAAGCTCCGCCTCCCGGGTTTACGCCATTCTCCCGCCTCAGCCTCCGGAGCAGCTGGGACTACAGGCGCCCGCCACCTCGCCCGGCTAGATTTTTGTATTTTTTTTAGTAGAGACGGGGTTTCACCGTGTTAGCCAGGTTGGTCTCGATCTCCTGACCTCGTGATCCGCCCGTCTCGGCCTCCCAAAGTGCTGGGATTACAGGCTTGAGCCACCGCGCCCGGCCGATTCTATTTCTTAAAAATAAAATCAAATAATAAAATTTACCAGGGCTTGCTTTAGGAGTCTGCTTTCTATGTTTCAAATGGTTCTGCATGTGTGTGTATGTGTGAACATGGGTGTGTATGTAGATGTGTGTGCGCACGCAGAAAACTTTTACAGGGTCATCATTGCCGTCTTTTTCCTCAATTATTCAGTAAAATCTTCCACACCCCAAATGTCTTGGTGAGTGGATATTTTGTGAGAAGGAAGGGATAGGGAGAGAGAAGCTTGAGGAAAATTCCATAGTTATGTCGACATGGCTGGAAGTCTGGCCAGCAAACACAAGACAGTGACACATCCAGAAACTGAACTGATTCAGAAGTAGTGGAATTGGGAACCATGAAAATGTCTGCTCCCCATGAATTTGCAGAGCTCTCCCAGATAGAATGGCATGGGCTTTCAAACAAATGTTATTTAGACTTTAAGAAGTAAGTGTTCCCAGTTAACATGAGGGTTACAAAGCTCTGTTCTTATTCTAATTCTTCCAGAGCTTGTAAACTGAAATACCTAATTTTAAAAATGGATATGAAACAGAAGGAAAATAATATAGTTTTGAATATTAAATCCAGAGAAAAGAGAAAAGTAAAATTTAAGTATATTAGTAGCAAATGTATTGTGATTTCTAAAACTCTGAAGATATTTTTTATATATTAGTATTATTTGAAATATACTTAGATTGCAATCAAATAGGTTAATTTCTCCCCCATATTTCACCCCTAAAACACTAATCGTTCACATTCAAATGACAGATCCAAAATTAAAAAGTGATTTGGTATCTAAGATAAAATATTTATTCATGTAGCTCTAAATCTATAATTATAAAATATTAAATCATTAAAAATGAAATAACTAAAAATAACCTACTAGTGATAGGAATATCGGTATAAATTTTCCTTCTATCTCTGTCTGTTTTTAAGAAATAAATTGAAAATCTCAGCAGCAAAGTTCCTGATCCATAAACCATTCTGCAACCTCACTGACGCTTCTCCTCCAAAGATCTTAATTATTTACACAGTTCCACTAGAAACTGCTTGAGGACACAGTATTGCAAAAGATATGAGTTGTCACTACTTAATAAATGTCCTTGACCCAAACACTGAAAACATGAGTCTGTTTTACAAAGTTTTCTTGCTGAATATTCTTAATTTTAAATAATATCAAATTAAGATAATATACCAGCATATTGCTGTTAAATATGTTGCTCAAGGATTTTTTCCATGAAAAGTTTTGTGAATTTTTTCCTGATGAACACAGCTTGAGAGAGGCCCAGATTGTAAAACAATCAACTTGGTTGGATAACTTAGTATGGACTATCTTAAATTGCTATCAGGCTCTGTTAGTTCCAGGCTACTGTTCCCTTGAGATCATTAAGGAGTGATCCTGCTTCAAGAAGGGAAATGGATTAGAAAAATCTCTTTAGGTTCATTCACCCTAAAGAAAGCTCTGATTGTCTTTGGAATAGGGTTCAGGAGGACAAAGACAGGAACCTCAGCAAGAAGTGCTTCTCTCTGACATTTTGAACCGGGAGGTGGGTGTTTACAGATGAAGACAGAGAAAGGAACAATCAGAAGCAAGCCTGGGACCTCTTAGACCCAGTTGTGTGGAGATCATTTCATTCTGGGACACACAATTTTAAAAGTCTTTTGAATGCTCAGGGCCAGCACAGGCCATTGACTCCAGTAGTTACCAAAAAAAAAAAAAAAAAAAAAAAAGTCAGAATCGTTCAGAGCTCACATTTAAGAGCGAAACCAGGAAAAGCACCATGGAACTAAAGAAGTCACCAGAAACAGGCAAGGAATCAGAGAAAAAAAAATTGCAAAGAGTGAAGAAAGAAGAAACTCTAGTTTGGACTTATGATTTTTCTGGTGGTGGCCTCCCTTAAAATCAAACAGAAAATCTACAACCGCATTCCAAGAACGCACATGGGGAACTAACAAGAACTAAATAAACAATGCTCTGTTTGCTCAAATATTTAGCAAATAGCTCAGGGCTTACTTGCATACACCACGTCGAAATTCTAGCCAATTCTCAAAGATGTTTCTATGCTCTGCTAATAAAATAACTCATGTATGTACGATGGTGTACATTGTAATTATTTCCACATGGTTAGCACTTAGACAAAACCTGAGGGAAGAAGGTCAACATTTGATGAATCTTCATCACAAATCAACATTCACGACAGCACAGTCAAAACCCAAAATCCAACACAGGATAAAAACAACAGACGCAATCATCTGATATGTCAGAATGCATTTTTTTTCTCACACTTTTTTCTCCTTATCACTATTTTTTTTTTTTCTGGTTATGACCTAGGTAGATGGATGATAAAATGACAGGAAATAACACATTGAAGTTTTGTAGATAAAATATTACTAAATGTTTGGGGGTGTTTTTGTCTTTAGCTGTAAATACATAACAAATCCTTGACTGTGATGCCACAATTTGTAGTGGGAGAAACCTCAAAGAGAAATCTTTTGGTAGTGCATCTGGATGATGGGATCAAATCCAAGTGATTATGATTTGTGACTCTAATCTCAAGCGAAGCTTTGTTCTGGGATTATTTGTTCTTGTTTCTGTAATTCACTTACATAGTAGAATTTCTATATAAGGTAATAGCTGAATAGAAGAGAATAAAAACCTTTCTAATTTTACAGAGTGCAGTTATGACATTCAGAAAGAAGTCACAGGTCTTCATAAAAAGACTTAGCAATCTTTATGCCTAAAACTTAAAAGTATATTTGTTTACAGTTTGTAACCAAGTAATGGTGTGGAATGTTTTAAGCTGTCTCATGTTTTATTCCGGTGACCAAAGCTCAATCCATTGAATAGAACTTAGCTTAGTATTTATTAACACAAAAATGAATGGATTGGGATACAATTTCATTTTTTTACTTTATGCAGCTCAAGGATTAAAGTCAGTCTCTTCATATAGCCTTCATTTATTCAGTAAGTATTTGTTGAGTGCCTATTAATTCACAGGACTGTTCTAGGCACCAGAAATAGAGCAGTGGGCAGAACACAGTCTCAGCTTCATGGAGATTCTAGTTTGGAGAAAATAATCCATAAACATATATGTGATATGATGTTACCATATATTATGCATATTGCAAAGAAAAAGCAGGCTAGAAAGGGAATACTGAGAGCAGGTAAAGAAACTTTTTCTTACAGGGTGATCAGGAAAGACTTGGAGGTTCCAATAGTTAAGATGAAACTTCAGTGAAGGAGAGTGAGCCATGAGAAAGTCTGGAATTCAGAGGAAGAGTCAGAGGGAAAAACGAGTACAAAGGTTCTCATGCATGACTAAATTTGCCTTATTGAGGAACTTCTAGCAAGTCAATATTGCTGGAGTGAAGTGAGAAGTTGAGAGAGGAAAGAAATGTAGAGGGTAGGGCTGGGTACAGTGACTCACATCTAAAATCCCAGCACTTTGGGAGGTAAAGGCAGGATGATCGCTTGAGGCCAGGATTTTGAGACCAGCCTGGGCAACATAGCAAGACCCTGTTTCCAAAAAAAAAAAAAAAAGAAAGAAAGAAATAAAATTAAATTTAAAGTTGTTGCTACGTAGGTAGAGTCCAAATCAAGAAGAATGCTATGAACTCAGGTAAGAATTTGGACTCAATGATGGGAATCACTGAAAAACGTTGAGAAGGGTGACATTATGTAATTAAGGATTTTACAAGTTTCTCTGGCTGTTTTGTGCAAGACAAACTGCATAGAGGACAAAGATGACATGGGGAGGCCAAGCAGAAGGTTATTGTGCTAGTACTGGCCTTAGGCCTTAGATGATGGTCATTTGTATCAGAGCTTAGCCATGGATTGAGAAGTGGTTTGCTTTTCGATATATTTGGATGTACTTCCTAGTCAGGAAAACTAAGACTTTTCTGCTGGATTGAATAGGTGTAAAAGAGTGAGGAATTGAGAATGATTCCAAAGTACTTAGTCTGAGCCACTGGGAAATGGTTGAGCCAATTATTCATTCTTTTCTCAAGTATTTATTAAATACAATTTGTGCTGGAGGCAATAAGAGGTGCTTGGAAAATGTTTTGAGCAAAACAGACAAAAATCTCTGGAAGAAAAGGACAATAACATTGAACATAAATAAATGTTAAAATATGTTCCAAGGTTATACGTGTGGTGGAAAGAGACACCAACAGAGAAGGCTAAGAGGAGTGGGCAACAGAACAAGCTCCTTTATTTATTAAGGTGATCAGGGTGGGCCCACAGAGTCTGAGCCAGGGTAAAGGGGTCCAGTGTGTCTGCAGCCCAGTGAGCTAGAGGTAGGATAGGGTGGGTGATGGAGCCAGAGAAACCAGGAGGCCTGATTGTTCAGGGCCTTGAAGGCCGCTTGGGGGGTTGTCATTCCTTCTAAAATGTGGTATTAGGTCTAACATTTAAGTCTCTAATCCATCTTGAATTAATTTTCATATAAGGAGTAAGGAAAGGATCCAGTTTCAGCTTTCTACTTATGGCTAGCCAATTTTCCCAGCACCATTTATTAAATAGGGAATCCTTTCCCCATTTCTTGTTTCTCTCAGGTTTGTCAAAGATCAGATGGCTGTAGATGTGTGGTATTATTTCTGAGGACTCTGTTCTGTTCCATTGGTCTACATCTCTGTTTTGGTACCAGTACCATGCTGTTTTGGTTACTGTAGCCTTGTAGTATAGTTTGAAGTCAGGTAGCGTGATGCCTCCAGCTTTGTTCTTTTGACTTAGGATTGTCTTGGCAATGCGGGCTCTTTTTTGGTTCCACATGAACTTTAAAGCAGTTTTTTCCAATTCTGTGAAGAAACTCATTGGTAGCTTGATGGGGATGGCATTGAATCTATAAATAACCTTGGGCAGTATGGCCATTTTCACGATAGTGATTCTTCCTATCCATGAGCATGGTATGTTCTTCCATTTGTTTGTGTCCTCTTTTATTTCACTGAGCAGTGGTTTGTAGTTCTCCTTGAAGAGGTCCTTTACATCCAAACACCGCATGTTCTCACTCATAGGTGGGAACTGAACAACGAGATCACTTGGACTCGGGAAGGGAAACATCACAAACCAGGGCCTATCATGGGGAGGGGGAAGGGGGGAGGGATTGCATTGGGAGTTATACCTGATATAAATGACGAATTGATGGGTGCTGACGAGTTGATGGGTGCAGCACACCAACATGGCACAAGTATACATATGTAACAAACCTGCAAGTTATGCACATGTACCCTAGAACTTAAAGTATAATAATAAAAAAAATAAAAATAAAAAAATAAAAAAAAAAGAAGTAAAAATATACTGGCTATAGATCAGCTAGCTTATTGTAAAGTTTAAACAAAGTAAAACTCAAACTTGATTCTATTTTTAAATATAATCAAGCATATATGTATGGTTGGATTCTGGTAATAAAATTATTTTTTAATTGAAAAAAATAAATAAATGAAATAAAATAAAATGTGGAGCCATTTTAGGATTTGGAGCAGAGGAATTATATGGTCTGACTTATGCTCAAAAGTCTCACTCTGGCTGTTCCTCTAAGACCATATTACAGGCAGCAAAGATCACACAGGGAGATCTGTTCTGAGGCTATTGCAATATTCCAGTTGAGAGCTAACGGTGGCTCGGTGGAGAGTGATAGCAGTGAGAGTGTAACAGGTGACCGGATTCTAGATATATATAAAGGTAGAACCCTCCTGATTTCCTGATAGATTAAGAAACCTTGATTTTTTGGCCTAAAAAACTAGAAGGATGGTATTGCCCTTGACTGAGATGGTGAAAAATCCTATTTGAATGTGAGGTGGGGGAGAGTCATAGTTTAGTTTTGGACATTTTAGGTTTGAGATGTCTAGTGGAAGTGAAAGAATCATATTGGTGGTTGGATATTCAAGTCTGGAGCTCAGGAGAAAGTTCTGAGCTGGAGATATGCATTCTTAGGTGGAGATATACACACGATATTGAGAACCATGGGCAGTGAATGAGCCCACTTAGGGAGTGAATGGAGATAGAAAGTCAAGCTGCGCCCTGGGTGTAATCCAACAGTAAGAAGCAGTGCAAAGAACTAGCAAAGGAAGCCCTGAGGCCGAAGAGCCAAGAGGATGTGGCTCGCCTAAGAGAATGTATTAAGGAAGGTGTGGCCCACTGTTGTGAACATTCTTGAGAGGTCAAGTGCAATGAGTGAGAATTGATCACTGGATGTAGCAACATGAAGGTCATTAATGATTTTTGGGGAGCAGTTTTGGAATTGTCATGGGGGAGAAAGTTTGGAAGGGGTAGAAAGGAAAAGGTTATTCACTAAAGTGAGGAGCAGTGGAGGAAAGCAGATAGGGGCTGAGCATGAAGGGATCAACTCGAATTATTACATCTGTTGAGATTTATTTTCCTTGTTAGTCACATACAGCCAAGTTCTTAGGCAGATCTGAAGGAATGCTGCATTATTTATTTTCTCAGTGATTAGCATTTAATCACTTCATTTAAGTATTTGTTGTTTTATTCAAAATCAATTTTGTACTTCCCTGTTTAAGCCTTCCGAAATTCATCTTGCCAAAAGAAATACGAATCCTTTGTAGGGTTACTGTGGCTCAGAGACAAAAGATTCCTTTCTTTTTATTGAATTATTTGTGTTTCTCAGTCTGGCAGTGTTCTGAATCTCATATTGTAATAAGTTAATATTTTATTGTACTGCAAACACAATAATGCAGAGTTTGGTGTTAACTATAAGAATAATTGGATTTTATATATACCTGCCCCTCCAAAGGCAAATGTTGGGATTATACAAAGACTTTGTAAATAACAGCACATTGCTCTGTGATATTGCTGGAACAGTTGTTTTATATTTAGCTCTTGTGTTGTTGATCTTCTGTATTTCTATCTGGATTATAAATTCTTGGAGGGCAGAGTGTATGTCATGCATACCTCTCATAGCAAAGAGACATGTGTGTGTTGAATCTTACTACTCTTCTGTTAAATGAGTGTTCTCTTGTTTAAAAACTGGGAGTAGGCCGGGCACGGTGGTTTACACTGTAATCCCAGCACTTTGGGAGGCCGAGGCAGGTGGATCATGAGGTCAGGAGATCGAGACCATCCCGGGTAACATGGTGAAACTCCATCTCTACTAAAAACACAAAAAATTAGCCGGGCGTGGTGGCACATGCTTGTAGTCCCAGCTACTGGGGAGGCTGAGGCAGCAGAATGGCTTGAACCCGGGAGGCAGAGGTTGCAGTGAGCTGAAATTGCACCACTGCACTCCAGCCTGGGGGACAGAGTGAGACTCTGTCTCAAAACAATAAATAAATAAAATAAAAACTGGGTAGTAACAAAGGCAGGGTGTAACTAGAATGTCTTCTAATTTGTAGCTTAGTTTTTCATAGTGCCAGTCCTTAAACTAGGTCAATATTTTAGGGGCTCTTTCATCCTACCTGTCCTTCCTACTCTGTATTAAGCATTTTGATCACTGAAGTCAAATAGACCCTTTGGGAAGTGGTACATTGTACATCCTTTTCTTCCTAATTGAAATCTACATTTTAGTGCAAGGGGTTGTATTTAATCATTTCTTTTATAAATAAAGGCATTTAATGACCTTGGTAAGTCTTGCAATTGATAAGTGATGACTGGCATATAATTCAATCCTCAATTTGTTGATTTCATTGCAAGTTTATTTGAAATGACCATTTTTTCAATAGATTTTTATCTTTCCAAAATATTTATTAACAAATTTCTCCAAATTATGCAATTTTAAATGGTGGTCTTAAAATTTCATATAGGCCTTATAACTTGAAAATTTTCCATTTGCTACTTTAAAGTTTAACTTCTTCTCATGTAAAAAATTTGCTGACTGTCTGATAATCTCCTCATTTGAAGTATTTTAAAAAATAGAGGACACCAAGTAAATATTATGAACTACACAGAATAAAACAGCTTAGTTACCCAACTAAATAGGTGCCTCTTGAAAGAGACATTTGAATGTGCAATTTCTATTTAGTGCTTCAGTTAAAGAATATCACAGAACATTCTCTCTGGAAAGTCTCCTTGGCTTAGCTAGTTTGCTTTCTCTTCCACCTTAGGAACTGCCACCTACTTCTTGAATCTATGCTAAGCAGCTATGTTTCTGTTTGGTTCTTAAGGGCCTGGTAAAGACTTGGAAAACACACAAATCGGTACAAGCAAAAACTTAAGTTTGCAAATTTTGATGGTGGAAACTTCATGGCAAAAATTCCTGCCACAGAAATAAAGTAATAAAGGGCTCTCTGGGCCTGATATTTTAGAGTCTATCATTTACAAAATACGCTTTCTTAAGTCCTGCCGTATGTCTTTAGATGCCATGCTCTTTCTTCCTTCATCTTATAAAATAGGAGGACTAGCTTAAAAAGTTTGATGATCTACATCGTTAGGTGTTGTGATGTTGAGACATTGTGGCCAAGCCTCTTTGTCAGTTTATTCCTTTTAAAACTTAATTTATATTTATAGAATCTGAAACAGAATAAGGGTCTTAGGAAACATAATATGGCTGTTATTCTAGTGGAATGTGCACTACTGCAATCCATCATCAGATATTATCGGGCGTCAGCTATGTGCCGGATGCACTGCAATGTATTGGACATAGAGACAGAAAAGACACAGTTCTTTCCTTAACAGAATTAGAGGTTAGTGGCATCAGTTTATTTTTAAAATGGGATCAGATGAAAATTGTGATTAGATGGTTGCACTTGGTCTTTTCTCTCCCCTTGCACACCATGGAGTTGTGACGTCTACCCCACCTCTCACCAAATCTCAAGGGGAGGGCTCAATGACAGATGAATCTTCAGGCTCGTGTGCAGAATCAGAGACAAAGGGGAATTGGTGACGGCAAAGGGGAACAAGGCCTGAGTGCTCTGGATGTTTCACAATGGATCGTGTGATTAGTGAACAATTTGAACCCAGGAATTTTGTGTTTGATCGTGCAAAATTTCATCCACAAGAAACACTAGTTGAATGCAAAAAAATGCACCATCTGAACAAAGCCACTTACAAATACATAAAATGCACCTCAAACCTCTCCCAGCAATCTGTGTCAGTAGTCACTGTCATGCACATGGGATATTACAACGTTCTCTCCCATTTCTGAGAACCTTCCTTCCACTTTCATGATAGTTCACAAGCTGCCACACTTCCCACACCCACTTCCTCAAGCAAACTGCAGGTCTTTTAAAGATAAGGCACCATATTTATTGTAGTACTTAAATATACTTCCTAACCACTTAACATGTGTAAAACTGTGCTGCTGCTGTTAGTAGGTTTTACTTTCTTTTATGCGTCACTGACAAAGTTTCTGAGTGGTGTTCCCCAACTCCGACTTTTCTATAAGTTCTGTGGTGTTATCTGCACAATTTTGGATAGCACTGATAAGTTTTAGAAACATATGTCCCATTCTATCAGAACTAACTATATTTTCAATATTCCCACATATCCCATATTCCAGATTTTACAGAAGAGAGCATGACTGGAAGTGTAAACAGTTGGGAAAGAAAAGCATTAGCTCTATAACTGTAACCTGTGTATTGCTTTAATAATATAACTTTTAGAAAATACAATAAAGAACTAAAATGAATTTGAAAGCACTGCTCTGGGTAAAAAGAGAAAAGTTAGAGAATGGGAAGCTCAAGCCAGAGTCACAGTGTGGTTGTTGATTCTGTTAGCACCATGGCCTAGACTTGCTCATTCCTGGCATGATCTAGGTAAGTCATAGATAGGTGCAATTTTACCAAGTTGTTCGTTTGCATTGCAGTAACTGGCAGCTAAATGTCAATCCTTCTCAGGTGCCTTCACAGCTCTCTGGGACCTCCTTTGAAACAATATTTGTGTACTTGACTGCGGAATCCACTCTACTGTCTCTATATGAGCAGGAAGAGTAACAGTTTATTCATGCTGAGGTCAATGAGTAATTTCCTAATCTGATCAACAAACTCATTCTCTTGTCTTGCAAACAAGACCATGTACTAAAAAGTCCAGTGATGTTGACTGTGTGGTAGCTGTGAATAGCTTTTGAAGATAGGAGTCTGAATTAAACTCTATAATGCTCTAACTTTTCTGGTTACAAAAGAATACATTTTAGTTTATATAGCATAAAGATTACAGTCCCTGATGCATTCTAAAGCAAATTTTTTTTTTTTTTTTTTTTTTTTGAGACAGAGTCTCGCTCTGTCACCCACGCTGGAGTGCAGTGGCCGGATCTCAGCTCACTGCAAGCTCTGCTTCCCGGGTTTACGTCGTTCTCCTGCCTCAACCTCCCGAGTAGCTGGGACTACAGGCGCCTGCCACCTCGCCTGGCTAGTTTTTTTTTTTGTATTTTTTAGTAGAGACGGGGTTTCACCGTGTTAGCCAGGATGGTCTCGATCTCCTGACCTCGTGATCCGTCCGTCTCGGCCTCCCAAAGTGCTGGGATTACAGGCTTGAGCCACTGCGCCTGGCCTCTAAAGCAAATATTAATTGAAATATCTCTATTGTTATCTATGTATTCCCTAGATAATATTGCTATAAAAATGTTTTCAAATGTCGGAATAAAATCAAACTTACCTTTTTGAAATTTCTAATTGATATATGTAGAACAGGGTAAATGGATACAACTAGCTTTCCCAGTAAAATTTTCCTTAGCTGTATTTTGGACCTATCTGTTTAGGCTGGGAAGCTGAATTCCATTTTAACTTAGTCTTTCTTGGCTTTTCAATCATAAACCAAGGTTGAAAAGTGTCACATTTGGAAGTTATTTGGCAAATTTCCTCTCTTGTCTTCAGTACAGCTGACCTCAAAAACATATATTCACTCTTTCCTAGTGCTCAGTCCCAAATCCACGGTTATTTATTTTGTTGTGGTGGTTGCTCTTGTATGGGAGTCTCTTCACTTGAAATTTTACCCTTGGTAATAAGACATATTTGCTCCACCCTACAGGCCTTTGTTAATCCTGCATCTGTCCAGCTCATCCAAGTGCTATCAGGGAGAACTAGACGCAATCACGATCAAACCCTCATCAGTTAGTTCCAACTCCTTACATAATAATGAAAAGGACTTTGTGAAAATGTGCAAGATTGTGAAGTGGCTACATTGTCTGTGGTAAATATCCCAGGTTCGTTGCCTTGCACCAAGGAAATCGAGGACACAGACACACAAGAAGTGAGTTCGAGAGCTGAGGTTTAACAGGAAAGAGAAAAGAGCTGAGAAAAGCTCTCTTTCCTGCAGACAGAGGGGGTGCTCCCAAGTGGGTCTTCCAGTTTCCTGGTGAAATGCATAGGCTTTCATAGAGGAGCTTGAGGAGGTGGTGTCTGATTTACATAGGGGCCAAGAGATTAGTCAGACCAGGTGTGCTGTTTGCACAGGGCGTGAGGAAGCTGGACACCTCACCCTAATCTTTTATGATGCAGATGGGGTCTCTACCTGGCTGGCTCCGTGTTGCCTGCTTTTTTACTGCCTATGTAGCGACAAAAGGGAAGAGGGAACCTCCACGTTGAACATACCTGGCTCTTAGGTAGTGTGTTGCTGTTGGCACAGTTGCCACATTTACCTGTGAAAGCTTCTAGCTCGCTTATCTATGTCTGCAGCTTGATTTTACCGGCTGCTCTTTGTTAGAAAAGAAATGATTTTGGAGCTGCTTTTGTTGAAAGGGAAGCCTTACCAAGAACTCTCTTACCCTCATTAACTGCCTAAATAATTTCTTTTTATCTCCTGTATCCATTGAACACAGGTATTAACCTCTGCTTCTTTCTGAAGTTCCAGTAAATGACAATTACAGAATTTTTTTTAAAGGGTTTAAGAAAGAAGAGATGAAAGAGGAGAACAGAATCATCAAATTTCAGAATCTAGAAAGCGGGATAAATGACATTTTATCCCACAGGTCTGAGAAAGCTGATTCCTAAGGCAAACCCTAGAAGGGATCTGAAGTCTGCAGTAGACCAAGCACATCTGGAAGAAAGGTTCAGAATGACCACAAACGAGGGACTGGTGAGAAGTCAGCTCAAGAAGCAGTTACATCTATCTGAATAATAGGAAGAAGAAGAGAGAAAAGAAATTATCAGAGAAAAAAGTATTCAAGATATTACCCAGAATTGTAGAAAATGAGTTTGTACATTAAGAGGGCTGTGATATTGTAATAGAATAAGAAATATATATTTTGGTCTTTGTGTTAGTCTGTCCCATGCTGCTAATAAAGACATACTTGAGATTGGGTAATTCATAAAGGAAAGAAGTTTAATGGATTCACAGTTCCACATGGCTGGGGAGGCCTCACAATCATGGTGGAAGATGAACGAAGTGCAAAGGGACGTCTTACATGGTGGCAGGCAAGAGAGTTTGGGCAGGAGAGCTCCCATTTATAAAACCATCAGATCTCATGAGACTTATTCACTATCTTGAGAACAGCATGGAAAGACCTGCCCCCGTGATTAAATTACCTCCCACCGAGTCTCTCCCATGACACACGGGAATTACGGGAGCTACAATTCAAGATGAAATTTTGGTGGGGACAAAAGAGCCAAACCATATTAGTCTTCCACCAAATACTTGATTTTATGGCATGTAGCTCCTAAAACCCTTGGAACCTCTGACATGATAAGCATCTTTTAGTATGCTAATGAGATGACTGGTGGCTGGAGACTCCTGGACAGGCACTGGATGGGGCTGCTTGTCAGAGGAACTAAAGCAAATGATTAGAGGGTTGGAAGTTCCAGCCATACCCTTCAACCTCCCACCAGTGGAGAGATGGCTGGAGATGAACATCACAAACAGCCAATGGTTTAATCAATCCTGCCTGCTAACTGGAGCGTCCATAAAACCCCAAGAAGATGGTGTGTGGAGAGCTTCCAGATTTCTGAACATGTGTAGGGGTCCTGGAAGGGTGGCTCAGCCATGGAGGGCATGGAGCCTGACTGCCCCTTCCCTCATATCTTGCCTTATGCATCTCTTCATCTGGTTGTTCGTGAGCTGTATCTTTTTATAATAAACTGATAACAGCAAAGTGCTTTTCTGAGTTCTATGAGCCACTTTAGCAAATTATCAGACCCACAGAGATGGGCATGGGAACTTCTGGTTTGTAGCCAAGCAGGACAGAAGTTGCGGGTAACCTGGGAACCTGCTGTTTGCAACTGGCCTCCAAAGTGTGGGGCAGTCTTGTGGGACTGAACCTTTAATCTTTGGGGCCTACATGGATTCTGTTAGTGTCAGAGTTGAATTGAATTGGGGGGCACCTAGTTGGTGTCTGCCAAGAAGTGGAGAGTTGCTTGGTGTGATAACACTCCTCCATCTCTTGTCAGATGCATTGAAAGTGACGTATCAAGAAGAAAATACTGTTTTTTGTTTGTTTGTTTGTTTTTCCCCTATAAAAAGGACCTATTGAGTGTACAGCATAATCTATAAAAATAAAACGACTCCAAGCACTTCATTGTGAATTTCAGCCATGGGGGCAAAGAGAAGTACCCAAAAGCTATCAGGTGGAGGAACCTCCTTCTCCCCAGAGCATCCTTCTTATGAAGGATCAGGAATCAGAATGGCTTTAGATACCTCAAAAACAATACTGGAAGGAAGAAGTCAGTGCAGTAAACCTTTGATATCCCAAGGGAAAATGATTTACATTAGAAAATAGAGACATGTTCACATCAAGTCTTTGACAAATTAGTTCTCCACACATGGATGCTCTTGAGAATGTGCTCCACCAAAACTATGAACTAAACTAGCAATAAAGACACAGGATCCGGTGATAGGAAATCCAACCCCAAGTTGGTGGTTAAGAAGGAGCCAGCTGGGGACTGGGAAGAAACTTGTTCAGACTAGAACAGGTCAGATGTCACCAGAGATGAAATAAATTTGCAATCAATAAAATTAGCTCATGTGTGAAGCTTAGACACTGGAGGAAAAGTTTGCAAAGTTAGTGACAGAAATTTGAACAACTAAAACACAAGTGTGATGATTAACTTCACGTAAAACCAAAATATTGCTCAACAAACAGGAAAAATTATTGTAGATTAATATATGACCCAGCATTGACCTAACTATCATAAGGTAAATCTTGTATAGTAATCTAACTAAACTAATTAAGATGATACTTGGGGTCAGTCAGGTTGAGGGAGAGTGAATGAGAGAGAATCTTTATTTTCCATAGAGAGAACCCATTAGATAGCCTCAAAATAGAAATACTGAAAGTAATAGCATGAGTTGTATTTAGAGTTATGGAAGTAACTATGAGCAACAGTAACAAAAAATCTATCAGAATTTAAAACAGTTGCCTCTAGAAAGGGGAGAAAGCCCATGGTCTTCCTAATGTGCTTAAAAGAACTATGTACATCTACAATTTTGATGAAATTAAAAACCAAACTGAAATATGCAGAATAAAAGAACCAAAAAAAAAAAAAAAAGGACAAAAACATCATGTTGTTCAGTCATAATTCTGCCCAAGTAATTGTTTTTTCAAAAAGTCTGACATTAATCTTTTAGCTCATCTCCCAAGATGGTGCATTTGTTTTTAATTGATTTCCATGGAAAAGAAGAACATCTAAATGAACATCTAACCTAGAATGTTACCTAGAATTCAAGTGAGTAAATTGTTTTCAAATAAAGATGATTTATGATTAAAGAATGATTTGCTGATTTGCTATGTGAATGTGGTAAGAGTTCTTTTGAATGTCGAGTGTTTGATGGGCCTCGCGATCACAGAGCATTTTCAGACAGTGAATTTTGCCATGAAACAAAGTGGTCACCACCTGCATGTTATGCTGGTGCTCTGGAGCCTATGACACCTCCATACTTATCAAGTGACATGATTTTCTGTTCCTAAATGTAAATACATTATCTGATGATTCACAAACAGAAATGTGCTCAGTTAATAGCCACCAAGACAGAAGAAAAGGCAAAAACCTTAAATGTCATAAAACTCAGATGCCACTTTATATGAGGATTGTTTATACAGCTAAGAAGAAACCCTCAGTATATTTATTAGGTTATCGGTATGTATCATGCTTAAGTTTATCAAGGCCTCTGCGAGGAAGTTACTGGTAAATATCTATCCTGGCTTTTCAGCTATGTAGAGTGATGTGTGTGCAAGCAACAATGAAACTCTCATTTGTCAAATTTTGGGTTGAGATAATACTGAACTTTAAGTCTTGTTACAGACTACTGGATGGACTCATTGGGATTATAAATTTTATAATTTTCCCCATAGAATTTCAAAACAATCCTGTGTACAGCAAAAGTAGGGTAGATGGGAGGCAGACACAAGGAGAAAGTGGGAGTCACTGGGATTGCTTTTAAGCAGAGAGACAGGGAACAATGGAAAAGATGGAGGGGGAGGTGGAAGTAGTGCTCGTGGCTTTCTTTTGTTTGTTTTTTCTTATTTATTTATTTAAGATGGAGTTTTGCTTTGTCACCCAGCCCAGAGTGCAGTGGTGTGATCTCAGCTCACTGCAACCTCTGCCTCCCAGGTTCAAGCAATTCTCCTGCCTTAGCCTCCTGAGTAGCTGGGATTACAGTCACACACCACCACACCCAGCTAATTTTTGTATTTTCAGTAGAGATGGGGTTTTGTCACGTTGGCCATGCTGATCTTCAACTCCTGATCTCAGGTGATCTGCCCACCTTGGCCTCCCAAAGTGCTGGAATTACAGGCATGAGCCACTGCACCTAGCCATGAGTTCCTGCTTAGTTGCTTATAAATCTGTGCCTAGTTTGTGTACGAATAACATTACCTCTATCCCAATATTTCACTGTTGCGATCTACAGAGATGTGGATTCAGAGAATCAGGGGTTAGGTATGAGTCAGACACGGTTCACGTGGTTCATGTCTTACTAATGGAGTAGTCTTGGGCAAGTCTCAGCTTCCTCCTAAGTAAAATTAAGTTAAATTTTATCTACAGTATGAGGAATCATATTCATAATTATAATAGTGTGCTGCTGTGAAGATCAAATGGGACAATGCATGAAAGCACTCAGCACATTGACTGGCATGCAGCAAACACTCAATAAACACTGCAAAAATCATGGGGACGGGAACAGAAACGTAAATGGAAAGAAGAGAGGAAAATGCAGTGAGTCAGGGAAAAACTGACGACGAGAATTCAGGCTGTTTATGTTCTTCATTTCCTTTCTGGCTTGTCTTCTAAATTTTGTTTTCTCACATCTGACTGAAATAAAGAATATGTTTGAATTCAGTTATGTGTTTTGGCCATTAGCTTACAGCTATCTGTAGATGTAATTTATGGTACTCTCAGCTCTGGTGAAACCGGAGTGGATTATGTAGAGAGAGATGGGTCGCTGTTAGTGAAATTCATCACTCATGCACTGAGAATATTGTGTGAGTCGGTGATTGTGCTCGCACCTCTGGGAGGAGGATGGTTGAGGCTCATGTTCTGTCCTTCAGGTGTCAGGTTTACTGGAAATCACATTATTTCACTTCAGTTCAGTTCAGTTCCACTCAATTCAGTTTATTTTAGTTCATTTCATGCTTCAGCCAGTTGTAGAATGAAACTGGATCTTAAAATAGCAGCACAAATTATCAGAGGGTTCTGATCTTAGGTAGCTGTAGCTTGAGAGGAAAACAAAAAATCTGCTAATCAGCTTGAGTCTTCTCGATTCTTATCTGATTGTGAAATAGAGAGAAGTCATCTAGCGAGTAAAGGGGCTAAGATGTATCATTCATGTCATCACAAAAGATATAATCCTAAAAGAACAATAAACATTATTTTTATAAAGGTGATCAAGAATTCTCAGCAAGTGATACATTCTGCAAAAAAGACTTTTTCAAGAAAGGTTCACAAGCTCACCACATGAATTCTTTACTCTTTCTGTTTATATCCACTCTTACATATATGTGTATTCACTTCTCTAACTTGTGTGTGATTAAGAGTTTATTCTAGCAAAATTATAGCAAATATATCTATTATGGTAAGTTAGTTAAAGCAGTTGAATAACTAGAAAGTTATGCCTTAATCTGTGCTTTAAATTTACTTTCATCCCCCCAAATTATCTTTGAACCGAAGAAATAATTAAATGTATATATAAGGTGTGTGTGTGTGTACATTTTTTTTCTAGATCACCAGGAACAAATAGTCTGACAAAGTCAGATTTATAACCACCAAATCCTGGGAGACAAATAATAAAGCTGACACAGAAGAGACAAAAAGATCATCAGACCCCTGGTCCAGTGAAAAACTCATACAATTGGTGACAGGGAAGTCTTGAGTAGGTGAGATTCAGGGAGTCTCACACATACACATTATTATGGAGTTAGGGTCTTCGTTCATGGCAACGAAGGTCTTAGCCAACTCTCTGTAAAACCTCCAACTTGTGACAGGCCGATGAGTTAGTCACAAATCACTACCAACAAACCCAGAGTCTGACAAAATCAGATGTATTGAGTCAATGCAGCAAGGGGTGGTGGCCTTTGGAAAGAGCCAGGAGTGCTGCATGATAGGAGGAAGTGTCTTTCACAAGGTCTGGGTTCTTACTGAAGAGCTCGGAGGAGGATCCAGCGGAAGCCAGTGGGGATCAGTTCTGGATTAGGACAAATGAAGATTAGGGATTATGCCAAGTCATGAGGCAAGGGCATTTAGCAACTCTGGATCCCCAGGAATAGATGAGTTACAGCAAAGCACGTCTGTGAGCATCATTAGTGACAAGGCAGAGGTCATTCAGGAAGAGGGTTGTTATGGCATTGAGCAGCTGCTACATGACCTTGGGAGAAACAGTGTTTCCTGTTAATTACACAGCTGGCCTTATGTAGCTGTCTTCTCCACTGGATTAGCAGAACAGCTCCTTGCTGCTTTTTCAGTCTGAGTTGATTTTCACTCTTTCAGTTCTGGACAGGTTCGCTCTCTCTCTTTTTCTCTCTTTCTCTATATGTTTAAAATTTATATTTTATATCAATTATGTATATTATACTATTTATATATTTTATATTTACATTTTAATGTAAAATTATATATATGTAAAAAATACGTATCATTTGGGAGCAGAGACCCTGTTATCTATTCAAATACTCAAATTTGATGCTAATAGATGCCTGTAGGTTTCAGGTAAGAGAAAATTCTATTTTTAAGCTGAAGAGCACCAGTGAGTTGGAACTGAATCTGGAGTTTCTAATCTATGGTTTTTTTTTTTAAAACAAACATTAGCACATTTTTCTGGATGTTTTAGTGGAGAAAGGGTTGTGATAGTTTGTTGAAACGTTCAAGGTTAAACATCCTTGCTCTTCTAGGGAAAGCTCTCTGCAGCTTTTCCAGAAGCCGTAGACCTGCTACAAAGATTCCATGCCTACTCAGGAGATAAATTAGCTGCTGTTAGTGAAAAAAAAAATCTGCCCACCCCACAGGTGTTGTCCACACACTGAGGGCTGAATTTACATATCATTTAACTTCCTGACACATCAAAAGATTGCATGACATGGGAGAGGTATGGTAATTATTTTCCCTGTCATTAGACAGAAACCTTGGTGATGGATGGAGAAACCCAGCTGGCAATTTGTAAGTTGTGTGACCAATGTTTCTCTGGGAATAGATAAATGTCTTCTTTTGTCAAAGTCCTATGATTCTGATTTATTTGGCTGACTCTTACGTTATCAAAGAGTTTCTATGATAGATTGGGAGGAATTCAGTTTTATTTATTATTTATTTATTTTCACATTCAAGAATTGCTGGGCATGGTGGCTCACACCTGTAATTCCAGCACTTTGGGAGGCTGAGCTGGGTAGATCAATTGATATCAGGGTTTGAGACAGCCTGGCCAACATGGTGAAACCCCATCTCTACCAAAAATTCAAAATTAGCCAGATATGTTGGTGCAGGCCTGTAATTCTACTTACTCAGGAGGTTGAGGCAGGAGAATAGCTTGAACCTGGGAGGCAGAGGTTGCATTGAGCCAAGATCTAGCCACAGCACTCTAGCTTGGGTGACAAAGTGAGATTCCATCTTAAAAAAAAAAAAAACAAAACTGTGTTGCTTAAAAGCCACCAAATGGGGAAACTGTTAATCCCTCTTCCTTTTGTCTATACTTTCACACTGATTTGGGGTCTTCCTGAAAAGTGGGTGCAGTGACTTTGAACTAATAATACCACATTATCTCAGTGAAACTATGTTTTAGGATTATAGGATGAAATATCTTCAGCCTTTTCTGCAAAGCAATGGCAAAGTCATCATCATCGTCATCATTATGATGATGATTATCATCATAATGATGTCATCTTTATAATTGCAGTCAAGTCTTCATCACAGTGACATTTTTATCAAGTACTAAAGACTTCAGATTAAACTGACCTTGCTCTTGCCCTCTGGGGAACTCAATTGTAAAAAAGAAGAACATCATAATAAAACAGATACAAGTCTATAATTTAATAAACATCAAGAGATTAAATGTACATTCATTTAGTGTCAAAAGCTTATGATATTAAGCAAGAAAAAATTGCAGGCTTACAAATTTTGGTTTCTGATCATCTGCTTCACTTTTCAATATTTAAAATAGACTCTGTATAATTATTCCCTCTACCATTTCTGTGTTTGGATTGCTTATGTTTCAATTTTTAGATTTTATTCCTCTAAGCGTAACCAGACCAGAAATTATTCTTAGTCTTCCTTTTAAAATAAAAGTAAAATCAGAGATAATGCATTCTAAGATTAATTTCTGCCTCAGTTAATAAACATGCAGCAATCTTTATACTTACAAACAAATATATCACACTAACACCTGCTACATATTATATTGTATTTTAGGAATTAATGTGAAATACACATTATGAAGAATTGTTGTAAACACGTGCATTCCTTAGTATCTCAGACTCATGAAGTGTAGGCTTTCCTTCTGGGTTGATTCAAACCAGGCCTCTAATCTGCGTATCCTTGATCATTTGGTCCAGATTATTCCATAAGTGGATATAGGATAAAACTTTATGAACTGGGTTCTGGAGTTCACACCATTTAAATTCAATGAACCTTTATGATTTGTGTGAAGATTTATTTATTTAGACTTATATAACAGCATAGCTCACCTTATCCAAGTCAGAGTTCTGTGGAAATAATAACAAGACAATTTACCTATAAGTAGAGAGCTGTAGGACATTAGGTACAATGGTGAGTATAAAATCACAGCAATATTGAAAAAACAAATGATAATCTGCCACCTCCATAGTATTATTTACAATGTAATTTCAATATTTGAATGATTTTACATTTCTAACCCATCTAAAATTTTTCTTAATATAAAATAATACATGCTTATTAGAATAAATAATAAAAGTAAAAATTTATAATTCTATCATTTAGAGAATCTTATTTCCTTTTGGCCTCTTAAAATTATTACTAGCTTGAAGTATATATATTTCTTTGTAAAAATGTTGAAATCATATTGTTTTTATACATTTTTTTCATTTAACATTATATCAGAAACATTTCCCAAGATCATTAAATAATACTCAAGGCCTGATGTTTAGTACCCATTATTCTATTGTATAGAAGCACCATTTTTCCCCATTTCCTTCCTATTATACCTATTGTATTGTACTTGTTCCTATTCTTGTAGGCAATAATTCCTTTTGAGGGTTCCCCTTTAGTATAATGTAGTACATAACTGTGGTGTTGTATACGTGTGCGTGTGAGATGAGGGCACACCAAATAGCCTAAGATAGGGGCTAAATGGAAAAAAATTCCTACACTTTTTATAACTATTTGAGCTGGCTTAAGAAATGCTTTTAAACAAGTTGTCTTTTGTTCATTCCTTAACTATGTTTTGTAAAATGTAGAGGTTTAGAAATAATTAATGCATTGTGGTTAAATATAGGTGTTGAAGGTTTTTCAATGTTGTGATTTAATTTACTTGACTAACTTTAAATTCCTCTATCATCTTCTCCCTATGACCTCAGGAAATCTTGGTATCAATATTTAGGAAAGGGGTAGGGTAGGGAATAAGAATATGTTGATCTAATGTATCCTGATGGCTCAACATGAATTCCACATAGCTTAGCAATGCCTTTGGGGGACTGTATATAATTCTATGTTTACAGTTTTGATAAAATGAAAGGTGATACAGTACTGCATATTGTACAAGCTAAAACTTATAGAAGAAAATCAGTTGTTAAATTGTGGCGAGAAATAGCACATAATTACTGACAGTGGAATTCCCAGAATGCTGGACTCACAGCTCCAGTGTAATGAACAGAAGTCTATTGATCAATTGAATTATCCCTGATAGCTTTGATGTCCAGAAAATCATAAGGTGAAAGTGGAAGAAGAAAACTGTTTTTAGTATGAACATAAGGTAAGAAAGGATGTATAAATTCTGAAAAGAATTTTATTAGACCCCCCTCTCTGTATAATATATGTATAGTCATGAGCTCCATAAAGTTTTAGTTGACAATGGACTGCATATATAGTGATGGTGCCATAAGATTATGACATCATGTTTTCTTTTTTTTTTGAGGCGGAGTCTCGCTCTGTCGCCCGGACTGGAGTACAGTGGCCAGATCTCAGCTCACTGCAAGCTCCGCCTCCTGGCTTTACGCCATTCTCCTGCCTCAGCCTCCCGAGTAGCTGGGACTACAGGCGCCCGCCACCTCGCCCGGCTAGTTTTTGTATTTTTAGTAGAGACGGGGTTTCACCGTGTTAGCCAGGATGGTCTCGATCTCCTGACCTCGTGATCCGCCCGTCTCGGCCTCCCAAAGTGCTGGGATTACAGGCTTGAGCCACCGCGCCCGGCCAACATCATGTTTTCCCCTTCTCCTTCCTCTCTTCCTCTCTTTGCCCCTTCCCCCTTTCCTCTTTCCTCTTCCTTCTCCTTTCCTTTCCTTTCCTTCCTAAAGTCTCACTCTTATTGCCCAGGCTGGAGTGCAATGGCATGATCTCGGCTCACTGCATCCTCTGCCTCCTGAGTTCAAGCGATTCTCCTGCCTCAGTCTCCCAAGTAGCTGGGCTTACAAGCAATCGCCACCACGCCCGGCTAATTTTCGTATTTTTGGTAGAGATGGTGTTTCACCATGGTGGCCAGGCTGGTCTCAAACTCCTGATCTTAGGTGATCCACCCACCTTGGCCTCCCAAAGTGCTGGGATTATAGATGTGAGCCACTGCACCCAGCCTACTTTACCTTTTTTATGTTTAGATACACAACTACTTACCATTGTCTTACAATTTTCCTAAAGTATTCAGTATAGTAACACATGTTACAGTTTGTAGCCTAGGAACAATAGGCTATACCATATAGCCTAGAAGTGTAGTATGCTATACCATCTAGGTTTGTGTAAATATGCTCTATGACATTTGCATGACAATGAAATTGCTTAACGATGCATTTCTCAGAATGTATCCTTGTTAAGTGAGGTATGAGTGTATACACATACACACACACAGTATTTTACTGACTCTTATAGTAAAATAAAGAGTGAAATACAGTAAAATAGTCTATCTACTATCATACAGTAAAGAAAAAAATAAAAGAGAATCAGCTTTTGAAACGAAGGAAACTTAGTATCCCACCACTATGTTTTACAGATGAAGAACTGGGACTCTGGGAATGGAAGTGGCTGGATTCTGACGATCCAGTCCAGGGCAGTTTCCATGGCACTATATACTTACAGGATGAGATGGATTTTGGTTGTTAATTATGACAACACTTTTTACTCTAAGGAGTTGCTATAACTTACAAAGACATGCATCTTCCTAGTAACTACTGAATTTCTAGGTTGTAGTCATTTCTCCAGAAATGTTATTTTAAAAGTCTTTACATTGGTGGTCATACAGAAAAAGGGGGGGTGGGGAAACAGAAAAGGAAGTCTTCTGTCAGTAAGGTCAGTTACTCAGGCTGATGACTATTCCTATCAAAACTCATTTCTTGGGTAATGACATAGTTTAAACACCACGAACATACTGATGTCTCCAACATGTAGTTATCCAGTTCTGACCACTCCCTTAAACATCTAACTTGTGTATTTAGGTGACTGCTGGACACTCCATTTGGATGTCTAATAAGATAATCCAGTGTAACAAACAAGTTTCAAACTTAATCCTGGATTCCCCAGTACCCAAACTTGTTCCTTGCCCACAATCACGTTTTCAGTAAATGGCCACCTCATTTTTGTAATTGTTCTGGTCAATAAATTTGTAGTCATCCTTCAGTCTTCTCTTTCCATACCTTGCATCCAAACCTGTTGGCTCTGCCTTCAAAGTATATCCCCAGTATGACCTTTCCTGACCGACTTCATGACTGTCAGTCCCAGTCACCAAGCACCTATTGTCTGTCAATTGCAAAAGCCTCTCACCTTGTTTTCTGATTTCCCTGTTTGCTTCCCAATAGTCCATTTTCCACACAGCAGCAAAAACAGCCTGTTATACTCAACATCAGAGCAAGTCACTGCCTGCTGACCCTACTCCAAGGTTTCCCATGTCAATCAGAGTCAAATTACCACTCTTTACCATAGATCAAAAGACCTACCACAGGTTGAGAATCCCTTCTCTAAAATGCTTGGGACCAGAAATGTTTCAGATTTTGGAGTTTTTTTTTTTTGATTTTGGAATATTTACATTATCCTTACTGTTTGAGTATCCGAAATCTAAAAATCTGAAATTCAAATGTTCCCTAATCCAAACGTCTTGAGCGCCAACATGATGCTCAAAGGGAATGCTCATTGGAGCATTTCAGAGCTTGGATGTGGGATGTTCAACCTCGATCACTTTTCCCTTGCTCACTGTGGCCAAGTTTCCTCAGCCTTTCAGATGGTCTTAGAATATCCCATGCATGCTCCTTCCTCAGCATCTTGGTCCTTGAGGTTCCCTCTGCCTGGAATGCTCTTCCCTCCAATATGTGTGTGGTTCATTCCCTTACGTCATTCAGGCTTCTTGTAAAGGTCTCCTCAAACAGGCCTTCCCTATCACCTTACCTAAAATAGCACATTCCAGCACGTTTATCTCTTTCTCTTTTTTATCTGCCTTCTTAGAGCTTTCCATTCCCTGAAATGTATATTTATGTGTTATTTTCTTTGCTTCCAGTTCCATTGGAATGTAAGGCCCCTGAGAACTGAGGACTCATCACTTTTTTTCCCTACTGTCTTCTCAGTACTTTCAATAGTCTTGGTACATCATAGGTGTCAATATTTATTGATTTATTTTAGAGACAGGGCATCCCTCTGTTGCTAAGGCTGGAGTGCAGTGGTGCAATCATAGCTCACTGAAGCCTCAAACTCCTGGACTCAAGTAATCCTCCTGCCTCAGTTTCCCAAGTAGCTGGAACTATAGGTGTGTGCCACCATGCTTGCTAATTTTTGTTCAGGTTGGTCTGGCACTGCTGGCCTCAAGCAATCCTCCCACCCAGGTCTCCTAATGCTCTAGGATATGAATGTAAGCCACCACACCCAGCATAATTTATTTCTTGAGTGAATAATGAAATGTTTAAAGAACCAACATTGGACCAATGGTTGAATTTCTAAGGAAGGAAACAGAAAGTGTATCTGCTCTGGCTTTGAGTAAGAGCCTGGCTCTTGTCCATTCTCTTTTCCCTCTGACAGTGTTCTGTGTCTCTGTGTAATTGATTCAGTTTTTCTCTGCCTCTCAGTCACCACAGTGATCAAACACTTGATCCAGTGACTTGGTTGTGATGTCTCTCATTTAGTTGTAGTATATCTTCAATTCTCATATTTCTATTAATAGTTTTTGGTCAAGATCTATTAAAGTCAGAAAAACAAGAATGATCATGAGAAAAATTATAAATAGTTGATTGGCTATTTCTCTGTGCCAACCCTGGTGATGTGTTAATTTGCCAATAATATTTGCCCACATACAGAAAAATGTTTGATTTGGGGTTCATAAACAATAAATTAATGACAAGCAGTAATGTGACAGCTAAATGAAAAACAGATTTTGCAATAAAAATGCTTTTGATGAAAGCCAAATAAATTGTTAAAAATGAATTTTGCTTTTTTTGAGTTCTCTGGCTAACACATAATGTTTTCTTCTTAACTGTCTTTGTTTGCTTGTTTTATATAAAACATTTGCTGCTTCATGAGGGAAAAATTTCATTTTATCTGAAAGTTCTCTTTGATCCCTTAATTTTTTTTCTAAACTTCATTGTAGATGTGGGAAATTAAAGTTCAGCAACAATTCCCATGAGGAGGAAGGGGCTGGAAAACTAAGAATAAAACAATTGGCTTTAAGAAGGTCCTGTTCATGCTTCTCTGTGACTTGGGCAGACCTCTTTTGCCATTTACGTTTTGGGAAGGTTAAGGGTGAGCTCCAAGCCTATTTTCCTACAGAAGGAAAAGCTGGCTAAAATGAAAACTTTGCTACTCGTTTACTTTTTCTTTCTCCCAAAAAATAATCATCTACATTTGAAATCCTCCTTTTTGTCGGCTTAGAAAGTTACTATACTTCTGCTATCACCATCATTTCTTTCAAACGCTATTCTCTACGTTCAAAAAATAATTAAAGTTTGTGAAACAAAACTCAATTCTGCTAATGAGAAATGAATCATTATTTCCCTGCAAGCTGTCTATTTATTGCAATGTTCAATCAAATTAAATATATGATGAAAACATTTTTCATCAAGCACAACAAACAATCAGCCAAACACAAAACACATTGTGCTAAGAAACAGATAATTCAGTGATGAAGCTTTTCTATAGCAAGCAAAAAGCTTCCGTTAAAAAATATACACTTAATAGACTGTATGGTAATAAATTATTTTTATTCACAAAAAGAAATAGTAGTTCATGTTTTTGTTCTAACCCAGTGGGAGCCAAGCTCTCAGTATTGTTGATCTAAATTATCAAAATAATTATTTTCTTCATTTTAAAGATGGAAAAACTTTGATGTTCTAAGATTTCATAAGCTAGGCAAGGTCACACAGCTACTAAGTGGCTGGGGTTGGATTTGCATTCAGCTCTGAGTGTAAATATCTTTTTTCGGTGTGACTACACTCTGTCTTTCCTTCATGCTATTTTGCATCAATCTGAAAAGCTTGAGTTATGTTGTATTTCACAACCCAAATGTTTCAGCTCATTTCCTACCCCCCTCCATCAAAGTTTTCCTTTAAGCGTGATGTTCAAAATGCAAGACACAGAGTATCCCAAGCTTGAGTAATTTGGGAAATTCTTTGTGTGCTCTGAATTACGGATCTGCCTTTCCATTATATTTAGGCCTAGGCATCTTATAAAAACCTAACTCATGTCCTGAATACAACTGCGGCACGTGATTGGAACTCATACCTCCCTACAGAGAAAGGAAACCTGAACTTCCTTTAGGAAGAGACCCACTCTTCTTCAAGAGAACTTAGTAAAAAGAAACCAGAATTTGATGTGTAACTTAAGCTTGCCTTAATGATGGCATGGCCCCTTTTTCTGTCTTCTATTCAGTATTTCTGTGAATTTAGCATGATGAAAATTTTTAATGAGTATTGTACCTCATCTTTCTTGCTGTTCTTCAAACTTGCATATAAATACTAGACAGTCCATTTTGTGCTTAAAGAAATACTTGAGTATTCTGTATAAGAGAATACTTGAGACTGGGTAATTTACAAACAATATAACTTTATTCGTCTTATGATTCTGGAGAATCCAGAATCTTGGAATCTTGAATTCTAAGAGCATGGTAATGGTATCTGGTGAGGGCATTCCTGCTGTGTCATCCAAGGCAGAAGGTGGAAGGGCAAGACAGTATGAGAGTAAGAGAGAGCAAGAAGGGGCAAAACTTGCTTTTATAACAACCCACTCTTATAATAACAAATCTACTCCCTCAATAATGACATTAATCCATTAATGAGGGCAGAGTCCTCATGACCTAATCAGTTACCTCTTATTAGGCCCTGCCTCCCAACACTGTTGCATGGGGCATTAAGCGTCCAACACATGAACTCTGTGGACATATTCCCACCGTGGCAATCACCTATCACCTTCTCACTTGTTAGACATAATTTTTGAAATTCTATTTCAGTAAGACTGAGATGGAAGCTGGCAATTTTTCCATCCATAGAGTGAGAATCTGATTACTAGTGGACCAGCCGGACAGTTGTTTCTCTGTAAGGGATACTAAAATACCTCCCAGGGAATGAAACATCACTGAAAATGTGATGATAGGGATAACTTTTGTAAGGAATACTTTGATAAACTACATCAAAAGGAAAATGGAGAAATGAATAGGTAAAGCATGCTAGGTTTTTAGGACAGTGAAATTATTTTGTATACTGTATTTTGTATACTATAATGATGAATGAGTGACATTAAGCATTTTTCAAAACCTATAGAGTTGTGCAACAAAGAGTTGATTCTCATTTAAACTATGGACTTTAGTTAATTGTGTATCAATATTGATTCATCATTTGTAACAAATGTACCAGACTAGTGCAAGATACTAATAAGGGAAACTATATTGGGGCAGGGGAGGAGGTATATTACTCTATACTTCCTGTTCAATATTTCTATAAAGCTAAACAGCTCGAAAAATTAAGTCTATTCTTTATAGTCTACAGTTTAAAGTCTATGTAAAAGAGGAAATAAGAGAAGTATGCCTTGGTCACGGTAGAGGCATGTTTTAGTAACAATAAATGACCCTTATTCCTAAAGTACCTTCTCAGGAGGATAGGAACATAGTTTCAATGCTTCAGTTTTGCTGGGTGAGATTTTAAGGGTGTTACCAGAACTAAATTGCTCTGGGTAATAGAAGATAATGCTCTGTCTCTTACCATGTATTAAAGAACATTGATTTGAAGGGGCACCAAATGCTATGCCCAAGTGGCCACCTGTTTTGGTCTTGGTAGCTCCTATGCTCTGAGTCAGATTTGGAAGTGAATTCTGGCTTGTTATCCTGGCTCTTGACTCAACTCCCCAAGGCTCTGCCCCTGCAAGAGCCTGCTGGGATCTCAGCCCTGTGAATCATCCTTGCTGCCCAGACGACAGCTGCTACCAGGCTAGGACACAGAGGCTGGGGGACCTCCTGCCTACCGTACCCTTGCAGGATGCACTGGAGAGCCACCTTAGAATGATTCCGCCATGGACTTATATTTTGACATGGTTTGTGACAATTAACATCCCATAAAGGGTTTCTGTATATTTTATCAGTGAAAGAGAGACATACAGGTTAGCATCATGACATGAATCCAAGATTATCAGCATTTCATATTTATTCCCTAATCAGGATGAAAAGTTTCATTCCATCTTGGAACAAATTGAAGACATTTTTCACAGATTTCCTGCGTAGCTCAAAGCACTTCACAAATATAAAATTATTCAGTAAATGGCACGAAAGCCACCCTATAAAGTGGGAATATGTTTGATTAAAAGAATTATTTGCCTCCATATCTGTATTTTTTAAAAAGCCTAAAACAGGCCGGGCGCGGTGTCTCAAGCCTGTAATCCCAGCACTTTGGGAGGCCGAGACGGGCGGATCACGAGGTCAGGAGATCAAGACCATCCTGGCTAACACGGTGAAACCCCATCTCTACTAAAAAAATACAAAAAACTAGCCGGGCAAGGTGGCGGGCACCTGTAGTCCCAGCTACTTGGAGGCTGAGGCAGGAGAATGGCGTAAACCCGGGAGGCGGAGCTTGCAGTGAGCTGAGAACCGGCCACTGCACTCCAGCCTGGGCGACAGAGCGAGACTCCACCTCAAAAAAAAAGAAAAAAAGAAAATAAAAAAAATAAAATAAAAAGCCTAAAACAAAATAGCAACGTTAAATTCAGAAGGGGCTATTTAGTTTTATAATATAGAAAATAGCCTGGACAGAAATTTCATGATTGTTTCCCATTTCAAAAGTTTTGAATTTTTCATTTTCATCTATGTTTTAAATAATATTAGCTCATATTTATAATGGACTTATTAATGGTAGTGTGGTAGTTTTCCTCTTCTACCTGACTTAAAGGGAGACTCAATGACACACACACACACACACACACACACACACACACACAAGGAATTGTGGGAGAGAGGGAGAGACAGAGAGAGAGAACGGAAAGTAGAGAAAGCAGGTATATTTAAATCTAAAATATAGTTAAGAAACTAAAGTCAAATTTGGGAAAGCATTATTTAAGGAGGGATTATAGACTAGAAAATGTTCAAATGAAGGGTAAAGATCATATAGCTTAACTTTTTAATTGTAAATGTTCATCAAAAATCACAAAGTTAAAGGCAGTGCAAGATTGTGAATTCTCCATATGTTAATTACTTTTCCTGCTATGCACAGGAAGTAACAAAAGGGATCTCCTTGCCTTTCCAGTCACCCTAGAAGGCCTTCCCATCAGGCTTTTGTCCCTAGCACTGCTCTGAAACCTCTTGTTAATGTCCCAGGGACTTTTCTGTTACCAGAATCAATGTTGTTGTCATCTTGCCTACCAATTTCAGTACTTGTTCAGTTGATCATTCTTCTTTTTTTTACACTTAATTTATTTAACTTTTAGCATATCTCTATCACTGACCTGTTTTTCAGTCTCCTTGGCTCATTCATGCTCATCTTTAGGTGTCTAAAGGCTGGCATGCGTTGGGGCTCTGGCATGCGTTGGGGCCCAAGCATTTTACCTCTCCTTCACCCCTCTCACCTTCTCACCTGAAAATTACCTGCTGACTATAATCCTCCTTCGGAGAAAACACCCATTAAGTTGTTTGGAACTTAACATGTCAGAACTGAACTTTTAATTCCCTCTGCTCCTTAAACTTGTTCTCTTTCCATAAATGACAGCTCTTTTCTTCCAGCGACTTGAACGGAAATCTTGGTCCTCTGACTGAAATAAAACCTCAGGGAGCTTGTAAAAGGCAAAACTGTGTTGCTGCTTAATGCGTCTCTCACTGTTAATTCTCTAGCATTGTCATGAAGGTTTCAACTCTCTTTCTTGTCTGTTTGTGGATTGAATGGTGTTTCCCGTAGAACTGGAGCACAGGCCTGGAATGTGGATGGAATTTGGATGGTTGCTAAGTTACTTGGTACATTCTATCCCCTGCTTGCTCTTGACAGTGAAGACTCACAGAAATGAGAGATCTTCAATAGGAAAACAAACCCTGTCGAGGCTTCCTTACGAAAAATCAGATCATGAATCAAAAGTACAAATCGGAAAAAAAATCTTTAACATCTGTCCTTTTACCTTCTAGAAAATAAATGTCTCAGTATAATGAATAGAATTGAAAGAGAAAAAAATAAAAGTTTTCAGAATCTTAGTATTAACACACACAGTTTTGGCTATAGACTGAGCCTCCACAAAAGTATCACACTGAACATAGGCCCTGAAGTATGGCAGATTTCATTTAGATAAAAATGCACATAAAAGAAAGGAGCTGCTATTTTAATTCTATGATTTTTTGATACTGTCATTTACCATTCCAAAAAAAAAAAAGAGAGAGAGAATAATAGTGTTACCTTCAGAGTGTTTAGACAAGTGTTTTTTATTTTATAAGGAATGAAAGCAGGGTGCTTGGCTATCAGACTGCATTATTGTGAGACATTTCCCTGGCCAACTATGAATCACTGAACTCTTCCTACAAATGATCACTGAGGATGAGGGTTATTAAAAGTTCCTCATCAAATGTATTGTTTTCAAGGGGTTTATGGGATCAGGCTCCTCATTCCTAGATCCTGATATCATTAGAGTGAAACTTTGGGGTATATATATGTTTTTTTCTTATGTTGGATAACTTCTGATTTATCAGTCAATTGTATCTTTTTTTACACACTACCTTATAATGACATAGAGAAATAGAAAATGGAATAGCTTTAACAGGTTAACCAGAAATATGAAAGTGCATAAAAATGTTGTGTATGGAAATATCTACTGCCTTAAATGATGCAGCTAAAAGATACCACATAAGATCCAGTTATTTCAGCTTGCTATACAGTTTATGCCTATTGATAAAGCTAATAGATGTAACCAAAGTGATAGGCAAAAATAATGTATTTCCATATAAGACAAAGAAAACAGAGAGGAAGATAAATGTCATCTAAATAACTCGTCTTAAACTTTTTCTCAAACTTAAAGTCTAAGGATCAATAAATGATGTATAAACCTAAGTAAATGACCTATAAATTCATATCAAGTAGTATATTCTCATTATTTCAAGGCTTTTTGAAATGGATTTTCACACATTTTCTACATGAGCACACTTAAATTAAAAAGAAATATGAAAAATATTATTTTATTGAATGTGTTTCATTCTCTATTAGTGTCTTTTTTTTAAGACAGGATCTCACTTTATCACCCAGGCTAGAGTAAAGTGGCACAAACATGACTCACTGCAACCTCAACCTCCCAGGCAAGAGATCCTCCTGATTTAGCCCCCAAAGTAGCTGGGACTATAGGCATGCACCATCATGCCCAGCTAATTATTATTATTATTATTATTTTTTAATTAAATTAA
>NW_012119932.1:6088887-6105038 GCF_000951035.1 Colobus angolensis palliatus
TGTTTTTTTTTCTTTTTGAGATGGAGTCTCACTCTGTTGCCCAGGCTGGAGTGCAGTGGTGCAGTCTCAGCTTACTACAACTTCCACCTCCTGGGTTCAAGTGATTCTCCTGCTTCCACCTCCCAAGTAGTGGGATTACAGGCATATGCCACCATGCATGGCTAATTTTTATGTTTTTAGTAGAGATGGGCTTTTCCCATGTTGGCCAGGCTGGTCTCGAACCCTGAACTAAGGCGATCCGCCCATCTCAGCCTCCCAAAGTGCTGAGATTACAGGCATGAGCCACCGTGCCTCGCCTGCCAATGCCTTTTTTAGTAGTATTTAATAGCTATGGAAAAGAACACAATTTTTATGTGATCTCTGTGATTATTTCAAACAAAAAATAAGTATTGGTGTATATATGAAGGTGGTATTTCAAGACAGTTACGAGCAAAGAAATATAGTTCTTCAAGAGCTATATCCAACTCTACTGCCTGCAGCTTAACGGTATTCCAGAAAGCTTGTCTCCCTGTAACAGGAGATCCAAAAGATATTTTAAAAAAGGTCAGATGCACTGTACTCTATAAATATAAAAGGTTTTATATGGCAAAAGTATCAAGCACACAAAATATATAACTATATATTTATGTAGATACTACAAATATAAAAACATTCATATAGCAAAACTACTAAAAATATTTGCAAGGCAATTATTAGTACTTTACAGATAGTGCTTACAAACTGATACGCAAAAGACAATAAAAATTGTTAAAGCTTATGAATAAATCATAGAAGATCAAGCGGTCAAGAGACCCATGACTAAAATGATATTGATTTATATCAGGTCAGTGGGATTTCAGGCAATTTTGACTTTTTAACATTGCTTGATCTAGGGTGTGAGTTGTATATAATGAATGTGTAGTTATTGAATCTTCAAAAAAGAGCTATTTTTATTGTGGATGAGAAAAACTATTTCAAGGACTCTAAACTATGCAAGGGTGCATGGGGAGAAACAAAGAACTACAATAAAGAACGTCAGCAAACCTCACAGCATGCAAATCAGTTCTCCTGGTGGTCCTCGGACAATTGTCAGCAGTTGGTAAAGTCCAACTCAATTATCCTATCGCTCTTGTAATTTTCTATTTCTTTAGTAATTTATCCCTGATCACATATGCTCCTTCAACAAGTTTCTAAATGTTCCCCTGCAAGAAGTTCAAAGATACCTTGGAAATCTTTACTGATCATCTCCAATTGATCTATTCTTAAAATATGCTCCCAAAATTATTCCAGCACTTCTCAGTATACATCCTTCACTTCAGACCAGAGGCAGGGAGAGGCACCTTTCTGATGCCACAAGGCTGACTCTGTCCCTACATGCATGCCACGGTGTCTCCACGAGCCACACGCATAAGGAGACAGACACAAGGACACACAGGCACCTGGACAGGAAGTCACACAGATACAGGAGAGTGGATGGACAGAGGTCATGGAGTGGGTGAGTATGTGCACGCACATCAGGCAGCAGGTCGGCTGCTCAGGTCTTGGGGATAGAGGGTTGAGAGGAGACCTTATTTGTCCAAGACTCCAGGCAACTCTAGAGAGGCCTGGTTCTCCCTCTCCCAGAACCCAGGGGCAGTATTGAGGCTGGGAAGGAAATGCCACCTTCAAAGGGCCTCCCCACAGGAATCTTGGAATGCTGGCAGCATCACCCAGGCCCAACGTTGACAGCGAGCAGTGGGGACATGCAGGGTGGGTTAGTTGTCCTTGCAAGGAATTTCTGAATATATGCATAGAATTTTCTCAATAATTACAGAAGCAAAATAGCTACAGTGGTGCTGAGTGTGGGGTGTGGCGAGGAGAGAGGGGTGATAGGGGACATCTGGGGGATGTTTTCCTAAGTTAAAATTGTAGTTTCCCTTTTATTTCCTGTTATTTATTAACTTTAGCTTGATCAATTCAGTTTAATTCAATAAGTATGTATTAAGTGGTTATCATGTCATTAAGACTGTGTTGTACATAAATAGGGCTTTGTAAGTGCTATGGGACATTGCCCTAACACTCATGAAACTTGAACTTTTTGGGAGACAAGAACTGTACCCGTAAGACATTAGACGTCGATGCATAATAGTCCATAACGATTTGTGTACCAAGAGATGCAGGTGATATCATTTTATGACTTAATTCTGCAAATCAGCCTCCCCCAAAAGGATTTGTTTCCCTCTTGTTTCCTATATTTGGGGAATGTTGTTAGCAGGGAACATAGTATTACACAATATAAAGGAAAGGAATTTTGAAACTAATCTGGGAATCCATCCTGAGGCTCTTTGTCCTTTACCATCTTCTCTAGTCCTTAGTGTGTGTGAGAAGAAAAATATCTTTCTCTATTAAATATTGTATGTGCAATAAAGTCTTGTTTTATGAAATCATACTTGACCTTCAAATATAGAGCAAATTTGGAAAGACAACAGCCCTAGGAGATCATTAGACAACTGCCATGTTTCACTACTGTCAACTTCATTTTTTTCCTGTTTCCTCGATTTTGTCTTTTCTTATTAATCTTGACATAAAAGATACCAGGATTGTTTTGGTTCATTATTTTTGAGATATCAATAGAAACTCCTCTGTCAGTTTATCTTGAACTCAGATTCTGTTCTTCTATGATTCTTTCTGCAACTCTCCCTCTTTCAGATAGCATGACAAAAAGCCTCACAGACAATGGATCTCACTAATAGTATGCAATTAATAATATACGTAATAACATAACACATAAGTAATAGTTAATGCTATATTGATTATTTTTTCTTTTGTTTTTAGTTGACAAATAATTGTACATATTGGCTGGGCATGGTAGCTCACGCCTGTAATCCTAGCACTTTGGGAGGCTAAGATGAAAGTATCGCGGCCGGGCGCGGTGGCTCAAGCCTGTAATCCCAGCACTTTGGGAGGCCGAGATGGGCGGATCACGAGGTCAGGAGATCGAGACCATCCTGAGCTACATGGTGAAACCCCGTCTCTACTAAAAAAAATACAAAAAACTAGCCGGGTGAGATGGCGGGCGCCTGTAGTCCCAGCTACTCGGGAGGCTGAGGCAGGAGAATGGCGTAAACCCGGGAGGCAGAGCTTGGGAGCTTGCAGTGAGCCGAGATCGCGCCACTGCACTCCAGCCTAGGCGACAGAGCTAGACTCCGTCTCCAAAAAAAAAAAAAAGAAAGTATCGCTTGACCCCAGGAGTTCAAGACCAGTCTGGGCAACAGGGCAAAACCCTGTCTGTACAAAAAATTACAAAAATTATCCCTGTGTGGTGGTGCATGCCTGTGGTCCCAGCTACTCCGCAGGCTGAGGTAGGAGGGTTACCTGAGCCTGGGAAGGGGAAGGCTGCAGTGAGCAGTGATCTTGCCACTGCACTCCAGCCCGTGCAACAGAGTGAGACCCTGTCTCAAAACATTTGTAGGTATTTATGGGATGAAGAGTGGTATCTGATATGTGTATACAATATTTAATGATCCAATCATGATAATTAGCATATCCATCACCTCAAACATTTAACATTCCTTTGTGCTGTGAACACTCAAAATCCTCTCTTCTAGGCTTTTGAAGATATACAATAAATTGTAGTTAACCATATTCATACTACAGTGCTGCGGAATTCCAGAACTCACTCCTCCCATCTAGCTGTAATTTTCTATCTATTAGCAATCTCTCTTCATCCTCCCCTCCCCCTACCCTTCCCATCCTCTACTGTCAACAATTCTACTCTCTACTTGTATGAGATCTTTTTTTTTTTTTTTAAGCTCCCACATATGAGTGGCTGACTTATTTCACTTAACACAATGTCCTCTGGACTTAACAATATTGCCACGAATGACACGAATGACAAGATTTCCATTTTTCCTACGGCTGAATAGTACTCCATTGTACGTATATGTATATATATGTGTGTGTGTGTGTGTGTGTGTGGGTGTGTGTGCCACATTTTCTTTATCCATTCGTCTGTTGACGAACACTTGGTTGATTCTATATCTTGGCTATTATGAATAGTGCTACAATGAACAGGGGTGGGTACAGGTATTCCTTTGATATGTTGATTTCTTTTTCTTTGGGCAAATACTCAGTAGTGAGACTACTGGATTATATTGTAGTTCTATTTTTAGCTTTTTGAGAAACCTCCATACTGTCTTCCATAATGCCTACACTAATTTACATTTCCACCCACAATATACAGTATAGGAGTTTGCTTTTCTCTGCATCCTCACCAGCATCTGTTTTCTTTTATGTTTTTATTATTTTTTTTGATAATAGCCATTCTAACTGGGGTGAGATGATATCTTATTGTGGTTTTGATTTGCATTTCCCTTATGATTAGTGATGTTAACAATTTGTCATATATTTGGTGGCTATTTGTATGTCTTACTTTTTCTTTTCTTTTCTTTTTTTTTGAGACAGAGTCTTACTCTTTCTGTCACCCAGGCTGGAGTGCAGTGTCGCAATCTCGGCTCACTGCAACCTCCACCTGGTTGATTCAAGTGATTCTTCTGCTTCAGCCTCCTGAGTTACTGGCATTACAGGTGTGTGCCACCATCCTGGGCTAATTTTTGTATTTTTAGTAGAGACAGGGTTTCACCATGTTGGCCCGGCTGGTCTCGAAATCCTGGCCTCAAATGATTGATTCACTTGCCTCGGCCTCCCAAAGTGGTGGAATTACAGGTATGAGACACTTGCCCTAACCTGAATGTCTTTTCAAATTTTTTATTTTATTTGAAATTCTTTTCTTTAAATTTGCTATGGGAGTAGATCTTAAGTGTCCTCACTCTCCTCCACACACGCACAAGAGGTATTTGTGTGGTGATTGAAGTTAATTTTATGTGGCAATCATTTCACAACATAAATGTATATCAAATCATGTTGTATGTCTTGAACATGTAAATTTTTTGTCAATTATACTTTAACAAAGCTGAAAACAATTTCAGCCACATTTTCTCCCAATCTCCTCCCACCCCCGCCCCTTGCAAAGAATGTATCTGTACTAGATAATCCAAAATCTGTAGAATTATTGTGTGCTCAAGCACACAGGGCTCTCCTGCTTGCTTTACATCTGTGTCTGCTCTTTATGAAAGACATTTTCTTTAACTTTTAGTTGTTTTTAGACCAGGAGTTGTTGGCTTGATTTACATGCAGTTCAAAGGTTAACCAACATTTCAGCAAATGTCCCTTGGGAACCAACCTAGTAATGGAATTTTTCATGCCTGAGAAAGAGGTAGTAAGATTTAAAATACAATGCATGTGAATTATCTGTATGGATCATATGAGATTAGAGACAGTCCATTGATGCTTGGTAAGCTTTTTAGTAGATGAGGAAGTGAGAGTGGAACATTTTGGAAATGTTTAGAAACTGGAAGATTTTTCTTAGTTGTCACACATTGATTTCAGTGGATAATTGATTACTTTTTTTCTTCAGTTTGTCAGTGCTGAGGTAGCTTCAGTGAATCGGCAGCTGTAATTTGTACCACCGAAAATAGTTCAGTAAGTTTCAAAGTCTTTTTAAACAATGAAGGTAGTATCATCATAGTCTTAACCTCCTTTGGAAATGAACCGAACACAGATAGTTATTATAGAATAAAAATTTGGTTTTTATGTGTGCAAGACTTTATTTAAATGAATCAGCACCACCAGACTCAGATGCCAAGGGGGAAGAATATTCTAAATAAAAGACAGAATTTGGTTACACTGTGAGAGTGCCCAGTAATATGTATTACATACATATTACATGTATGTAATACATGTGTGTTGTATAGCATTGCCTTGGTAAAGGATAGAGAGAAGTGTAGGTGACCACTTTGACTCTGACTTGTACACTGAAATATCCATCCTAAAAACATAGATAAGGGAGCTATGCCTGATAGGGACAACCTACTTTAGAAATATTTGACCAACACTTTTGCCCAGTTACTGGCTTTGCTACTGGGGACTCGCGAGAATTGCTAGAAAAGTTATAGTCTTTAGAGTCTGACCTTGGTCAGCAATTGGGAAATTTGAGAAAGAGAATTTTCTAAAAATACATTTGGCTGTAGTCAGTAACTTTTTCATAGGTGAGTAAGCACAATTTTTACATTAATGTGCTCAGAATGGCTCAAGCTAAAATTGTAAAGTAGAATAAGCTGGTTGTTTCTAAGCCACTAAGTGAATATGCAGCTAATAACATCATAAAGTCTTACTATGGCAAGTATATGGTGATTTAATATTCACTGGATTATATTTGATGTGAAAATCTTTTGATATTCGTGTGGATGTGTATTTTAAATGGTAGGTTTAGCAACCGCAGCATCTCTTCCTTTCTGCTAGAAACCCACTATTGTATATGCTCATGTCATTTTCTCAAAAGCCTGTGTAGAATGGCAAATATATATTTAGATCTAATTCAAAATGGAGTAGTTTCTGGCATAGAAATTCCACCTACCTTAGAATCATTTGAACAATAACTTTTTTGTTAAACACTGATCTTAATCACTTATCCACAGTATTTATAATTTGCTAATCTCAAGACTTAATCCTTTTGTGAACATTTTTCCCACCTTCTTAGTCCACAGTATACTCACTTTGTTTCCTTTCATTGTTTTATGGCACTGTGAGATAAAAATTTGAAAGTATACTTTGCCTTAAAAAAATAAGATTTGGATGATTACAAGTCAGTTTGTGCTTGTATCTATTAGGGGAATAACTGTTGAAAAATATAGATAGGGAAAATGTCCCTCAATTTTAAGAAGGGGAAGTTCTGAAAGTTGAAAAGAATGAGACACCAGTCAGTGGGTTAGTGGACTCTTGTTTCCTGATGGAACTGATACCGTACAAGAACAGCTAAGCTGATGTATTCAGCTTAATGGGGACCAATATGACAATCACAGAGCTGGTGGGTCAAACCTCCAAGAAAGGCCAGGAGTCAGGAAGGAAAAATGGCTACCCAATGTAAACTGCTACTTACATGCCTTTGGAACCTATCTCTATGGGAGTGTTCTAGAAAGATCAGGGATCTCTTAGTAAAATTCCTTCTGTAGGCTTGAGTCTTCTCAATTCTCTTCCAATAATTTCTTGCCCTTTCTCGCTGGAAACACAAAGAATGAGCAAATTATGACTCTTGCCTATCACTTATGCCAATATCTGTGTAACTTCCGTAGAATGCAGTCATATGTATTACCACAGGTGAACCATTTCATATTTAGAAATTCCCAGCAGATAATCCCTTTATCAAGAGTTTTATATTGCTCTTAGTGAATAAAGGGGTTCTGCCCTCTGAAATAATGAAATTATAATTAAATATTACCCATAATTTGCTATCCCTGCAAATATGGGATACTAAAAATGATGATGCTATCCCATAGCATCAAAAATGATGAACCATATTCATCATTTCTTTTTTAGGGAAGTAACAAAAGGTGCATCTTTTTCAGGGATCTTTCTATCATATCCCACCTTTTGGCTAAGAGATGCAAACAATCTCAGTATGTTTGCTCCCCAAGACAGACATACTATGCCAGCCCAAAATTCTCCTCCTGAGACTTCTGGAGTGAAAACACCTTTGTCAATGGCCTGTGAAACAGGGTATGTAATACATGTGTGTTGTATGGCATTGCCTTGGTAAAGGATAGAGAGAAGTGTAAGCCACCACTTTGACTCTGACTTGTACACTGAAATATCCATCCTAAAAACATAGATAAGGGAGCTATGCCTGACAGGGACAACGTACTTTAGAAATATTTGACCAATACTTTTGTTCTTAAACACTGACTTTAACCACTTATCTACATTCTTCATAATTGGCTAATCCCAAGACTTGCTTCTTTCAGGAAACTTTATCCCACATTCTTAGTCCAGAGTATGCTCACTTTGTTCCCATTCATTGTTTGATGGCACTGTGAGGTAAAATTTGAAAGTGTACTTTGTCTTTTTAACTCAGATTTGGATTATTATAAATCAATTTGTGCTTGTGTCTTTTAAGGGAATAACAGTTGAAAACCATAGATGGGGAAAATGACCCTCAATTTTAAGGAGGGGAAGATCTGAATGTTGAAAAGAGTGAGATGACAGTCATCCCTGATATAGGCAAGCAATTAACAAGTTGCTTGGTAACAGTTAGGTAACAAGTCAGTTAATTAACTCCCTCCCCATCCCTGCTTTTTTATATCACAAGTTTAAAAGCTACACACTGATGAAAACAATATGTCTTTGCACTCTCCAGCACACTTCCCTGTTTGACTCCTCATCCAAGGGAGCTTGTCTACTTGGCCTTTGTTACCATTCAGACATGTGTGGAGATGCATGAAGCCCCAAGGGACAAATCAAAAATCCTTTTAGGATTTATCCTGAAGTCTCAACTTCTTTAACAAGTACTGCCATCACCAATTAATTGAATACTTTAAATATTGTTTTGCATTGCTGTTACTGTTTCAGATGTATTAGGGTGGTTTCTCTAGATTGTTTTCAAGATATATAATTATACAGCATTCTAGCAATATTTAAAAATTATAGCATATAATGGATGAATGTTGTCCATTTAAAGTAGTCACTTTGGGAAGCCACACCTTTATTTTGGTTATGTAACTTCTCAAAGTTTAAGACATCATGAAAAAATACTATAGAGGCAGGAAGAGCTGTACAGTGGTCACCATATTGTAAAATTTGTTCTGTGGAAATTTGATTTTATTTTATACAAAAAGTTTATTATGAAAATTTCTGATACTTGTTCAATCATAAAAATGAAAGATGGTTCCTAGAGAAAATTTGGAACATCTGAAGAATTAGAAAGGGAACTACAAGATCAAGTATGGATGCACTGTGCAGAAGTGTTCTCCCTGGATCTTCCTGACCCCAGTATGACTCCATAGAGTGGGTTTAGACACTCTCCACTTTACCCTCCCACCCGCACTGGCCAGCCTCAACTGGCCCATGCTCAGCCTGGCTTCTTGCATTTCTGTGCTAACTGCAGTTGCGTATGTGGTGAGGATATAGGAGGGAAAAATAGCTGTGTGTCAAATTTAAGCAAATAATTGGAAAGGACACGTTTAAGTGTGTTCACTCAACATTAACTGGGTACTTCTATTTTTGAGAAACAGCGCTTGTCTTGGAGGTGCAAGGGAGAATAAGACCATCCAATCTCTCAACAGTTTAATGGGGAAATCTGACATGTATTCACATAAGCAGGTTACTGGGAAGTAGGTGTGAATCAATAGGAAAATATGCAAAATGTTACAAGAGTTAAAAGACGGATGATTTCATAGATGAAGTGGTATTTAGGATGGATCTTGAGATACCAAAGCAGTATATGTTTCTCAGGTCTTTCAGCCATTCCGATCTCAACTTTAACAGAGAGAGAAAGATAATGAGATCCTCCCCAAAGGCAGAGCCAGAATTATTCACATATCTATAAAGGGCCAAACATAACCTTGGGGCGGTGTTGTGGCTTATAATGATAGCAATAGAAGTTGATGGCCATTTAATTTTTTAAAAAGTTAAATTATAGAGCAAAAGCTCTAGGTCTTACCAAAGACTCCAGAGTGGTGATGCTTCTTCAATGGTGAAATAACCTATAATTTCTATAACAGATTCTGCTAAATGGTTCCCTGAATCAGTTTTCCTAACATACAAATGAAAAATGAGTCTATCAGAACTGTGAACACCTCCGACACAGGCACAGTTTTGTAGATAAAACAAGACTTCTGAATTCTGGAACGAGTTATGAGACTAGCCAGTCATTTGGGAACAAAATGTCCTGTCCCTTGTCACTTTCTGACAGGACCTGAATGGAATGGATGTTTCTATCACACATCTGACTCTCCGAGTATACATAGAAGTGGAGTCAATTATGAAGCTGACGTATCCAGTTTGTCTGGAATTCTTTGAGAACATCAAGAATAATAAAGTCAGGGTTACCTCTCACTTTACCCACTGGAATTCTCTAGCATTCTTGATATTCTTCTAGGGGCTTACAATGAAACTCAGAAGGTTGTTGCAAGATTATCTGGTGTTAATGAACATCCCCAGATTGAAGCAATTGCTCCTTCTTCTGAATTTTTATTACTATTACTTCTAAGTGAATCATTTAGTTAATGTAATCCTAAGTACATTTAATATCTTTTTCAATTTTCCCCACTTGAACTCTTCATTGGGTTGTATTACTTAAGCTTTCTTATGTCTACGTTTCATGTGGCTGACAAAATTATAGTTACCATGATGCCCAAGATCTCAGTCTTACTCTTTCTAAAATGCCCTTTGCCTGTGACCTTTCAATTTCAAACAACTCGATGTTATTTTAATTGTTTCTACTGGGAGACTTTTGTCTCAGAGGCTTTTTAAAACAATGATTGTAGAGATCTAAACCCCAAATTTTATTTGGGCTGCTAGTCTGTGTAGGGTTTAATGTGAGGGCACCCCAAGTAGGACGAGGGCAGTAAGCATCTTGGGTGCTGGCACTGAAAATGGAGTTAAAGAGCACCAATGCACATGTGTTCCTTCTCACCTAGGACAGCTTTGCCCATTGTGTAGAGGATAGATATGCTAATCCAGTGGAGAGGAATTCTCTCCAGGATAACTGGCTGAGGATGAGGTGGACAGAATGCACGACCTCTGTAAGTGCCTGTTTTGTCACTCTGCTGTAGCATGATCCTAGAACTGAGCTGTAATTGAGAGAGGCTCAGAAGGCAGGCAGAAAGGGCAAGCACCATGCAGCGAAAAATATTCCAGGATAGGGTTGAAGAGGGAAGGCTTTTTGGTTTTCAGGGCACCAGGGGCTTAAGAAGCATATGGTCAACTTCTGATTTCAGCTCTGACAAGTCAAGAGTTTGGAAGTCCTCACTCCCATCCTCACAACAAGATATAAGTGGAATAATACGAAAATCAAGGACTTGTCTTGGATCTATTAGGGATCTGAGATTGTAGGGCAAATCACCACCCAGATCTGCAAAAAAGGAGAATGCAGAGAATCACAGTAAAATCAGCTTATCTGGAGTAGAAGCCACTGGAGCCATAAACCAGTAGGAACACTAAAATGATCATTTTGACAACTTGCTAAAGGCTGAGTATGAACTAGCATGAGAATAGTAAACTTCCAGGGACCACATTCTTGGAGGAGAAGCACACTTTTATGACTTTTACCTCCAGGGACCCCAATAGGTTCTTATGATGAATAGCCAAGAAAATCTCTCTCATGTTTCTGGAAGAGAGAGGGGGAGAAATGACCACTTTGAAGTATACCCAGAGCATTTGCTACAATGAAGGCCCACTGCTTAAGGGAAAAGACTTTCAGAGGCTTATTCACACCTGGGAGGAAGGCAATTACCCAACTTCAGCACCCTCTAGACTTAACTAATTGTAGATTAACTAATTGTAGATTAAATTGTAGATTAAAGTTAAGACACACTTGTGAAGGTCACATCCTAGGGACATAGGCCTCCAAAAAGACTGGGATTTAATCATGAGATTAGAGAAGGCTTGTTTTCTTCCACACTTTACCACCAAATCAACAGGTTTCCAAAATCATAACAGTGGATTACAGCTGAAAGAGCTATAAGGCACAGACTTTATTTAAGAAGGAGTCCTTAGGGAAATTTAAAGACTACAGAAGAGACAAAAATAAGGACCCTAGAGAAAACTGGAGTCTCTGACACCTTCAGTTACAGCAAACATTAAACCACTCCAACTTCTAGCCAGATTAACATAGAACATCACACTAAAGATGTATTCACCTCAGTACCCATTACTCAACACATTGTATCTGGCTTTTGACAATAAAATAATTACAAGGCTTGCTAAAAAGAAACAAAGACAAATTTTGAAGAAACAAAGCAAATGTCAGAATCAGATATGGCACAAATTTGAAATTATCAGACAAGGAATTTAAAATACAGTTCATACGCTAGGGCTGGACTGGTAAAAGTAGGCAACATGCAAGAACTAATGAATCTGACATAAGCAGAGAGATGAAAACTGAAAAGAATAAAAAGGAAATGTTAGAAATTTTAAAAACTGTAGCAGAAATGCAGAATACCTTTGATGGGTTCCTCAGGAGATTGGATACATCTGAGGAAATAGTTAATAAGCTTGAAGAGAATGTCAATAAAATTTCACAAACTGAAATGTGGAGAAAAAAAAGACAATGGAACAAAAACAGAACAGAAAATTCAGGAAAGTTGGGACAATTTGAATGGTGTTAACACTTATATAATTGGAGTACCAGAAGGAAAAGAAAAGAAGTTTTGTAGTAATCATGGCTGAAAATTTTCCAAAATTAATGGTATACACTAAACAACAGGTCCACAAAGCCCAGCAAACACCAAGCAGGATAAATATCAAAAACTGTGTTCCTAGCCATATAATTTTCAAGCTACAGAAAACCAAAGACAAAAAGAAAATCTTGAAAGAAATAGAGAGAAAAAGAAAAAAAACACTTTGACTGTAGGAGATCAAGGATAATAATCACATGCAACTTCTTGTCAAAAACCATGCAAGAAAGAAGAGAGTGAAATAAAATATTTTAAAGGGTCAAAAGAAAAATACCACTGATCAAGAATTCTGTATCCAGTGGGATTATCCTCTAAAAGTAAAGGAGAAATAAAGATGTTCTCAGATAAACAAAAGCTGAGGAAATTGATCAGTAGACCTGACCTGTTAAAAGTTTTCAGGAAGAAGGCAAGAATTTTGGTTGTAAATTTGGATGTGCATAAAGAAAGAAAAAATAATGGAAAGAATGAATAAGAACTACTATTTGATAACACAATAGGGTGACTATAGTCAATAATAACTTGTACTTTTTAAAATAACTTCACGGCATAGCTGGCTTGTCTGTAACTCAAAGGGTAAATGTTTGGGGGGATGGATACCCCATTCCTGTGATGTGATTATTATGCATTGCATGCCTGTACAACCTCATGTACCCCATAAGTATATGCACCTACTATGTACCCACAAAAATGAAAAGAAATTAAAAATCATTTAAAAAAACAGCATCAGAGAAGGAACAAATGAAGGTAAAATAATTTTTTTCTTAGTTGATCTAATATTCAGAGTGGTAATAGTAACAAGGTATTGGGTAATTATAGGATATGGATAAATAAAATGAGTAGCAATGTTAAAAGAAACAGGAAAGAGAAGTAGGAATTCTTTGTTATAAGTTGCTTGCATTACCTGTGGGGTGGTATAGTGTTATTCAAGAGTGGGCTTAAATTAATTGTAAATATATACTGCAAGCTCTAGGGAAACCACTGAAAAAGTAAAAAAAAAAAAAAAAAAAAAATTATAAGTGATATTTTAAGAGAAGAGAGAAAATGAAATCATGTAAAGTGCTCAGTTAAAAGCGGAGAAAGCAGGAGGGTAAGGGGAAAGGTGACACAGGGTATTTCCTTGACCCCTTCGCGGGACTCGCGACAGGGGTGCCTAATTTATTCAGCCCATCACTCTCAACTCCTTGAGGGACAGAGCACAGACAGAGCACAGGAGTAAACGAGTGCAGGAACTGGTGTGGACAAGCGCTGGAACTAGCCGGTCGCTTTGGCACTGGTATGATCAAACTCCCCTCATTCAGACCTGTTATGTTCCACCTGTCCTAGGGGGAGTGCACAGGTGAGTGGATGCAGGTAGTAGAGTGGCCGCTTTTGGGCTCTAGCAGGAGCAAACTCTGTGCAGGCCCCACAGCAGCATTCAGGTGGGGGTGCTGCAACCCCAAAGCCCCAGGGAATGTGTTACAGTGCTCTTTTAGCCCTGCCGTCCATGGATTGCTTAAGTGTTAACAGCTCAGCGGGCCCTTTGCCTTTTTGCATGAGGCGGCTGCCCTTCACCGGCAAGGGCAGAGGGCCAGCGTGACGACAGCCTTTTGTATCCACACTGTGGCTCTCAAGCTCTTGTCTGGCATCCAGGAAAAAAGAGGTCACATGAACGAATTGAAGGATGGCAAATGTGGGGAATTTTATTGCCAGTGAAAGAGGCTCACAGTGGGAAAGGGAGCTGAAAAGGGGACTGGGCAGGTAGGTCATCTTTCCCTGAAGTCTCGCCATCACCGGTCAGATTCTTCTCCGGAGTTAGGCCATTAAGCTGTGCTTCTGAAGTCAAACCACTTCTCTCTGACTTCCAGCTGTAGTCCCATCTACCGGGTGAGTATGGGGTTTTTATAGACAAGGATGGGGCAGAGCAGGGCCATGTGTAGTTTAGGAAAAGGCAACATTGAGCAGGAAAACAGGGATAGAAGTTATCACTTTGGGCCATGGTTTCAAGCTTTTTGGCTTGAGGGTGGGGTTTTGCCAGGGATCCTCCTTTTTCTGGGTAGAATTTCTCTGTCCCCTGTCCCTCCAAAAAGGAAGCATAAGTTGGAGTTTTCTTTGTTCCTGGCTTGTGTGCCAGTTTCTCGAACAATATTCTGACTTCTTTCTGCCCACAATGACCTGGTTGAAGTGCTTTAATTCTTTAAAAACCATTGAAACACCAATCAAATTATGTTTGTTGAAAGCAGACATTTGCATTAGTCCATTCTTGCACTGCTATAAAAGAACTACCTGAGACTAGGTAATTTATAAAAAGAAAAAGAGGTTTCATTGACTCACGGTTCTGCAGGCTGTATAGGAAACATGGCTGGGGAGGCGTCAGGAAACTTATACAATCATCGCGGAAGCCGAAGAGGAAGCAGGCACGTCTTACTTGGCCAGAGCAGGAGAAAGAGAGAGTGAAGGGGGATGTGCTACACACTTTTAAACAGCCAGAACTCATGAGTACTCACTCACTATCAGGAGAACAGCGAGGAGGAAGTCTGCAGTCATGATCCAGTCACCTCCTACTAGGCCCCTCTTCCGACATTGAGGATTACAATTCAACATGAGATTTGGGTGGGAACACAAATCCAAACCATATTAGCATTTAAATACATACCTTAAAATAGACTTTCAGTACAACTGACTTGTGAGCAAGACTTTGAACTGCATGGGTCCACTTATATGTGACTTTTCTGCTGCCTTTGCCACCCCTGAAACAGCAAGACCAAGATCAAGACCAACCCCTCCTCTTCCTCCTCCTCCTCAGTCTACTCAACATGAAGATAGTAGGGTGAAGACTTTTGGTGATCCATTTCCACTTAATTAATAGTAAATATACTTTTTTCTTTGTGATTTTCTTAACAACATTTTCTTTCTTCTAGGTTACTTTATTGTAAGAATGTAGTATATCAAATATATATATCATACAAGATATATGGTAATCAACTGTTTATGTAATGGTAAAGTTTCTGGCCAACGGTAGCTAAATAGTAGTTAAGTTTTGGGAAGTCAAAACATATACACAAGTTTTCGATTGTGTCAGGGATTTGCACCCCTAAGCCCTGTGTTGTTGAAGGGTTAACTGTACTTTAAAAAGTTATACCAGCCACTAATTTTTGGAGAGTCACTTGCTCTTGGAAAGTCATATTAAAACTTTCCAGTAAAATGCATAAATATCCAGCCTTATAAAATGTGTTATATGATTTAAAGAAGCCCACGCATCTCCTGCATCCATCCCTGAATCCTCCAGAGAACCATGAACCCCATGTTATGAAAGCTTACACTGTATTTTGTGCTTTAAAATAAAAATTTACATATATATTCTCTAATGAGACTGGAACTGGGGAAGAACATATAGAGGGACTGTCTCTTGAGAGGTTTCTGCTCGGTAAGGTTCAAGCCTTCTACCTTTGGTGGCACGAGTCAGTTGTAATCCACTCACAGAGATGCAGGCAGGTTTCTGCCAGATAGTCATCAGTTCAATGGAAAGTTATTTTTTGTTCAACTAGAAACAGTTCTGTTGCCAAAACATTCAATTTCAAGACAGGAAGAAATCATCAATTTCACTGGTCTCCAAACTTTTAAAATCACACCCATCAGTAAAACATTTTGATCAAATGTTGCCAATAAATATATATTTATTTACACCATGCTGGGTGTGGTGGCTCCTACCTGTAATCTCAGCACTTTGGGAGGCCAAGGCAGGAGGATAGCTTGAGGCCAGGAGTTCACGACCCGCCTGGCCAACATGGCGAAATCCTGTCTCTACAAGAAATACAAAAACTAGTCGGGTGTGGTGGCATGTGCCTGCAGTCCCAGCTACTCAGGAGGCTGAGGTGGGAGGATCGCTTGAGTCCAGGAGGTCAAGACTGCAGTGAGCCATGATCA
>NW_012119932.1:6105088-6109497 GCF_000951035.1 Colobus angolensis palliatus
ACTACTGCACTCCAGCTTGGGTGACAGAGCAAGACCCTGTCTCAAAAAATAAATAAAACTGATACCCAGGTGTTCCTGTCGTTTTGTGCAAAATTAGAAAAGCACGATTTCAATCTTACTTTTAGGTTTAAAAATAGGTATCGATAGAAGTTTCAATATTTTCTTCACCCAGCTTAGTGGATTGTCTTGTGCACTCCCTAAAGTGCATGGATTCGTTTCTGGCTACCACTGCACTAGGTAAAAATTGGAGCTGAGTAGATGCAGGTGCATTAATAAAACAGAGCCCTTGTGCTATGAAGGTGCCCTACAAGGTACCTATCATATCCAAGGGAGAAACTAAGTGAAAGTATCACAGCTCATTTTTCACTTAATTTCCAAAGAAAGCCAACTATTGCTACAGATTTATTTCATTAAGTACATTGCTTAGCAAGTCCATTAGCACTTACTGTATACCAGGCACTGTTTTAATAGCTTTACAAATACTGGCTCATTGAACGCTTTTAATAACCTTATAAAGTAAATGCTATTATTTTCCTAATAACATAATAGCATACTAATAATTTTCAATGGTGTTCTCAAGTTCATTGAGTCAATGCCATGGTTCTTGGGGCTTGAATATTTGCCTGGAGAAATAAGAGATAGAAGCAGAATGGCTGCTGGTTGATGACAGCAGCTGGGTGCAGGGGTACCAGGAGGCCAACCTGCTTGACGGCTGGTTTCCTGCACATTTGTAGCTCTCTGTCAGTTGCATCATGGGGTGCAATCATATGCTAGCACCCAGGGACCAGGCGTAGTCCATGTCAGCAACCTTTGCAGTTGCTTTTTGTTGACTATCAAGGCAGCAACAGCTCCACTTTCCTGGGAGGAATCTGTGCTAAAGTTATTCTTCACTTTGAAGTGTTTAAGTGTGATTTTAAAACAAGGGCCTGCACCAAAAGGCTTGATTTCATCTAAACTTTAGTACAAGAGTCACTGGTAAAAGCTGTTTCTTTTATTTATTTTTTTTGTTTAGGAGGCTTTTCTTGAATATAAAAAGATGTTAAAGGAAGAGAAGATAAGAGTAATGAAACAAAGTTGAATAATTCTCATTTTCAAAACCTCTCCCACTGTCACCTCACATAGTTGCCTGAACAGAGGCCACGGCTTCTTATTCTTCCTTCATTTTCCAAATGCCTAGAAACATTCATTTCTAACTCCAGTTGATAGAATCAGTGGCACTAGAAGGCTAGATGTCAGTGGATGGGCTCTACATACTTTGGTATCCTGAAATTGCTTTTCTCTTTGGCATTTATTCATGTAGCAAAGTCAGCTCTGTTTGTAAATCCTAAGTTTTTAGCATCCCTGTTTCAAATGGCATGCTGAGGGAATTAGTCAACGTGCTGAGATCCTTTTAGTTATTTGAAGGGGATATTTGAAGGGGACTGTCTCTCTTATTTTATTTTTCTTCATACCCCCATAAAGCTATAATATCAGGAAACATACGTGTGTGTGTGTGTGTGTGTGTGTATGTGTGTGTGTGTGTTAGTCTATCCAGAAAAGCAAAGACTTAGTTTTAGTCACTGGTATGTCTCCCAGATCCTAAAAATGTTTCTGGCACAGAAATGTCCTCAATAAATATTTGTCACAAGGATGCATGGATAAATTAACTTAATAACTGTGAAGCATGTTGATTGTGATCAACACTGTCTTCCCAGGTGTGCTTTATGGAAAAGCAAACCCTTCCCCTCAAAAGATTTGACCGAAATTATGTGAGGAAAGCACTGCTGCCTTCACTATGATGTATATGAAGAAAAATACGAAATACAAGCCATGCTTATGGTGATGTGTTTTCCCTTCCAAAATATAGAGGCTCATTGGAAATCTATCAGGAGAACTTGAATGGCATACACAAGCAGTTCTTTTGGCCTCTATTAAGTAGCAATATTTAGATGCTGAGAACCAAGAATTGAAAAATATATAAAGTCAAAGGTAAATAAAGATAGAAGCAGACTAGTTTAACTTACTCTTCAGGAATGAATTTTAAAGAAATCATTTGACTGGTTTACATCATATTGTGTATTAATAGTGTATATATTTTTAGTCTCTTGTAAAAGGTTGTTGTTTTGATTTGTGTCAATAGGCTTGACATATAGAGAAATGTTTGTACTTTTCAGATAGGTTTTCTTTGATTTCTTAAGTGCTTTTTTTGAGCTCTTAATTACATAGATAGGAGATAGGATGCCTCAATATTTTTACTCTAAGGGAGAAAATTGATTTGTAGGAAATTTACAATGAGCTATTGATGAAGAGTCACTATAAAATGAACTTATGTATTTGATAGTTAAAGGGAAAGTAATACCAGCTGTGTAACCTCATGAGAGATTGATCCTTGCCATTTTCATTATACAAATTAACAATATAATCCTCTCTTCCTTCAAATATGATGCCATTTACCTATTTTCTTTTCTTAAAGCTTTCCATATTCAAATTACCCAAACAATGTCGCTATTTAATGCAAAATAAATAACTTTTGAATGTTTAAAAGAGAATAGCAAAGTTATAAAGAGATCTTGAGTATTCACAGATTTACTTCCTTTTTTATCAAAGCCTATGATTTGGAGGATTTTTTTATTCTAGAAGCCAATGTGAGTAGATTTCAGATCTTGGAATTTAATAGCTGCACAAATCATTTATTTTCTAAGTTTTCATAATTGTAAGCCCTGTTGCTACCTGAGGCAGAACAGGCATGACAATAAATTACTGAAATACTTTCCCCACAGATGCTGGTAGCAAAAATAAGATGGAATGAAATCTAGTTTTTATAATATAGATCAGTTAATTTAGCCTAGTGGTGAAAAACAGAAGATGTAATATCTAGGGATCATGTATTAAGTATTACTGCATAACAACTCCAATGCTTACTGGCTTAAACAATTATTTATTAGAACTTACACATTTGTGGATTGACTGGAGATCAGCTGGTCTAGTGGGGCTTGGTTCTTGTCCACTGAGCATAGCTGATTGTGGCTGGACTCCTTCCTGTGGTCTGGGGATTGGCTAACAGTCCTACTCTGGGGCAGGCTTGGTAGGCAGCTCGGCCCCACGTGTCTCTCATTCCTCCTGGGGCTGGTGGACTGGCTCACGCTTGTCTTTCTCATGATGCTGGAAGCAGAACTCAAGTCCTTTGATGCCTAATCAGGAACTGGCCCCCTGTCACTTCTGCCTCCGTCTATTGCCCAAAGCAAGTCACAAGCCCAACTCACAATGCAGGGGTAAGGAAAATCGATTATGCCTCTTCTTTTTTTGTCTCTTATAAAAGGCTTTTTTTTCTACATAGGCTAGCAGAGAAGAAAATTGGGTTGCTGTATTCCCACACACATACTTTTTTTGTTTTCCAGTTATTTGTCCCTGGTGTTTAATGACATCTACCCTTTCCATCCTATCAGGTATTGAATTTAAGGTACATAATCTATAATAACTATTACATATATTCTTCTTTTCACAAAGATTTTACCATGTGACTTTTACCAAAAATAAATGTGTGATTTTTTTTGGCAAAAAAAAAAAAAAAAAAGATGAACAAAATATGTCTAAAGGGTCAATTCCTTCACATCCATATCCCTTATTTATCTAACAAAAACACCTTGGTTCCTTTTCCTTCCTTAGCACTTCCCCTTTTTGTTCCCAGTGTAGAAAGGCCATATAACCACTTTTCTCCTTGGAGTGATTTTTCCTTTCACAAGATTTTCATGACAATGATTGCTGTTCAGAACTTCTGAAGACCAAGTTAGAACAATTGAAAAATGGTGTGAACTGTGTTTCATTTTGTTCCTTTTCTTTTTAAAGTAAAAGGAAGACTATCTAGTCATTGTTCGTATTCCTACTATTGTCTCCTGGACTTTTAGATTAGAAAGAGTTACAGCATTTTCATGCTGTAACTCTATAGTTTAAATAGAAAGCTTTATTCTTTAAGCCTCTCAGTATTTGTTGATGCAGTATCATGATATAGTTATTGTTTCCACTTATTTTATGAAAACAAATTCTATCAAAAAGCAAAAGACTCTCTGGGAGTCAATGTATGTATCAAAGAATTAGTGAGGGAATGATATAATATTTACAAACACTTGGTGAATTATTTAGCAGTCATTTATTCAGTTCTATGAGAAGCAAATCATTTGCCTTCCATACAGAAGATTATTTCTAAGGGCACTGCATAACTGAAAGGAGAAAACCATTTAAAAAAATGGTGAGGTATATTATTGTAGTTATCAAAGACTACATTTTCAGCTATATCAGTCATGCAGTTAAGAGTAATGTGGCCTCGTAAAATGACTTAGGGAGGATTCCCTCTTTTTCTATTGATTGGAATAGTTTCAGAAGGAATGGTACCAACTCCTCCTTGTACCTCTGGTAGAATTCGGCTGTGAATC
>NW_012119932.1:6112832-6114932 GCF_000951035.1 Colobus angolensis palliatus
GACGAGTTGATGGGTGCAGCACACCAACATGACACACGTATACATATGTAACAAACCTGCATGTTGTGCACACGTACCCTAGAACTTATAATAATAATAATAAAGAACTGAAAAAAAAAAAAGAGTAATGTGGCTGGGTGCGGTGGCTTACACCTGTAATCTCAGCACTTTAAGAGGCAGAGGCAGATGGATCACTTGAGGTCAGGAGTTTGAGTCCAGCCTGGCCAACATGAAGAAACCCCGTCTCTACTAAAAATATAAAAATTAGCCAGGCGTGGTTGTGGGTGCCTGTAATCCCACTTACTTGGAGACTGAGGCACGAGAATCGCTTGAACTCAGAAGGCAGAGGTTGCAGTGAACAAAGATTTCCACTGCACTCCAGCCTGGGCAACTCAATGGGACTCTGGTAAAAAAAAAAAAAATAATAATAATAATAATAATAATTTGACGAGTATAATTTCTGAACCCGTTTGCAAGAAAAGAAACAGGGAGAAAATTGTGTTAATTGATCTTGAAGACAATTCTTCTAAACTTGACCACAAGGCTTTGGTGTTTTTCTAAGAAGAGCGTATAGTACTCCAAATTGTTCAAAGCAGTTAATTCTCCTAAGACATATGATTGTTTCCTGAATGTGAATCAGCTTCCAATTTCTTTTTTCCCCAGTTTTAGAATTAGATTGTTATGATTAGCTTATAATCAGTATTTTTCACTTTTAAAATACATAGTATTTCATTTTATGGAAACATATTTCAATATTGCTCTTGTTCTATAATCTTTTTCTAGATCTAGCTGGAATGGCTAGCCTCAGGATTACCTGATGAGATTGGCTATGTAGTTTGATTCAACCACATAAAGTTTGTACCTAGCTCTTCCCTTCCCTCTTTGATCACAGTGGTTGTTATTTTACCTGCAGTAATTAATTGCTTTGGCATGAATTCCGAATTGGTCACCTTTAGTATGCTTTGAAGGTGTGACATATCAAACCAGTAACATGAGTGTCGATTACGTTCAGATAACTTTACTGCAGTGGTAGAACTGCAGTAAAGAGAATTTGTGGGTAAGCAAGAAGGTTAGATTAGCAAAGAAGGTTTTTGAAAGGGGTAAAAATGTGGGGCAAAGCTAGCTTTCTTTACAGTTTCACCTACAGCTAAAATAACTTATGAGGGGAATGAAGTTGTCCCTGATAACAAAACAGAAACCTTGCCACGAAGCACCAACTAAGGCCCTGGGGATCCTTGCTTGGCCCAAGGGTCACCTCTGATGAATCTTCTGCTCCACTTTTTGCCTGCAAAGTTGGTCCTAGATCTAAAGGCCTGGTTATCAATAACTGGGCACATCATTCAAGGGCATCATCTTTATTTCTGAAGTTGCATTTGGTGAAATGTATTGTTCTTTATTTATTCAGATAAATTGTGGAGCAAAAGGCTAAATGATTTGTTTTTGTTTCGGAAGCCCATGTTATTACATAGGCACTTACTCTTTGGAAGTTTGTTAAATGTCATTCCCAAAATAGTTATTTCAGGCCAGGTGTGGCGGCTCATGCCTGTAATCCCAGCACTTTGGGAGGCCAAAGCAGGAAGATTGCTTGAGATCAGGAATTTGAGACCAACCTGGGCAAAATAGATCTTGTTTCTAATTTTAAAATACACATAAAGTAAATAAACTAGTTATTTCACATGGTTGTATCTATGTGTTTATGAGTTTGTTTTCCATGTGAGACTGTAAACTTCCTGGGAGACAGGGACAATGTTTTTTTGGTCCTCTTTGTAACCCTGCCTGGCTCATAGCAGGAGCTCAGAATATGACTGCTAAAGATGGAAGGTTTGAATGAACAATGTTAGCAGGTTTGGTGGGCATCTCAAGATGCTACCATATATTATCAGTATTAATTTCCGATTGCTGTTCTGATTGCTGTTGTAACAAACTACCACAAATTTAGTGGGCTTGATTTTAGCTCATTGAAACCCAATTGAAAACTGTCTCATTTAAAGTTATCCTATAGTTTGTATTTAAACTATTTTATAGTTTTTGATTGGGTCCCAATGAGCTAAAGTCAAGTTGTCAGCAGGATTGTGTTCCTTATGGAGGCTCTAGAAGACA
>NW_012119932.1:6119917-6143474 GCF_000951035.1 Colobus angolensis palliatus
GTATAGTACTCCAAATTGTTCAAAGCAGTTAATTCTCCTAAGACATATGATTGTTTCCTGAATGTGAATCAGCTTCCAATTTCTTTTTTCCCCAGTTTTAGAATTAGATTGTTATGATTAGCTTATAATCAGTATTTTTCACTTTTAAAATACATAGTATTTCATTTTATGGAAACATATTTCAATATTGCTCTTGTTCTATAATCTTTTTCTAGATCTAGCTGGAATGGCTAGCCTCAGGATTACCTGATGAGATTGGCTATGTAGTTTGATTCAACCACATAAAGTTTGTACCTAGCTCTTCCCTTCCCTCTTTGATCACAGTGGTTGTTATTTTACCTGCAGTAATTAATTGCTTTGGCATGAATTCCGAATTGGTCACCTTTAGTATGCTTTGAAGGTGTGACATATCAAACCAGTAACATGAGTGTCGATTACGTTCAGATAACTTTACTGCAGTGGTAGAACTGCAGTAAAGAGAATTTGTGGGTAAGCAAGAAGGTTAGATTAGCAAAGAAGGTTTTTGAAAGGGGTAAAAATGTGGGGCAAAGCTAGCTTTCTTTACAGTTTCACCTACAGCTAAAATAACTTCTGAGGGGAATGAAGTTATCCCTGATAACAAAACAGAAACCTTGCCACGAAGCACCAACTAAGGCCCTGGGGATCCTTGCTTGGCCCAAGGATCACCTCTGATGAATCTTCTGCTCCACTTTTTGCCTGCAAAGTTGGTCCTAGATCTAAAGGCCTGGTTATCAATAACTGGGCACATCATTCAAGGGCATCATCTTTATTTCTGAAGTTGCATTTGGTGAAATGTATTGTTCTTTATTTATTCAGATAAATTGTGGAGCAAAAGGCTAAATGATTTGTTTTTGTTTCGGAAGCCCATGTTATTACATAGGCACTTACTCTTTGGAAGTTTGTTAAATGTCATTCCCAAAATAGTTATTTCAGGCCAGGTGTGGCGGCTCATGCCTGTAATCCCAGCACTTTGGGAGGCCAAAGCAGGAAGATTGCTTGAGATCAGGAATTTGAGACCAACCTGGGCAAAATAGATCTTGTTTCTAATTTTAAAATACACATAAAGTAAATAAACTAGTTATTTCACATGGTTGTATCTATGTGTTTATGAGTTTGTTTTCCATGTGAGACTGTAAACTTCCTGGGAGACAGGGACAATGTTTTTTTGGTCCTCTTTGTAACCCTGCCTGGCTCATAGCAGGAGCTCAGAATATGACTGCTAAAGATGGAAGGTTTGAATGAACAATGTTAGCAGGTTTGGTGGGCATCTCAAGATGCTACCATATATTATCAGTATTAATTTCCGATTGCTGTTCTGATTGCTGTTGTAACAAACTACCACAAATTTAGTGGGCTTGATTTTAGCTCATTGAAACCCAATTGAAAACTGTCTCATTTAAAGTTATCCTATAGTTTGTATTTAAACTATTTTATAGTTTTTGATTGGGTCCCAATGAGCTAAAGTCAAGTTGTCAGCAGGATTGTGTTCCTTATGGAGGCTCTAGAAGACAGTCTTTCCTTGCCTTTCCCAGCTTTTAGAAGAAATCTGCATGCCTTGGCATATGGCCCTTTCCTGTAACTTCAGAGTCAACCACGTGGCATCCTCAAATCTCCCTCTGACTCCGACTCATCCACCGTCCTCTTCTATTTACAAATACCCTTGTGACTATATTTGACCAGAATAATCCCCTCAACTCAGTGTCAGCCAATGAGCAACCTCAACCCCACTGTAACTTAAATTCTTCTTTGTCGTGTCACCTATTTACAGATTTCAAGGATTAGGACACAATCTGAGGCGGCTGTTTTCTGCCTATCACATTGTACCAACAGCACTTTTTAATAAAAGGGTTTTCCATATGTACTGGATGACTGCATCTTTTTTTCCATTGTACCATAAACCATGTAGAAGTACACAAATGGCACATAATTATTTTGAGAATAAGAGCCTCAGTATATAAATGAATCCCACCCAGCTTTCTTTCAGGCAAATTGTTTCCATCTGCTTTATGTCTGTATAAATCATAAGGACCTGGCTGGATGTGGTGGCTCATGCCTCTAATTCCAGCACTTTGGGAGGTCAAGGCAGGCGGTTCACTTGAGGTCAGGAGCTTGAGACCAGCCTGGCTAACATGGTGAAACCCTGTCTTTACCAAAAATACAAAAATTAACCAAGCATCGTGGCTGGCACTTGAAATCGCAGCTATTTGGGAGGCTGAGGCAGGAGAATCACTTGAATCCGGGAGGCAGAAGTTGCAGTAAGCCAATATCATGGCACTGCACTCCAAACTGAGACTTCTTCTCAGAAAAAAAAAAAAAAAGGACTGCAGGAAGAACCCAGAAATCTGATGCAAATGAGAAAGCCCCGTTTAAAGCAAGGATGAGCTTTGAAACTAAACCACAATTGTGTTTCAATAATAGCCCATTAACAAAGGTTAATTTTTCTTAAATCCCAGAACATTTTGATTTCTAGAATGAACTTCAAACAATTAGAATCTGTGGGGTAAACTTTTCAAACAAAATCTGAACATACTGTTCTGACTAATACTATAAAAATATTTTGTAGTTTAACATCAATTTTTTAAAGTAAAAAATCAATAAGAAACACATTTAAGCAAATAATAAGCAAACTGATAAACTTCTGAATTTACCAGAGAAAACCAGAATACTCAATTTTAGCTTTTAAACTAATGAATACTAAATTGAGACCATTTCTCTGCAGAATGAACTTTGTTTTTCTTCTGTGGGAAATGGAAAGGGTACTAATTAGGAATATGAAACATTATCGTATAATGAAGTTGCTGAATTGCTCCAAATTTGTCCTGAGTTTTCTTAGCTTCAGGGCTCTGTTGGTAATTTTATTCTCTATCTTTTGTCCAAGAATCAGCCGCCATCTGCCTCAGAGTAAGTTTACCTAAACTGGCACTTTTGCTACCATTCTAATGGTTTATTTATTTAACTAATGGATTCTGTCCTCATTAGAGGCTGTTATATTAAAATTGTGATTCTGAGTCCAGAAAGAAATATATTGTATTCCAAAAATGTTAAGGCTATCTTTTGGGTCTTTTTAGACTGCTGTCTTTCTACATTTATATAAACAAAATTAAATATCACAAGTTAAGAGAGAAAACCCTTAATGTAAACCTCTTCTATTCTATTTTGAATTTTAAAAAGATGAAAATTACGGAAAAGAAAAGAAATTTAGCCTATGCTCTCCTGGCCAAGTCTGAGTTCTACAGATATTCTCATAAAATAATTCCTGATCACAACCTACATTCCCCTACCCAACTATTGAATATCAAAGCTGTATCTCTTGGATTCTTCCCTGAGAGTCAAAGACAAGATATTAGCAGTACCTGCCCAGTGGGGGGGTTCTCTACTTCTAAATGACTTGTGTCATGTGAGGCTCCTTCTAGAGTAAACTCTGTGCATGGGTTTGCATCTTCCTGGATTTTATGTTGAGAATGTGAGTTTGACTTGGTTCTGACATTATTTCCTATTTTCTCCTAAGATTGGGTCATTTTCGGATTTAGACCTGGTGATTAGACCTTGACTTCCTATCTAAATCTTGATGGCTTTCTTTCTGAAGGGACCTCAGCCTCTAACCTCCTCTGCTCTCACTGCATCCCTTCAGGGCAGTTTCTCCTTTGGAAAATTAAAGAGTGATCTGTCTGATGCTGAGCACTAAGATTTCCCAGGGACTCCTATCCTTCTTTTTGTCTTCCTCCCTGGATAAGGTGCAAGAGAATTCCTTCTCCTGGATGGTGGAAGAGGGGCGAGGCCACGTGAGTAAAGAGAGGACAACCCTGGGCATAATTAAGGTTTACTTCAAATCACTTTCTTAACCAACAGACTTGCTGCCAACATTAGAAATTCACTGACTAAATATTTCTTCTGGCTTAGGAGTGGGAGGGAGTAGGGAAGGAGCTACGCTAAATTCCAGCTCCATTCCCAGCATCTACATTCTCCATTACCCGCCAGTCCCCAGTGAAAGCAAATGCTTTAAATACTTCCGGTTCATAAGGCACAGGTTAAGTCTTCTGAGAAGCAGAAGGATTCTCAAATAACAAGCAATTATTCAGCATATCCACATTATTTAGAACAATAGAATGATATGATAGTTGATTTTTAGCATTTTGCTTATATTGGGACTTGTTCTCCCTTTAAATGAAATGTCACTATCCAGTTTAATTACTCCCAGTAGTGTTACAGGAAAATGCAGCAAAAAGAATGTGACTCTGCGACCCATTTTTTTAGACATGTTGTTTGTGTTTCATATAGGCAAGAGATTTGATTTCTCATTTTGGTACCCTTTTAGCATGATTTCATTCATTATTTTATTTTCTTAGCTAATATAACTGAAGCACCCAATATAGAAGTGCCAAAAACATATCTTAAACTTCTTTTTTTCACAGCATTATTGAAGTTTAAGTGACATGAAATACAATTTCATAAAAGTCGATATGTGTATAAACCCATAAGACCATATCCACAGTCAAGGTAATCAACATTTTTTACTCTAGGCTGTGTTCAGAATGCTCAGAGATCATTAGTCAAAAAAAATGGGGCCCAAAGCTTCCCAGTTCTGAAGTACGGCTCAGACTACAGCAGAAAGCCTTGGCCTGTGGGGACAGTGTGCACTTTTGGCACTTTTTGGACGAAGCAGCTGTGAACTATTATTGGCAACTCCTGGTCTCAGGTATCCTGAGACGTTTTCCACTTGGTAAAGGTAAAGAAACTGAAATGGGAGTACAGAAGTCTTTTATTCAAATCTTCACTATTTAATGGGAGTTACTTCAATTCAGACAACTAAAATGAAGAGTAAACTCAAGCCCACTGTGTATTCTCTGCTTTGGTTGATGTGTTCCTGGGTTCCACAGATGTGGGCAGAGCATCTGCCTGGGCCCAGAACCAGGGAAGGCCATGGAGACACAGGTATGGTGAAGCATAGATGGGGCCAGAAGCCTCAAGTGAGTTCTAGCTCTTCCCATTGTCTCACTAGATTTGGAGTAAATATGATGTACAGTGAAATCTGACCCACTCGCCTCCCCAGGCTCACCTCCCACCACCACCCTCTCTGGTATCCAGCTCACAGCCTCCTTCAGTTCCTAGAAAGTGCCAAGGGTTCTTGCTCCACAACTCATTCCTGCCCACTGTCTCCTGTAATGCATTCCCCTCCCTTCTTAACTTGGCTCACTCCTATTCAGCCTTCAGCTCTCCCTGAAACATCATGTGTTCAAGAGGCCTTTCCTCATTCCCCATGTGAAATTTAGCTTCACTGCTGTCTCTTCTCATAGCATCACTTACCTTTCTATACTTGGACTTGGAGTTTCTGCCGACATATGTGTATAATTCTTTGTTTTCCACCTACTGCCACTCTTCCTTTGTTCAACCACCCACCCAGCCACCCTCAATGCAAGCTTCTTGAGGACCAGGCGAGTTTGGTTTACTGTACTAGTCTGTTCTCACACTGATAATAAGACATACCAGAGGCTGGGTAATTTATGAAGGAAAGGGGTTTAATGGAGTCACAATTCCACATGGCTGAGGAGGCCTAACAATCATGGCAGAAGGTGAAAGAGGAGCAAAGTCATGTCTTACATGGCAGCAGGCAAGAGATCATGTGCAGGAGAACTCTGCTTTATAAAACCATAAGATCTCATGGGACTTATTCATTATCATGAGAACAGCATGGGAAAAACCTGCCCTCATGATTGATTTACCTCCCACCGGTCCCACACACAACATGGGATTATTACAATTCAAGATAAGACTTGGGTAGGGACACATAGCCAAACCATATTACTCACCATTGTGTCATTAGCACTGGCTGATGTGTCTGACTCATAATAAGTGCTCAACAATGTTCCTTTGCTCCTTCCGGTCTTGTCTTACATTCTCTGTCCCTTACAATCCATTCTCCATTCATTCACCCAATGCAACAGAGTTAGGACTCTAAGATATGCAGTTGATCTCTCATTTGCACACTCAAAAGCTTAGAATAACTTCTAATGGCCTAGAGAGTAAAATCTGAATTATAGTGTAGCAGGGTGTTTAAAACTCTTCACAACCTGCACTGGGGAGTTTTATTATTAAATATGTTTATTAAGCACACACTCTGCACCACGCGCTGTGTAATCCCTAGGAATTCATCAGCAGACAAAACAAAGATTCCTGCTTTGGGTAGGTGGAGATAGAAGAAATAAATACTTTTTATGGAGTGGCAGAAGGAGATGCATGCTGTGGCAGTAAGGAAAAGTTGAGCAGGAAAGTTGAGTAGGGTGTGGGTGAAGGGGGATGTTAAGGGGTTCATGGAAGATTGTAATTTTAAATAGGATGGCCAATATAGGTCTAATTGAGGGGATGTTTGAGCAAAACTTGAAAAAAAATGTAAGGGAGTTCTCTGATTTCTGTGGAATGGCTTCTGGGAAGAGAAAACAGCCAGTGCAAACACTCTAAGGTAGGAGTGTGCCTGGTGTGTTGGAAGAACACCAAGAAGGTCAACGTGGCCTGAGCAGAGTGAATGAATGGGTGTGGATTAGGGAATAAGGCCAGAAAGGTTATAAGAATCAGATAAGACTGCCAGCCATTGTAACAATTTAGACCATCACTTTGAAGAGCATGGGGAACCATTGCAGAATATTTAGCAGAGAAATGATGTAGTCTGATTTAAGTTTTAAATGCATTCTTCTAACCACTCTGTTGAGTTCCTCTGCAGATAATTGGGGAACTAAGATGAAATAGGGAGGCAAGTCCATGGCCACTGCAGTAATCTAGGAGGCTTGGACCATGATAGGAAGTGTGGAGATGTGCCTGGGTGCTGTTCATTTCTCACCATGGTCAGCCTGTATATATATGGGCAGAGCAGCTTTTTATTTGGAGAAAAGCCACAGGTCAAAGAGTACAGACACTGGCAGATGGAAGGTGGACTAAACAACATCTACATTGAGGTGTCCTGAAATAAAGAAAGCATCCAGTAAAGAAAGCATGTTCTAGGAGAGTAGAACAGTGGATGGACTAGTGCAAGATGGAAACATTGCTGAGCCAGTTAAGGTTCAGAAACATGAGAGTAAAGTCTGTTAGTGTGGCTATGAGCTTTGCCACAGCCAAGTTCAACTGCATGAGTGTGGCATGGACTGGGCAGGGAATTGACGGAATGTGCAACAGTAGTGATTATAGTAATTGCCTATGAAATGAACCCAAGTAAGATGAAGAGAGATGACATCAGAAGGACAAGAGAGAATGGGAGATGATAGGATCAATGTAAAGCTCTTAGGAGTCACAGGACTGAAAGGAACTAAGGTGCCAGGAGGGGTGAGCTGAGAAGGTACAAGTGTTGGTCAGGGTAGAGTATGTGAAATCGAGTTTAGGGATGGGTGGAGACTATTGAATAAATTTTAGAGTATGATCATGAGAATGAGGAGTGGAGGGAATGCGGAGGACAGATCACTGGCAGAGAAGAGTTCAAGGAACAGAGAAGACTGAATGTTAGGAGGATCATCTATGAGAACATTGGAATTTCCAAGAATGAAGCTATTCTTGTGATATTATAGAGTGACAATGAGCCAGATGCTAAAATCAAGAAATGAGGGGAAATGTTCTGGGGTGAGTAGTAGAGTAGTGGGTGATATAATTTAAAGACTCTAGAGCCAGAGCTAGATTGTTAGCTTAATTTCTTACCATTCTTCCCCATCCAAACTATAACCATGAATAAAAACAGACATCTTTTGAGAGTTTACCGTGAGGCAGGCTCCCCTGTGCCACCAAGTACTTTACATGAATGACCTCAATCCTCTTAACAACCTAAGAAACAAGTATTATTATTATTATCATTTTGATCTTACACTTAAGGGTACCAAACAAAGGAGTGGCTAGGTAACTTCCCAGTGTCACACAACTACAGTAATGAAGAGAGCCAGGATTCAAATCTAGGCATGGCTCCACTGACCACACTCTTAGCTGCCACACTTTAATGCCTTTCTCAGCTAAGACTAAGACTATGGTAAACAGGACCATGAGAACAAGTCATAGGCTGGATAATACATCAAAATTAAAGTTGATGTTCTCTAGGGCAGTGCTACCCAAGTGTAATCCATGGACCAATAGCATCAGCATCACCTAGAAACTATCCAGAAATGCAAATTCTCACCCCCCACAGCGGACCCCAGGAATTAGAATCCCAGGAGCAGGAATCTCTGTTGTAGCAAATCCCACCAGGTGATTCTAATGCATTCTAACTGAGAAAGCCTGTAGGAACTCTTCACAAGTCTGACACCTTGAGTATGGATATGATATAACATTAAATTCAAAGCACCCATGACCTCCTTGCCATTTTATCTCTCTTGTTATCTGATCTGACCCAGATTTTTAGAAATCAAACCAGTCATCTTTCTGTGCACAGTTAGACTTCTTAATCCACATTATGCTATTAATGAAGACTGAATATAGGAAAGAAGAAAACGTGTATGAGACAGATGAGGAGTTTGACCTCAGATGTGATAAATGAGAGACATCTTCAGAATCCTGGGTAATTATGTAGGAATCAGTCGGAAATAGAGGTCCCTGGTTTGGTAGTAAGGTTAGGTCTTTGAAAATAGATTTAGGAATCATGAGCCCACACTAACTGAAGCTGTGATTTCAGGTAAGATCATCTAGGGAGAAACCAGAGAGAAAGAACAGAAAAAAATGAGGCCAACAGAGCAGGGAACACTAACGTTCGAGAGGTGGACTGACAGGGAGCAGACTGCAAATATCTGAGAAGAAATGACATAGGATATAGGAGAAGAAAAAAGTGCTGTTTTAGAACTCAAGAGAGTTTCAAGGAGGAAGGTATGGATAACAATGGTAAGACTCAGAGAGATGAGTGGACTGAAAACTGAAAACAGATTTGATGGTGTTTGGTGGTAACATTTATCAGAATGTACAACGCATTGCAATAGGTTGAGGAGTTAATAAAATATGCAAGTATGTCTTCAACAGTTTTTCAGGAACTGCAGTGGCAAAGGGAAGAAGGTGAGTACAGTGCTGGTCTGAGAAGGAGAAGGATGAAGGGAGACATTTTTAAGTAAAGTAAGCTTGAAAATGCTTATAGGTTGAAAGAAGGAGACAGAGGAGAGAGATGGAGTAAGGATGTAGGAAACAAGATTTATAATTTTTTGAGACTTAATCTTATAACATTCTGAGCATTTTCTGTTCACTGGACCCATAAGAAATATTTAATAGATGAATGAAACAATGGTTGGGATACAGTACACTTCAGAAAGAAAAGGAATGGCTCTTCTGTTGAGAAAGGTTCTAGTTCCCTTCAAGATGTACCCACATCTCCAACCATTGTGCACCTGTTCACCCCAAGAGCTCCACACCCTTCCCAAGATATGTTGTGACTTCACTATCTCTTCACATTTGTCTTTACGGTTTTACTGCTTTCTGACGTGTCCTTTCACCCACTCATCCTGCAAGAGTTATCACCAATGTCATTTCCATCATGAAGTCTGCTTTTCTGTAAGGCAGAATCCATCATGGCCTCCCAAAGACCACTACAACCTTGTGTTCTTATGCCTTCTGGAGCATTTAGCAAATTCATTACCACCACAGTGTGTGCTTGTCTGAATTCCCCTCATTGGACTGGAAGCAAACCTTGTGTCTGCCTGTATCAAGCTCCTAGAACAGTGCTCAGGACATAGGAGGCAGTGAAAAACCATTTACTAAATCAACTGAGTGAAAAAACTATTGAATATTGCTTTTCCAAAGCTAGATAAATTTTTACGAAGTTCAATTTTTAAAAATCAGCCTATAGGTTAGTCTCAGGAAATATATAGGCCCATTTGAAGATGTTGAAATGTCAAACCCTAGAGCAATGAGAATTATGGTCACTCGATTAAAGTTACAAAAGGATTTTAATTAGCTCTGCTCTAACATAAGCACAGTGACGAAGTGAGACAATAGTCCAACACCTCTCAGAAACAGAAATGTGGGACTTGGATAATGTACAGATTGAACAATTGGAATTTTTCTAAATACATTCATTAACCTAAAAAAACCCCTTTTTGTTATTGTTGCCTGATTCCAAGGCAACATTGATTGAGGTACAAGATGTACCAGCTGCAATCAAAACCATGTTGACAGGTACTTATAAACACATTGACACTGAAGGCATCTCCTGGTAGCTTATCAAATTAAGACATTTTGTTATTGCTTATGCATCAGATACAATTTTTTTTTCCTCTCCAACAGCCATTTCCAGTCTCCCTCCCTTGGTAACTGAAAACCAGTTTTGTCCATTTTGCCACCTTGCGCTTCATGGGAACTGGGTGTCCTCACAATCCTAGAAAATGAATCTTAATTACCATTAGTCAGTCACGGAAACTCTATTATTCTATCTAGTGGTTGGCTTACGGAAAGGCAGACAACAGAATTCTGCCAGTGAGACAGAAGGAAGTATCTTCTTCTAATTCCTATAAGGAATCTGAGAACAAGGCCTACTTTCTTCCATTCTTTGGACACAGATGCTTGGATCTGTGGTAGCCATATTGTGACAGTTACATTTTAACCAGGAGATGGTAGCCATATTGTGGCCAGGAAGTGACAAGTCTGAGTGCAAAAGCCAATGTAATGACAAAAGAGAAAGGTGGAAAGAACTGAGTCCCTGGTGGTGTATTTGAGCTACTGAATCAACCAACTCTGTGAGGGCCTTACTGGTAGACTTTTTTTTTTTTTTTAAAGATAATAAATAAAGTTCCTAGATTGGTTCAGTCAGTTGAATTTTGTCCTCTATAACCTTCAGTTGAATGCATTCTAAGTGAAGCTATTGATTTCAAGATTTAAGGAGAGTTTTTCCAGCATTACAGGCTACTTTAACATTATCCTTTACTGTGACTTCTCAAGCTACTGTTAAAGATGTTGTAAATTCTGTTACTGATTTTTAAAGATGAAAATACCCAGGCTAATAAGCAATTATATCAAGTGAAAATTTCTTTATTCAGTATAAATTTGTTTTTTAAAAATAAGCACTCTTGAGAGTTTGACCTGGTTAACATTACATCTCCAAACCACAGACAAGCTTTTTTTATAGCTTTCAGTTCCAGACCTGACCTACTATCAAGATTGATGACAGAGGATTTTTCTAGCATACTCGCTTTGTGGGACACACGAACTGAAGAAATTTCCACATCGGCTTTCATTTTGAAATATGTTGCAGGAAGAATGCGGCAAGTGTTTTCAGCTATACTTATTTGCATATATTTAACACCCATTTTAGAAAAGATACATTTAGTAATTCCAACTTATTTATGACTGAAAGAATGATGATAGTGAGAATAATTATTCTGACTTTAGTAAATATTTATTGGATACTTGTACCAGGGATTCCCGGGAGGAAGTGTAACAAAATGCCAAAAAATAAGAGCTTCAGTCTCAAACAGATGTGGATTGTGGCCTTGAAAGGTATTGTGCATTTCCCAAAAAGGAACACTGGAATGGGGGAATGTGTTCCCCACTTGATTCTAAGGGTGAATAGTGGGGATTTCCTTTCCTTTGGAGGAATTTCTCCTGGGAGAAGGTAAAGCTCTTTGCCCACACCCTATTTCTCTCCAGGTAAGTGATTTTCCTGATGTGGGAAGAAGAACTAGGCCGTGGTTGAGTAAGCTGCTTCTACTCTCCTTTTGCTTGGCGAGGGCTCCAAGACTCACTCCATGAGAAGTCCTGTTGGTCAATCACAGCCCCGGAGAGTTTGACCCGAGCTATGGTTGACCAGCAGGATTTCTCACGGAGTGAGTCTGTCCAATTCAATCTAGATTTTATCAGTTATAAAGCTGACTTTTTAACCTTCATAAATCTAACTCCTGCATGCCTCTTTCAGTTGAATCTGAACTCCTGCGAGGGTGTAGCTGTTGTCCCTAGAAGCCCTATGAGACACTAGATTAGATGCCATGATGCTTTTTTGCACATAGTACCAGGTGGCAGGGTTGCTATGGTAAGGGGGCATGTATCTTTCTCATTTTGATTTTTTTTTCCCCCTAAAAACGTGTACAAAATCCCTCATCTCAGTCTCTTGCAACCAATAGTTCTCTTACAAATTGACTCCTGGAAGCCTTACCTTCCTGTTCATTAGACAGGCTCTGAAATCTGCAACAATGGCAACAAAAGCAATTGCTGCTGTTTTCTGCAACCTCACTAAATGCTAGGTAGGGGTGTCTCACAATTTATGTGAGATGAAGTGACATGTCAAAGCCAAGCAGAATTCTGCAAAGTTCTCACTGCATGTGAAGCTAGTTCTGCGAGTGTTCTGAAAGCAGCACAGGCATAGGAACGTTGTTTCACGGAGCCTGGGCAGGAGTGGCAATGTCCCTGTCCTCGGTAGCTGTGACAGCAAGGACATTAACTAATGGGCAAAGAGGGGAAAAATATAAAAATGGAATATTGGAGAACACATATAAAACACCTCACTTACATCCAGCAATACTTGGAGGAGAAATTTTAGGAGGTGATTTTGGGTTATGCAATTTAAGAGCTTAGATCAGCACAGCTATTAATGTGACCCCAATATGACTCACAGGCTGGAAAGAATAAGAGAGGGTGGACTGCAGTAAAAATTGTCATGTTGATATGTTGGTGTCATAATGCTGGGTATGAATTCAATTTTGGAACATTATTATGAGTTTTTGTGCTTAGGTTTGAACATAACTTTTATTTATTTCATATTCTTAGAATTTACCTTAAATTGTACCACTAGAGCATCAGGGATCTTGCCTCTTGCCTACAGGCAAGTCTTGTAAAAGAATTGTTCGGATCATAGGCCTTGAGAATGGTCCTGACCCAGTTCCTGAAGCCCAGCCTGCCATACATTTTGGAGGGAATATGGGGTAGGATTCCCAGCTAACCCCAGCACAAGTGCTATCATATCCACCATCACACCCCCATCATACTCGCATCACATCTGCATCATACCCACATCATACCCTCATCACACCTGCCATCATGCCTTCATCATACTCCCGTCACACCTGCCCTTGTACCGCCATAATACTCCTATTAGATTTACCATATACTCACATCATAATCCCACGACACCTACCATCATATACTCACAATGCTACCATGACATCTGTCATCACACCCACATCATACTCTCATTACATCCGCCATTATACCTTCATCATACTCCCATCACACCTGCCATTGTACCACCATAATACGCTCATGCATTTACCATACACCCGCATCATAATCCCACTACACCTGCCATCATATACCCACAATGCTACCATGACATCTGTCATCACACCCACATCATACTCTCATCACACCTGCCGTTATACCCACATCATGATCACATCACACCTGCCATTATACTGACATCATAATCCCATCACACTTGCCATCATACTCTAATTGCACCTGCAATTATACCCACATCATAATCACATCACACCTGCCATTATACATTCATCATACTCCCATCATATCTGCCATTATATGCCCATCATACTATCATCAAACCTGCCATTATACCCTCAGTGTACCCCTATTATATCTGCTATCACACTCCCATCATACCTGCAATTATACCCACATCATAATCCCTTGCACCTGCCATCACACCCCCACCATACTTTTATCACACTTGCATTATACTCCCATCATAATCCCATCATACCTGCCATCATACCTCCATGATACTCCCACTAAACCTGTATTATAACCCCATCATACTCCCACCACACCTGCCATTATACACACACCATAATCCCATCTTATCTGCTGTCACACACGTGATGCTCCCATCATACTTACCATCATACCTTCAGTATGATTTTAAGATTATCTCTTCATCAGGGTTTTTATCACCAACTTCTAGGATTTTTGAAGCTTAAAAAAACCTCTTTTCCACTTAAAGATATTGTTGTTTCTTAGGGCTGCCATAACAAAATCCCATAAACTGGATAGCTTAAAACAACAGAAATTTATTCTCTCACAGTTCTGGAGATAAGCAGTCTTACATAAGAGTGTGCTGTTAGGGTTGCTTCCTTCCCAAGGCTCTGAGGGAGAATCTGTTCTACTCCTCTCTTTCAGCTTCCCGTGGCTGCTGGCAATTCTTGGCTTTTTTTGGCTTGTAGATGTATCACTCCAATCCCTACCTTCATCTTCACGTAGTCTCCTTCTCTCTTGTCTCTGTTCTCCTTTTCTCTTCTTCCAAGGATACCTATCATTGGGTTTAGTGCTTACCCTCAGTCCAGGATGTTCTCATCTCAAGATTCTTAACAATTATATATGCAGAGACCTAATTTCCAAGTAAGGTCAAATTCACAGTTACTAGGAGTAGGACTTGGACATATCTGTCCTGGGGGCACTATTCAACCTGCTAAAAATGAACAAGTATAATTGATATGTCTCATTTTTCTCTTCAAGTGGTTCAGAGTTGAGTCTACTCATTATGTCTCCCATCCTGGTGATTATTTTCTTTTAAACTCTAGTCCAACAGAGCTGATTCACATAAGGTGCAAATTGGCATCTCCCAATACATTCTTCTTTGTGCCCAGCTTCTGATGTTCACCGACTGCTCATCAATATTAATCATGACACCTACTATCTCATTCTTCTTAATGTAACTTGTGGCTTGATTCTTTTGGGAGTTCTGAAGAATTGCTAATAAGTAGCAGATTTCCTGTTTCTAATGGCAGCAAGTGGGTCCAGGGAGCTTAGCTCTTTTGTGAGGCTCTCATTATAGGAATTTACTCAGAGTTTATGCAAGTAAATTCTGTACAAGTTCATGAGGTGTCTACCCTTAGCTCAGGGCCCAAAGTCATTGACAATTGTGTTGCCTCAGAATTCTATCAGTTCTCATATTTTCCTAGGGTTCTTCTTTTAGCCAGTAAGATCTCAACTCAGGAATTTTAGTGTGATAAACAGTAATGTTCTTTTAACAAATATTTCTGACTCTCTTGATGGTATGTGATCGTAGGATTGCATTTCCTAGCCTTCTTGTCCATAGGTGGAGCCATGTAATGTGTTCTGGTCTATAAATGGTCAGCAGCAGTGAGGTTTGTCACTGCCACTCGGGAGTATTTGCCAGTGTAGGACCTTCAGAGTATTCTGACCCTCTGCCACAGTGACAAGCAATGTTCAGACAATGGTTGCGCCATCACTGTAGTTTTGGGGTGAGATCATGAGTGCAAAAACTGGACCCCATCTGAGCTTCTAGCAGGGTCACTCAGATTTTGGGATTGCATATAGTTTACAAGGAGATTTAATAACCCCAAACCCTCTGTCATATTGTCCCCATAGTAAGTGAAAATCTTTAGGCAAGTTGATCCTTGAGAATAGCTTTGGATATCTTAGGCAACTGGCGGTTAAAAGCAAAATAACTTATGTTATTGAGTATAAGTCAAAATATTACAGACATTCTTTATTATACTGTTATGCTATTGTATATGTAAAATCGCTTTGACAGTTTTGGTTGGACAAGATGAATAGTGTTGTGTGTGCATATTTATTCTTTCTAAAGTGTTTATAGAAAGAATAAATATCTCCTGGGTAGACCATACTTACTGCAATTCAAAAGCACCTTTCTCTCTGAAAGCTATGCCACTACCAGCCCAATCTCCTCCTTAGGGGGATGCTAATACTTATTTTTTTTTTAAAAAAATACTATATAGCTACCATAATACAGGATCTGGTGATGAAAAGGCCAAGATCCAAGAGACTTACGATCTGGGGGAGGATGAATTTGTATATAAACCAGCATACCCAGTAAAGTGCCACAGGTTCTGTGGTCAGTCTTTATGAGGTACAGTGAGAAGCTCAGAGAGGGTGCAGATGTGTCTCAGAAAAGGAAGTGAGCCTGTGGTCCAGGCATAATTAATAATAGTGCCCCTGTTCACCGTTGAAACTGTATGTATTTGGATGATAAATTGTGTGGCCATTCTGGTCTAAGAAAGGGTGATCTACTCTACCTGAAACTTCAAAAAACATCAGCTGCACCTTATGGGTGAAGTTTACATCATTAATGTAAAAGTGACTACTAATTTGTGAGTTGCCTGAGGTCTGAGTTTGTGACTTATGGTCTTCGGTGCTAAGCCTATGATGTGTGTGTGTGTGTGAGAGTGTGTGTGTGCGCGTGTGTGTATGCATACATTTTTCACCCCATTTCTTCTTTAACTACAATTCTTCAATCTGATCATCGGTCAGTCCTTGCATATTAGGAGGGAGAAATATGTCATGTTCTGCTAATTCTTCCATTTCCAAGCAGAGGCGCTGCACCTTGAGCTGCCCACTGTAGACCTGGCCCACTTGCACCATCAGCTCCTCCCACTTGGTGCTCCCTGGCGCCAAGGAACTGGCTCTCGTTGCCCCACTTCATGTTCAGCAGAACCATGGCGGTCCCGTGTGAGAGTGAAAATTAAATGAATATGCAAATTGAATGAGTGTTATTCAAATTGAACAAATGCTGTCAACCAACTAAATGACTAACATGATTGAATTACTAAATAACTAAAGTGATTTTTAAAAGATCACCTTTCTGAAATTTCAGTAGATTTTTCTGGAGGCTTCAGATGAAACCACTTAGGAGAAAATAAAGTCGTTTTACAAATAACCTTAAAAGTCAGTTGGCCTTAGAAAAAGCCCTCGAGTACTCATTGTCTTCATCCACTAAGAGATAATGACATGATGATTCATTTGATGGAAATCTCCAAGAAATTTCTGGAAGAAATTTGCTGTAAATTCAGAGCTATTGTGCTCTGGTCCCAATGCAGAGGCAACTTGGGAAGGAAAGTTTAAGACTTATTTGGCAATTATAGATGGAACTGGAAGGTAGGGCTAAGAAGGAAAAGGAAGCAACCATGTTTCTGGCTTTCTGTGAGTTAACAACTAATCAATAATCCACACATTTTAGTTTCAGACATTTTTTTTTTTCTTTGAACCTTCAGAGAAGTCTTCACAAATGAAGGGGATTGTTTGCATAGATGCAATTACCTTTCCTTTTTCTTTCTTTTTTGTCTTTTTCTTTTTCTTTTTTTTTAGAGATAGGCTCCAGAGTCTCACTCTGTTGTCCAGGCTAGAGTGAAGTGGCGTGATGATAGCTCACTGCAGACTTGAAGTCCTGAGCTCAAGTGTTCCTCCTGCCTCAGCCTCCTAGCTAATATGTATACCTTTGAGATAGGTTCTTGCTATATTGACCAGACTGGTCTTGAACTCCTGGCCTCAAGCAGTCTTCCTGCTTTGGCCTCCCACAGTGTTGGGATCACAGGCCTGAATCACCATGCCTGGCACCATCACCCTTTCTGAAGCATGGAATCATCTACTAAGAGACTTTCTCCTTCTTCCACAAGCCTAGCCTTGGGTGTCCATATCAAATCTGATTGTGTATTTTGTGTGATTTTTAGCAGCCCCAGAGACCACCACTTAAAGAAGTTCTCCAACCTCTTGCTGGTACTTGGAATTCCTTCATCAGAGATAATTTTCACTCTGTACAGGAACAGGTGATATGCTTAAAGTACAAATAGCTGCTAGAAGAGCTAATATTCTCATCCAAACAATTTCAGATGATTGTAAAATTGGCACATCCAATCCTTTAAAGTGAATAGGTTTTGATTGGTATAAGGCAGTGGAATGCAAAGATACTGAAAGATCTAAGAAAGAGATGGTTGAGGAAAGGACACATGGGGTTTTTTGCTTTACAACTTTGCTTAGAACCAACTCTGTTTGTTGTTCTTCCAAAGTATTGCCTCGAGACAGTCAGGAAAAGACAATAAGGGAAATGAAGAAAATCACTCATATAATTGCATTTTACTGAGCAAAAATATTACTAATTGAGGTATTCATGGAATACTAAAATATTACATCTTGAACTACAAATGGGGAGAAGGGTGTGTGTGCTTTGCCTAAGTTGGTATATGCAAGGTTTCTGTATTTGCTCTAAGAGGCCTCAATTCCACCCACCTTACACTGCTGCCAACTCCCAAAAAAGACATTATTCTCTACGTTTTTCAAGTACATGACTGTTTTGACAAAATAACACATGATTGTAAATTCTGTATGAACAAGCAGCAAAGATTTGGGGGACAATGACACTATTTTAACATTAAAATTTAATTTTGTTGTAAAGACTTCTAGCTTATTAAGATACTTATTTCATTTTTAGAATGAAATATAACTAATAAAATAAAAATGGGGTCTTTCAGTAAGGAAGCCATTACATTTTTAAACAATTTCTTTCTGTAGTTGATTCCTTATTCAAAATTATTGTTACATATTTTATTGTAGAGGCTTTGCATTTTGATCAAGTAGGATTTACTTGATTTTTTTTCCCAGAGAAGAGCTATCACACTTCACTGCCACAATAACCTTCCCACGACATTCTCCCATATGAAATATTGTCAATGCAAAAGCTGCAATGGACTGAAGCCTATCTGTAACTCCTTCAGAATTGAAAATGGGAAGATTAACATGTTTCTTATTCATGAAACTGGAGAAAAGGCAAAATCAGAAACTTTTGTGATCAGCATAGGTCCTTCTTATTACATGCCAATTCCTGTTTCTATAAACAGAGCATGAATGATTTGTCTCACAAAAGATTTTTAAACAATCCACTATAAATATAAGTAGTACATTTTTCTCAGCTTTTACTAGTATGCCTGTGAAAAAAGGGTGAGGATGACTTCTGTATCTTTGGATATTAACAGTGTTTGGAAGATAACATAAGGAATCCACTTGAGATGCACCTGTTTCAGTGTTCTCCAGTAGCACTGACATAAGTGACCCAGCTGGGCAGAGACTGGTTCGCCACTCGCTGAAGTTATTTCCTCTTTTTTTGGGGGGGAAAATAAGAATCTGCATTATCCAATATGGTAGTTATTAACCATATGTGGCTATTTAAATTAAATAACTAATAATTAAAAAAATTAAACATTCAATTCCTCAGTTACACTAGCCAGATTTCAAGTGCACCGTAGCCACGTGTGATGAATATCTACCACTTTGCACAGAGCAGGTATAGAATATTTGCATCATTGCCAAAACTACTAGACAATATTGAGCAAGACTTCATTTACCAGTTTTCTTTCCAGTTATTGACCTGTAGTCAAAGAAATATGGGAAGTAAGGTGGTGTACCAGGTCATAAAACCTCCCCAATACAGTTATTCAATCTCTTTCCCCTTCTGTCAAAAACTTGGAAGTGCCGTGTTGCAAACAGAAGAGCCACAAATTAGTAAGAGCCTTAGTGAGTAACAAAGGCCAGGAAGGGATCACAGATGACTTGACTCAGCTTTCAGCAAACATCAGATTAACAAGGTGGCCTTTGTACCTATTTTTTGAGATGGCTTCTAAGTAGCTGTCATTAAGTTGATTGAGAGGCATAGGAGGCTGGGCATTAAGAAAAAAAATCTGGCTTGAGTATTGTGTCTAGGAAGAAATTTGGGAAGTCAAAAAATAGATTAAAAGTCTACTAGCTTTTTAGGAAACTATTGCCAAAAAATGAGAAGCCTGGACTAAAAATTGAGATTGAAAATATTCCTAAAATCTCAAACTTGCACTAGTGGCTGCAGGTTCTTCATTGGGGCCCCTTTCCAGATCCCAGTTTCAGCTGTGACTTCAGTCGACAAAAGATTAGATCTTCCCAGAGGGCAAAGCCAGAGGCACAGAGAAGAATAGGTAAGTGAGTTCCTTTCAGAAAATAAGAATCAGAGTCTAATCAAGAAGCTTCCCTCACCGCCAAAGCAGGGTCTTTGCACAATGCCTGGCCATCAGGATTCCATTATTGCTATGGGCCAGGGACCGCTGTGCACCCCCCCATTCTTTCCTTTTGCAAATGAAAGTGTTTGCCATCGTCATCCTAGCCTTGATTTGCCACTGCATTTTGAGCATGTGTCAGGGAGGAGGGACAAGTGGCGACAGATATGTTGCCATTTTAATCAGAAGTCACCAGATGACATAGAGTCCCTTCCAGAACTGACAGACAAGACTAAACATCACCTGAAAATCCTGGACTTTAAGCTGGATTCAGTAACTGAGGGGGATTTTGAGTTATCACCCTTCAAAATCCTGAGTCCATTTGGTCTAATGTCATTTTAGCAACGAGAAAACGTGGCACTTAGAAGTTGAAAGCGATGGGTCTAGGATCACATGTCAGAGTGAGAAATAGAGCCCAGGTCCCTGGACATCCAGTCCAATATCTCTTTCACAGTTCAGCATGTCCGCTCATTCTAACCTTACTAACAGAGGAGTTCAGACTTTCCAGCTGTATGTAAACATGATATTGGCACCGAGGAAACAAACTTACAAATTGATGCAATATTTTCTAAAAAGCATTCATTTGAACCAGTAAATATTTCCACATTAAGATAAATTAATTACAAGCTGATATTCTAAGCATGTGTAGAATATTTGGTGTCATCACAAATTACAATTATTGCTCATTTCAGTGCTCCATGGAAATGTTGTAAGGAATTTTAATATCTGCATTTTATACCCTCATGATACATTTCTCAAACAGCCCTGTTCAAAGAAATATTTTCTATTACTTAATGAAATCATGTTAATATTTGTGTTTTGTGTTTTTTCTTCTTCTCTGTCAACTTTCTATGCACACAATTGGCATTTATAACTGGAGATACTATTGGCAAATTCATCACACTTTACTGCTGTGCTGTTCTGAGATAAAGAAAATAAGGAATTACTATGTCGATTAACATTTTATATGAAGATTCTTAGAGCTGGAAGACATCCAGAAATCATTTGGCCCATCCCATTCACCATACAGATAAATAAACAGGATAATGACCAATAATAACTATTACATAAAAAGAACCAATAAATATTTGCTGAAAAGAGTGCATAGAACTTCTTCTCAATCCAAATCATTTAACCAGTTAATGAAAAATTTCCAGGCATCTGACTCTCAAGTTGATACTCTTTCCACTATATCATGAAGATCCATTTGATATATTTGATCTATTAATGATAATAATTTGTATTAAACATATTTTCACTTGGGAAAGTCAGGCCATTAACTGCTGCTAGTCATTTCTCATTTTGAACAATCTCACATTTTGTTCTGGCCCCCCAAATATATTAATATTCTTACAGTTTTGAATATTGTCTTTCTTCACTGGAGTCTCGTCTGTCTGTTTTGTTATATTTAGGGACAAATCAAAGGGGGATGTTGTAAAATAGAAAATGAAAATTGGATGTAACTTTTTAAACCAAATTTTACATATTTCACCTTATTATTTTATGCTTGGTAGTATTTTCTTCTTTATCTTATGCACTATGGATGGCATCTTTGAACTCAGGACAGAAAAGTCAGGCTTCATGAACCCTGAGAACTTTTGCTGAAATGTTGGCTCTTGTTTGTTGACTGACAGTTGGATTTTTGGTGTACGGTTCTCAGTTTATATTAGTATTTTTTGTCATGATAATACTTTATGTCAACTTTAATAAATTATTCATTGAAACCCATTTTCCTAATAATTTATTATTATCACTTCTCAAGTTTATTCTTTTGGAAAAAGATGAATCCTTATGTTTTATAATTTCTCATGTGTATTTCTTACTGGTCCTTATGTCTTATTTTCCTGCTTTATTAGAGTTTGTATTGATCTCTATCACTTAAATTCATTTTATTTTATTCTCTCTGTCCTGGGTCACTGGAGCCATATAATTTTATTACTCTGGAGCTAAGAGGAGCTTTACAGAGTTCAGAATCTCAGCTTCTCTACTATTTAGGATTCCTTTATTAATTCTCTTTCTCCTTTGGGTTCTGTATTTTGAAAGACTTTTGTCTCAAAACAATGCACTTACTTCAGTAATCTTTAAGTTTTCTTTCTACCTTTTGCTACCAATGACATATGTGATTGCTATTCAGAATTTCTCATCACAGAAAGACTGGTTGTCACTGGTTGTGTTACTGCACCAAGGTGATAAAATTCTTGCCAATGGAGAAAGTAAAAAAATAAAAACAATAAAACTTAATGTTTCCATAAGTCCCCACAGTGTTAACTTGAGTGAATGCAGTTTTCCATTTGGAGACTTGAAATGCTGAAAATAGTTTACAGAGTACTTCTTTTTAGAAACCCTTAGAATCAGGAAAGCTTTGGTTGTGATTCACAGATTTAATCCCAGGTAGGCAAACCAAGATCTGCACTTTCAATAGGGGATGGGTCAGATCCCAGTTTTATTTTGAGTCCTAATTCATGTCCCTTCCATTATTCCATACTTGCTAACTTCAATAAGATACTGGGATAAGAAACCACCATATTCACATACATGCCATAAGTCCCTGAAATGCAGTATCAATGTATGCAGATTCTTCAAACCCCAGGATATTGCATGCTAGAGTCACTGTGTGTTAAGAGGGTACCAAGTCAGCAAACAGAACTTTTGGTTAGGCAATCTCAAAACATCAGATGACTTTGAGACTCTCTAGAAATATTCTTAAAATATCTGATTAAGTCTAAAATGTGCGTAGGCTGGACCGGTTTAAAAATTTCCTGAATCTGACCCAGTTCCACACAATACAGGATAATTCTGAAGCTAAGGATGTCACAATTTCCCCTAGGAAGTCTTTAATTTAAGCTTCTATCTGTTTTAATAACTGCATTAAAGCAGGGGCCCCAACTCCCAGGCCATGGACCAGTAGCAGTCCTGGGCTGCACAGAAGGAGGTGAGTGGCAGGCAAGTGAACGAAGCTTCATCTGTATTTACAGCCATTCCCTATCACTGGCATTACTGCATAACCTCTGTCTCCTGTCAGATCAGTGGCAGCATTAGATTCTCATAGAAACGTGGATCTTATTGGAAACTGCATATGTGAGGGATCTAGCTGGCATGCTCCTATGAGAATCTAATGCCTAATGATCTGTCTCTGTCTCCCATCACCCCCAGCTGGGACCATCAAGCTCATGGCTCCCAATGATTCTCTGTAATGGTGAGTTGTATAAGTGTCTTATATACAATGTAATAATAAAAGAAATAAAGTGCACAATAAATGTAACGTGCCTGAATCATCCCGAAACCATCCCCAGATCCCAGTCCATGGAAAAACTGTGTTCCACAAAATGAGACCCTGGTGCCAAAAAGGTTGGGGACTGCTGCTTTAAAGGCATCGGGTACTACTCTAAGTATTTCACAAACGTTAACTCATTTAATCTTCCTAACAACCCCAAGAGGCAGGTATGATTATTACTGCTACATTACCAACAGAGAACCTGAAGCTCAGAGCAGATGAGTATCACTGGAGATCACACAGCTAGTTAAAAATAAGGTGAGTTAGAACTCCAGGCAATCTGGCCCAGACTTTATATTTCTTCGCCAATACATAATAGTGTCTGGCATCTTGCAGAATAACTTAATACTCTGTATTTAAGGGGTAGTGAAAAGATGGGAGACCCTGGAGTGAGCTTCATCTTTGAGTTTAAGGCTTCATCTTTGGGCTCAAGGTCATGGATTGGACAGTTGTGTCTGTGTTTCCTGCTACTTATTTATTGGGGTCAATACAATAAAATTATTACCAGGAGGGCAATTTGGAGATATCTAAGAGGGCA
>NW_012119932.1:6144646-6163378 GCF_000951035.1 Colobus angolensis palliatus
GGCAGAGCGAGACTCCGTCTCAAAAAAAAAAAAAAAAAAAATTATAAATACCAAAATGCAATGCATTTTAAATTAAATAACCGTTGAGGAACCTAAAAGGAAAATATGTTCTGTTTTTATCTGTTTGGGATCATTACAATTCCATTCCAAGTTCAGTCAATTTAAAGGAAAAAATTATGTTCCTGTAAATTTCATAAGTGCCCAAATGATCCCAGTTGGTCATTATCATCTCACAGCATCTACCGAACAGCATAGATATGTCTCTAGTGGGAAAACAGAATGCACCAAGTGTATGAAATGAGCAACTATTAACTGCCTGAAAGACTTTTTACTTTGGCAGTTGGAAGGTTTTTGCAGGATAAATGAGTAACAATTATTATAATCAAGTTTCGCTTTTTTGAATAATAGGCTACCAACTTAATTAGTAAACATTTACTCCTGCCTGCAATCTGTAGAAAATGTGTATGAATTATGCAAGTCTCTGAGCATTTTCATTCATTTTATCATATACACAATTACTTAAAATTGCCTTAATTTTAGTTCTTTATTATCTTGGGAGATATTTAACTCTAGAAGCTGTTTCCCTGGATAGAGAATGTAAGTTCTTCTTATTAAAAGGCAAAATAATTGTATTTTTATTTGGCAGTATAATTTTGTTTTGATGAAAAAACACCTCAGCCATCATCTGGGCCAAGGTTTGTGTAAGAAAAGCTACAACAGGAAATTATTCTTTCTGGAACCCTGTTCACCAATGCTCACTGGCTGATTCTCTGCTCTTCCTCTAATAGCCATCACTTTAGATTTTAATGGAAAATAGAAGATGAAGAGAGGAAAGAGTCCCAGATTCAGTAATAATGATGAAAACAGCAAGATATGAACTTACTTTTAATTCTCAATGCCTAACTAGGGGAATGAATGTATAATCCACTTTGCCAAATTATGGGCTGAAAATTAAAAAGTTTTAAGGTGATTGTGGATGCCACTATGTGGTCAAGAAATAGTGAGATGATAATTAGGATAATGGCTTCAAACTCTATGTGGATCAAGATAGCCTAGGGAGCTATTGGAGTTGGGATTTATTTGGTTAATTTTTTATAAAAAGACTCTATTCACAATCATTTAAACAATGAATGGACTCAAAGACACGATAGGAGTTTAGCATCCAGAGTGGTCTGACCTCTGTGCTTTTCTCTGATCTCTGTGCAGCCATTCCCTCTCTGTCTTCACGTGACTTTCTCTACTTCTCAGTCCGTATGGCAGACAACCCAGCAAAAGTTTAATCATAGAGAAAGAGGAGTGGAGACATAGAGACAGAGAGAGAAAAAGAGAGAGAGAGAGAAATAGAGAAAAAGAATTTCTTTCTCCTAATTCCAGTTGTGACATTTCTGGAGAATGACCTATTGGCCCATTTTAACTCAACTGCTCAACCCTAGACCAATTCTGGTCATGAGGGAGATGATCACAGGTTGCAAAATGGTTGTTCCTGCAGTAACTGTTTGAGGGGAGGGGTGAGATGTGGGCACAGTTCACAGAAAAGGGGTCAGGAGCTGGGCAGGCACAATAGTAAGGACTAGTAGAGGAGCTTTTAAGAGACATATCTGGCCAGGCACTGTGGCTCACGCCTGTAATCTCAGCACTTTGGGGGGCTAAGGTGAGCAGATTGGTTGAGCCCAGGAGTTCAAGACCAGCCTGGGCAACATAGTGAGACCCCATCTGTACAAAAAATAAAATTAGCCAGGCATAGTGGCGCACACCTGTAGTTCCAGATACTTGGAAGGCTGAGGTAGGAGGATCATTTGAGCCTGGGAGGTTGAGGCTGCAGTGAGATGTTATTGTACCACTGCACTCCATCAAGCCTGGGTGACAGAGTGAGACCCTGTCTCAAGCAAAACAAAACAAAACAAAATATCCAAACATTGCTAGTTTCCACTTAGATGTAGATAGCTGGAAAGACCCTTGCTCCCAAATGACAGTTTTTAAAAAACCAGAAAAACAGTAGTTTTGAACTTGTCTTGAACGTTCCTTTTCCTACTCATTGGAATAGTGGAGAGGCAACCAACCTGCCCAGAGTCTAGGGAGAGATGGGTACCTGCAGGGAGAGACAAGAGCTGCAAACACTGACTTATCTGGGCAGATGAAGCTGACTCCATAAGCAGACTCCTGCTAGGGCTGGTAGGTAAACAGGTGGAGCCTGACTGAGTGTACACTTCAATGGGAGGGTGAATCCCCTGGGGGAAGGGGACAATAAATATACGGGGGCGGGGGGTCCCCCATGCTTGCAGGCTTTTTCTTCACGAACTCCTCCAGGCGATCACAGAAGACTGGGAAAATCCTAGGAAAGTCTGCAGGTTGGGGATGGAGGCATCAGACGCAAGAAACTCGGAGGGAATTCGTCTCCTCTTTCTCCCCTATGAAACAAAATCCTTAATCTGTGGGGACAAGAGCAAGAAATCGTCACCTGTAGAGTACTGGTGAAATTTCTTCACAGTTCAGGGAGAGAAGTTTTTTTTAAAAAAGTCTTGAGCCTCAAGGGAGGGGTAGGAATATATTTTGCATTTAGAATGACACCAGGATTGTTCAGCATTGGGGAATATACCTGTATCCTGAGGGTTTGTCAACCCTACCTGGGCTGCCTCATGGGAATAGGCAGGATGCTGTCTAACGGTCTTGATATGCGCAGGTCAGATATGGTGCCTCAGTCAACTCAGACCACTAAACAAAGTACCACAGACTGAGTGAGTTATGAACAACTGGCATTGATTTCTCATGACTCTAAGGTCTGGAAGTCTGAGATCAGGATGCCACCATGGTCATGTTCTGGTGAGGACCCTCTTTCTGGTGCTGACTGCTCAACTTCTTCTTGTGTCCCTAAATGGAGGAGAGAGAGCTCTCTGGGTTTCCTTTTATAAGGACATTGTATTTGTCTGTTTTCATATTGCTGATAATGACATACTCGAGACTGGGGAATTTATATGGGAAAAAGGGTTTAATGGTCTTAAACAGTTCCATGTAGCTGGGGAAGCCTCACAATTATGGGGGAAGGCAAGGAGAAGCAAGTCACGTCTTACATGGATGGCAGCAGACAGAGAGAGGTTGTGCAGGGGAATTTCTTTTTCTAAAACCATCAGATCTTGTGAGACTTATTCACTATAAGGAACAGCACAGGAAAGACTTGCCCCCTGGGAGAATTACCTCAACTAACTCCCACTGGGAGAATTCAAGATGAGATTTGGGTGGGGATGCAGCCTACTCATGGGGGCTCCACCCTCATGACCTAATCACTTTCTAAAGACTGCCTCCACTGGGCACGGTGGCTCCTGCCTGTAATCCCAGCATTTGGGAGGCTGAGCAGATCACTTGAGGCCAGAAGTTCAAGATTAGCATGGCCAACATGGTGAAACCCTGTCTCTATTAAAAATACAAAAATTAGCCAGGCATAGTGGTGCATACCTGTAATTCCAGCTACTTGGGGGCCTGAGACATGAGAATCACTTGAACCTGGAAGATGAAGGTTGCAGTGAGCCAAGATTGTACCACTGCACTCCAGCCTGGGTGACAGAGCAAGACTCTGTCTCAAAAATAAATAAATAAATAAATAAATATAAAAATAAAGACTATGCCTCCTAACACTGTCCCAATAGGGATCAGATGTTAACCTACAAATTTTGGGGAGCCACAGACATTTAGTTCATAACAAGGACTGTGAATGGAAAAGTCCTGGCCACTAGTATTTGTGTGGCATCAGAAAGGAGTGAAGTTCTTCTCACCTATATTAATATTTCTTGGCCTCCAACCTGGAATATTTTGTTTTGGTGGACCTGAAGCAGGCCTTAAGAATCTAGGTTAAAATAAACCTTGTGTTTCCTATAAAAATATCTACAGCTAATGGGTTCAAAATTTAATAATTTGATTTTGTAATTAATATTAGCTATTCAGTGTTCTAGGCAAGGATATCTCAGTACCAGCACTGTGTGACTGGCAATCATGAGAGTTTAAATAAAAAGCAAAATAACTGAGCAGCTTGAGAGCAGTGCCTGGGCCCATCTTGTACACCAACAGGGGTTGCCAGATTTAGCAAGAATACAGAACATGCCAGCTGGGCATGGTGGCACATGCCTGTTGTCCCAGCTAGTAGGCTGAGGTGGGAGGATCACTTGAGCACAGGTTGCAGTGAGCTATAATCATGTCATTGCACTCCAGCCTGGGTAACAGAGGGAGACCCTTTCTCTAAAAAAGGAAAGAAACAAAGAACATCCAGTTAAATTTGAATTCGAGATAAACACTAAATATGCCCAATGCACTATTTGAATATTTATCTGAAATTTAAACTTACTGGCTATTCTACATTTTTATTTCGTAATTCTAACACCAGTGCATCTTTAACACCATGTCTGGATTATAGCAAGTGCTTAACATCTATGTTGAAAGATTGAATTGAAGGATGTCTTTTAACTCTGAATATAAATTAAATTCACTCCTGGTGTGAAATGAAAGAATCACGTTTTAGACACATTGACAATTGAAGGGTCCTAGAGTGTTTAACCTCCATATATGCTTATATGTATCATCCGGGAGCTCAAATTTGTCTGTACCCTCACTCTGCGGTGTCTGTTGCAATCCTTGTGAATACATGCTTTCAGGAACCATGGCCTCCTGAACCTATCTTCAACAAATCTAATGCTTTTAATAACTGCTGATTTTTAGAGAAGTGGATGAAATATAAGACTTACGGAAGTGGGGCCAGGCACAGTGGCTCATGCCTGTAAACCCAGCACTTTGGGAGACCGAGGTGGGAGGATCACTTGAGCCTGGGAGTTGAAGACTAGCTTAGGCAATATAAAGAGACCCTATCACTACAAAAAAGTTTTAAAAATTTGCAAGGTTGAGTGGCATGTGCCTGTGGTCTCAGAAACGATTTGTTGGCATAAGTAGCCTGATCAAATGGTTTTCCTTTTGATTTGCAAATGTCCCTTCCTTCTCTCTAATCTGTTCCTAGCCCTCCCCTCTGCATAGCTTGCCAGCATTTCACCTGGCTTGTGATTATTTCTGAATTTGCTTGGATCACTGGGTGAATTTGTGATCATGGTGTTTAATACTTTTCACTCTGCTGAAGATAAATGTTTATATTCTTTATGTCAAGGGGTAGCTTTGTTTTTCTTTTTAATATATTGAATAAGTCCTAACAAAGTTGTGTCCACTTTGTCTAAGTGAAATTTCCAGGTACTAAAAAATACTTCCTTGAAGCTTCAAAAGTTATTTTCATAAAGGGTTTCTGATGAACGTCCTAAATTATTCTAAATGATTGAATCCCTCTCTTCTTAAAGACAACACGAGGGAGAGTCAACCTTTGCTTGATGATTTTGGCTTCTAATTCTAAACCTCGTTTTTTGTGACAGAGGTCAGGTATTAACAATATCACATTTGGGTCAGACAGATTTAGATTTAAATTTTTGTTGGTCATTTACACTTCTCAGGCTTTAGTTTCCTCATCTGCAAAGCTGTAACAATGATAACTACTTTGGAAGATTGTTGTGCCTTTAACTGTGTTTTTAAAAAAGTTGCATCTATAAGAAGATCCTTAAGGCTTTCATATAAGTCTTCAATTGCAGTTCAAAAGTCTTCTTCAGTTGAGAAACATGTTCCTAGTATTTAATTTATTTTTGTTTGTGGTGACTTGACCTTGCAGTATCACTGCCATTTTTTTATTGACCACAGTCACCCACAATAACAGCTTGAGAATTGCCTGCTTTTTCTTTTCTTCTTATTTTCCTAGATAGTTACAACTTCCATTTCATGATCCTGGAATTTTTCTAATAGTCCCTTTCTTTTCTGGGCTGTTTTTAGTGTTTAAATTCAAATTATTTGGTAGTTATGAAAATCATTAAGATGCTCTGCTTCTCAAATTGTTTCCAAGATTTAAAACTTTGACATACTACAAATTCAAGTTGCCAGGTTGGTAGGATTCATGTTGGATTCATGCTGGTTTTTATAACCATTCATGTTGGATTTTATAACCATTCATGCAACACACATCAAACAGATATTTATTGAGTGCCATCTATCTACTAGGAAATGTCCTGAAATTTGAGGAAATGAACAAAACAGCTAGAACTATATTCTAGCAGATGGAGGCAGGCAAATAAAATTGCAAATCCACATGGACTCATATCTACGGATAAAAGTAAAGCCAGCAAGGAGAGAGAAAGTTGAAGTGAGGTTTGATCAGAACTCCAAATGGATAGAAGCAGCCTGAAATTTTCTTGTAAAGACCATTCTGAGTGGGGTAAACAGCATGTGCAAAGGCCCCGAGGTTGGAACCTGCTTAACATGTTTGAGAAATTGTACGGGAGCCAGAGCAGCTAAATCAGAGTGAATGAGGGGAAGAGTGAGGAATGGGAAGGCCAACAGGATAAGCAGGTGAGGTAGGATTTTGGCTCCAGCCACATCAATCTTATTGCTGCTGCTTAAACCTTGTTCTCACCTCTGGGCCCCTGCCCTTGATCTTCACTGGAAAATGATTCTACCAGATTTTCAGATGATTTATTCCCTCATTTCTTTCAAATGCCACCCTCAGGTGCCATCTCTTCAGTGAGGCCTCTCCCACTCCTCTGGTCACTTTCTTCCTTGCTTCGTTATCAGTAGTATTATTATTGCTATTATTACTTAGCGTTCATTTAAGGCCAATGGTCTGTCTTCTCCACAAAACTTAAGCTCCATGAGGGCAGGAACTTTGTTCATAGCTTTTGGCTCAGTATCTTGTACACAAAATAATTATCCCCCCCATATTTGTTGAATAAACATGAATGAAGGCTATCATTATATGAAAAATAATAGAAAATTGATTAAATGTATAAATAGTCACGAGAAAGGGGACTAAGGCAAAATATTTGGAAGAAAATATTTTGAATCTTGAAGTATGTAATAGATATGTCAACTATAAAGTAAAGAGAGTGTAATACATGTTAGAAAAGAAGCAGAAACAAACTGTCGAAACCTTGAAAAATTATGTTTCATCAGAGTGAGTTATTTGGACTGACTTCCTGAGAGGGACTATGAAAGAATAATCAAAGACTGTCTAGAAAGTTATTAGAAAGCCAGTCATTGGAAGTCTTATATTCTCCAATAAAAAATCTAGATTGGTTAGGTTCTGCAGTGAAGAGTCCTTCTGGTTTCTGAGAGCAGAGTACTTAGAAAAACAAATGGTGTTTATAACAGAATGTTGTGGTGTTACATGGTGAATCAAAGCAGGGAGTAAAAGGTGGATGCTATTTTTGGACACGCTTGCAATGGTACCAATGAGATCTAATTGTAGAAATTTAAAGCTAGGAAAGCCTCTTAAGCATTGTTTAGCCTGAAGTTCTCATTTTACAGATGAGGAAAATGAGTTTCTTAAGCGATGCTTAGATATTTAGCTGGGTGTGGTAACCTGAGAAATGGGAGGGACAGGAAAGCGTTAAAGGGGAATAAAAGAACAATGATTAGAATCAGCTGAGAGTAACTGTGTGCACTAGCTAGCAAGAGCATCTGATATTTACAATAAATACTTCTGTCAGAAGAGTAATACATGTTGGAAATAAAATGATGCCAATTTGGAAGAATTGTTCTTAAGGATCCTGTGTCAGGGTCTCCAAGAAAATTTGCTTTCTGATAAGCAATGGAAATATATTATCTAACTTTATGAGGGCTAATTTCCTGATTCAGAGCTCTCTGGCAAACACAAGATACCATGACGTGCATAGCGAATGCAACGTTTGCTGTTTGTGTTAGGCTAAGAAGCATACTCTTCAGACGGGAGATGAGTTCAGAAAGTTCTCATTCATGAACAGTGGCAGTCTAATTATCACGTTTCTTTTTTAACACTGCTTCTTTGAACTATCCTATGAGCAAAAGAAAGAATGTAAGAGAGATATCCTGGGTGTTCAGCATTTTCTTTGGTAGCAGGTGTAAGAATGAATTTAAGTCATGTAAGTATTCTTCCTCGTTTAATGGTCACACATTGTCAAAGTAGTCATTCTAGGAGTCTGTAAAACATGCACAGGGAAGCTCATTTTTTCTACCATCATTTTTTATTGTTTTATTTATTTAAAAAGTTTTTTGAGATGGAGTTTCGCTCTTGTTGCCTAGGCTGGAGTGCAATGGCACAATCTTGGCTCACTGCAACCTCCACCTCCTGGGTTCAAGTGATTCTCCTGCCTCAGCCTCCACAGTAGCTGGGATTACAGGTATACACCGCTATGCCTGGCTAAGTTTTGTATTTTTAGCAGAGACGGGGTTTTACTGTGTTGGTCAGACTGGTGTCAAACTCCTGACCTCAGGTGATCCGTCCTCCTCGGCCTCCCAAAGTGCTGGAATTACAGACATCAGTCACCGCCCGCACCTGGTCCCATCATTTTTATTGTGTATGAAATTTGGTTATAGATTGGGTGACCCTCTATCCAGGTTTGTCTGGGACAGTTCTAGTTTATGCCTATTGTCCTACTATTATGATTAACAGCTTCTCAGCTTTTCACTCTCAAAAGTGTTCTAGTTTGGGTAATGAATTATATGGTTTTTGGAGTCTACAGAAGATGTTCCCAACTGTTCTGTAACTCACCAGGGGTCTTGTCCTAATTTTTAATTACAGGCCACTTATCTCTCCTAGTCCATGTCTCTCACATATAAAAATCTGACCTTTAATTATAGAAGTTTTTTTCCAATAAAAATAGTAGAAATGATTCTAATTAATTGAAGTTGGTAGAGGGTTGTGGTGGGAGGAGATGGGAATAATTAATGGGTACAAAAATAGAAAGAATGAATAAGACATACTATTTGATAATACAATGAATAAGATAAGACATACTATTTGATAATACAACAGAGTGACTATGTCAATAATAACTTAATTATACATTTTAAAATAGCTAAGGGAGTGTAATTGGATTGTTTGGAACACAAAGGATAAATGCTTGAGGGAATGGATACCCCATTCTCCATGATGGGATTATTTCACATTGCATGCCTGTCTCAAAACACCTCATGTACCTCACAAATATATATACCTACTGTGTATCCACAAAAATTAAAAAATTTAAAAAAATTGAAGGCATATATTTTTTTCTGGCATAAATTGTTTCCAACAGTGAATAAAAGGAAAGCAAATGATCTTTGTCCTTAGTGTACTGGGTATGAGAACTCACTAGATGAAACCAGAGTTGAGAGAGCAATCTCTAGACATGCATGTGGCCAACAGGCCTATGAAAAAATGCTCAACATCACTGATCATCAGAGAAATGCAAACAAAACTCAGTGAGATAGATACCATATCACATCAATCAGAATGGCTGTTATTAAAAAGTCAAAAAATAACAAATGCTGGCAAGGTTATGGAGAAAAAGGAAGGCTTGTACACTGTTGGTGGGAATGAAAATTTAGTCCAGCCACTGTGGAAAGCAGTTTGGAGGTTTCTCAAATAACTTAAAACAGAGCTACCATTTGACCCAGCAATCCCATGACTGGGTATATATCCAAAAGAAAATAAAACATTCTACCGTAAAGATACCTGTGTTCATATGTTCATTGCTCCACTATTCATAATACCAAAGACATGGAACCAACTCAGATGTCCATGGTGGGTTGGATAAAGAAAATGTGGTACATACATATCGTGGAATACTATGTAGCCATAAAAAAGAACAATATCATAACCATTGCAGCAACATGGATGCAGCTGGAGGCCATTATCCTAAATGAATTAATGCAGAAACAGAAAACCAAATACTACAGGTTCTCACTTACAGGTGGGAACTAAACATCGGGTACACATGGACATAGAGATGGCAACAATAGACACTGGGAACTACTAGAGGGAGAAAGGAAGTGGGGCAAGGACTGAAAAACTAACTATTGAGTGCTGTGCTCACTACCTGGGTGACAGAATCATTCATATCCCAAACCTCAATGTCACAAAATATACCCACGTAATAAATCCGCACATGCATCCCTTGAACCTAAAATAAAAGTTGAAAGAAAAGCAGCCTCTAAGTTGATTTTAACACTTCAGACTTTTCACAGTAGGTGGGTACCCAGAAGAGCTTAGGTCAGTTGTTTCTTCTACCTAGTAATTTAGGGTGTACATCAAGAAACACCATAGCTGGGAGAAATAAATATGCTCTGATATATTATCAAAAAGCAGTGAGTAAACGATTTCTCTGAAGATTTTAAAGTAAAAGATGAATAGCTGGTTTTCAGCAATCTTTTGAATGGTATGTGTGGGAGTGATAACAAAGGAAGAATCTTGGATGTTTTCTTACAACATATATAGTTACATGTCACACACTTTCAATGTCAATTAACATCGAAATCCACTCGACGGTGAATGACTGTTTTGTCTTGAGACCTCCTAGGCAAAAAATATAAAACTTTCCTAAGAATTTCTTGTGCTTATAGCAAAGACTTGGAATCAACCCAAATGTCCATCAGTGACAGACTAGATTAAGAAAACGTGGCACATATACACCATAGAATACTATGCAACCATAAAAAAGAATGAGTTTGTGTTCTTTGTAGGGACATGGATGCAGCTGGAAACCATCATTCTCAGCAAACTATCTCAAGAACAGAAAACCAAACACCGCATGTTCTCACTCATAGGTGGGAACTGAACAATGAGATCACTTGGACTCGGGAAGGGGAACATCACACACTGGGGCCTATTATGGGGAAGGGGGAGAGGGGAGGGATTGCATTGGGAGTTATACCTGATGTAAATGACAAGTTGATGGGTGCTGACAAGTTGATGGGTGCAGCACACCAACATGGCACATGTATACATATGTAACAAACCTGCACGTTGTGCACATGTATCCTAGAACTTAAAGTATAATAATAAAAAAAAATTAAAAAAATTAAAAAAAAAAAGAATTTCTTGTGCTTTAGCACCTCTCTAGTTTTTCCTTTGGTTCATCAAGAATCATTTTCTCTTCTTACTTATTAGTTTACTTTTATGTATATGTATTTATGGGGTAGAAGTGCAGTGTTGTTACATGCATAGATTGCATGGTGGTGAAATCAGGGCTTTGAGAGTATCCACCACCCGAATAATGCATATTGTATCCATTAAGCAGTTTCTCATCATCCACCCCATTCCCATTCCCTCAACCTTTTGAGTCTCCGGTGTCTACCATGCTGTACTCTATGTCCATATGTACACATGATTTAACTCCCACTTGTATGTGAGAACATGCAATATTTGTCTTTCTATGTCTGAGTTGTTTCCATCACAGCGATGACCTCTAGTTCCATCTGTGTTACTACAAAAGACATGATTTTATTATCTCTTCATGGCTGAATAATATTCCATTATGTCTACATACAAATTTTCTTTATCCAATCATCAGAAAAATCTTTCACTCTCTTTGGGTGAGTTTTATTGTCTTGACTTTACAATGGTCATTCAAAACCTTTCATTTCTTTTCTCATTGAAATCCTTTGTATTATGAAACCAATTCTGATTTATTCCTTAGCCTTCTCTTTTTGAGGCAAACCTACATAAATCCTTTATTTTCTCCTATCATTGGTAAGACAAGGAATCCCTTAGTAAGTCCATTGGATTCCACCTTCTCTCAAGGAATCACTGCCTAATCTGGATACAATATTATATTTACTAATTAAAGATGTTTCCCACCTGTTTAGTATATGAATGGTGTTCAATGCCTGTAACTAATTCTTGAATGAATGAATGAATGCTGAGGCTCTTATAAGTATCTGTTATAAGGTAAAACACTATATAATTATGTCTTGCGCTTTACATCTTAATAATGAGTCTCCAGTGCTGGCCTTGTAGTTAACACATGGCTAAATTAGGTCACTCAGAGATTTCCTGTTAAATTTTAACCTTGTAACCCAGCAAGCCTTCTTCCTTCTTGTATTTAAAGTTTCCCCGTTTAGAGAACAGCATAATTTACTCTGATGGCATCACTCTGATTAATAAATTATGTTTCAGTATATATTGTAAGTTTCATAAACTCAACTTTCCTTTCGTTCTATAGATGACTTGAAGGAAAAACAAATATTTGTCGGATTAATAAATGGATGAAATAAATATCTAACAATATTTAAAGTACCTCTGTGGAGAGAAATTAAAAATGGGATTCAGAACCAAATAAAAACATCTTCTTGAGAGTCCACGTCCTTTTGGAGGAAAAGTGGGCAGATCCTGTAGATTCTCACATCAGAAGGGTAGAAAGGGGAAGAGAAAGGGAAAATGAATAACAGCTACAATTTTTTTTTTTAGCGCTTGTAGTTTATATACACCTTTTAGTTCTCTTAAAGCTTCCATTAACTACATATTACTGTCCTCATTTTACAGGTGAGAAAACAGAAGCTCCAGAAATTAATTAGTCCTCCCCAGCTATAACTGCTGGCAGGCAGTACTTTGTATGAAGCCGATGTTCTCAAACTGTGTCTTGCTGCCATCTATCAATTGCAATAGCCCGGAGTTGTCATAATAGCAGCAGTACTTTACTTTACAATTTGGACAGCAATTCGAACTATAGACAAAAGTCACTAGGGCCTATAATGGACTGATACAACAAAAACTTCCATAAGGGATGCATTGGACATGGTTAGGGAAGAAAAGACATGAATCAAAACAGAAGTGGAGTTTTTTGTTTCAACACATAGACATTTCTCAATTTCTTCACACAAATGGAAGCCACTTATGGGCTATGAAATTCAAAAAACATGTCACACATGCACATGCATGCTTATAGCAGCGCAATTTGCAATTGCAAAGCTATGGAACCAACCTAAGTGCCCATCAACCAATGAGTTGATAAAGAAAATGTGGTATGTACACACCATGGAATACTCCTCAGCCATAAAAAGGGACAAAATAATGCTTTTTTTTTGTCCCTTTGAACCTGGATGGAGCTGGAGGCCATGATTCTAAGTGAAGTATAATAACTCAGGAATGGAAAACCAAATATTGTATGTCCTCACTTATAAGTGGGAATTAAGCTATGAGGATGCAAAGGCATAAAAATGATATAATGGACTTTGGGGACTTGGGGGAGAAGGTGGGGATGGGGGTGAGGGATAAAAATCTACACATTGGGTATAATCTACACTGCTTGGGAGAGAGGTGCATCAAAATCTCAGAAATTACTACCAAAGAACTTTTCCATGCACTCCCAAACCACCCAAACTCCAGAAACCATTGAAATAAAAATAAAAAATAATTATTAAAACCAAAACCAAACCAAAATATGATGCTATGGTACATAAATAGTTTGGTTTAAATTGGATTCAATTTAGGATTTTTGATATTATAATTAAATATAGTTTCCTTTATGATATAACAGAAAGTGTCAATACCTCAAACAAGATGATGAAGGCAGTTTATGAAGAAGTAACACAAAAATTCCCCCAAACAATTCCACTGATCAGGGTTTTTTTTTTCTAGATCCAATGTGCATAGGCGAATACCTCAACCTGACTGGTTAGAATAAGCCTTATGTCCAAATTCATGTGTTTTCATCTATATTTGTTGATTGTACCCTTCTTGAATTGGGTTGAAAGAAAAATTGTAGATGACTTCCTGCTCCACAGCCAAACATATGGAGAAGTAAAAATTAAAAAAAAAGAATTTATTGGATAAACAGATGATGATCATTATGTCAATAGAAACTGGAAAAGAAGCTTTGATGTGAGTAATTTATTCATTTACTCAATTGAGTGTATTCTGAGTTTAGAAAAATAGTACAAGACAAAAAATTCTTTCAGTATATAATCATTGCCTCCAGAAACTTGAAAAAACGTTAAACAGCAGCTTAAACGAGTGCATAAACACGTTCTAAAGGAGAGAAAAGAATGAAAGTACATGAGGAAGTTGAGTCCAAAAGAAGACCTATGTGTGGGAAGATGGACTCACTCCACACACTCAGCACTGACGAAGGAGGCTTGAGCTGCACCTTAATGATTTGCAGAGATCAGAGCTGATTATTGGGGATTCAATCTAGCCTGCAGGTATGTGTTCTTTAGCTAATTCAATTTTTTAAAAACATTTTAAATTAGTTTTACTTATTTAAAAATTAGGAAACTGCACACCAAATTCCAGAGTACCAGCTTCTCTTAAAAAATTATAAGATCTGGTCACTCTGGGTCTGCATTTTGTCATGGCCTGGAGCTATAGCATTGGAGTTTGTCACTTTGGTGTAGAAATAACAGAAAAGCAGGTGCAGTGATAAGCACAAAGGAAATTCGCCAGGGGCCTTCAGACTAATCTGACTTGGATGGAGGGCTTTCAGGGAGAAAACTTTGAAAAGATCAGTTGGAACCAAACTAAAGGCATTTGGAAGTTCAAGGCAGGCAATTTGGATTTATCTGAAAGGTTCTGCCCACTATGTCCCCATAGATTATTCTTACTTGTGACTTGAGCTGAAGTTTCTGAGGTTAAAATCAAATGCCAGATTTTTTCAACTTGTGCAAAACATAATTAATAGGGACTTTTCTTCACCCCATTTTTTTTTTTGCAATTTTTCTATCCACAATATTTTTCTTGAAATTTGGCACCCACTGCTTCTGCTCATCTGCTAGCAAATGTTAGTCCATGTCAATACATGAAGATAGCCAAGGATGATTTATTCCAAAATATAGACTTAGTTGAGTGGGTTTGGTCTAACAGCTTTCGCTTTCTTGAAATCTTCCCCTTAGAGTTTATATTTTATAGTACATATCACACAGTCTGTTAAAAAATATTGCTTCTAATTTGAATAATTAACATTTCATAGTTGTCTGTGAACAGCATGGTATTTATCTAAAGGATATAAGATTTTTGAGCCCCTATCAAGTGCCAGGTGTTGCACTAAATGCCATATATGTAATATCTGATTTTATTCTCTCCACAAATGCTTCAGATTAGGGGATAAAGTCTGCAAGAGGACATGCACTCTACCTAAAGATGCATAGATAGCTACTAAGGGCAGCATCAGGATTTAACCCCAGGCTTGTCTGAAGCCAAAGTACTTTTTTTCTTTTTTTAAATTTGTGACATTCTTGGAGCAATGTGACTTAGTTATTCTTGAACTTGAATACGTTTGAGAATCATGACTGTAGGCAATTGGGAGCCACTGACTGTCTTTGTTCCTCATTGTGTGTGCATTTGTTGTTGTTGTTAAGTAATCCAGTGTCCTGTATTTTGAAAGGGTGGATTTAGTATTGCAGTGTAGAGTTGGTAACAGAGAACAACTGAGGTAGGTATACTGATACATTGAAGATAAATGGTGCCTAAAGACAATGCAATGCATTTGTGCTCTCTCTCCCTATCTGGTGTTGATATTTGCCTAGACATGAATAAATACAGAAATAATACTAGGGATACTTTTATATGTTTCATGGACAACAAACATAAAGTTAATAAGTCAGTGCAAAATTGCAATAAAAACATTCTCTGGCATCTTTTGACAGCCCCACAAATTGGTGCCCATAGAATGTGTATGCTTCTCAATATCACTTTTGCCTCACCTCTGAGTCAGCAGACCGATTAGGAGGCAATTAGATTAGATGCATAAGGAAACAGAGCTGGCTAGCACTAATTTAAAAAAAAGAAAAGAAAAAGGATGGGAGTGTAGTAGTCTAAATAATGGCCTCCCAAATATGTTCATAACCTACTCCCTGGCTCCTGTGAATATAACCTGATTTGGCAAAAGGGACTTTGCAAATGTCATTAATTTAAGGATTTTGAGATGGAACAGTTTAGCTTGCATTACCCAGGTGGGCCTGAGATAAGTACAGTGGTCCTTATGAGAGGGACACATGAGAAGCCAGAGGAGATGGTGATGATGGGATGTCAGAAGCAGAGATTGCAGTGATGTGCTTTGTTGATGGAGGAAGGGGCCAGGATCCAAAGAATGCAGATGGCCAGTAGATTATGGAAAAGGCAAGAAAGTGGATTCTTCAGAAAGAGCCAGTCCTGCCAACACCTGAACTTTAGCCCAGTGAAACTGATAACGGTCTTACTATTATTTATTGCATATGTATATATAAAGTATTTTTAAAAACCAGTTCTGAGTGATTGAGAGAATGATGTCACCAGCAATAGGAAAATGGAGCTTTCTCAGTGGGAAAATTGGTAGACATCTACACTGCTTAAGGTACATGTTATTCATCACCTGTGTTGTACTTAGTAAACTCATTTATAGTAGAGACTTAATTATCATTCCGAGGAAGTTTGTATAGATGACAATTATTTGTAAGAATCTGAAGTACTTACTATATGCCAGACATTGGGTTATGCGCCTAACCAGCATTTTCTCACAACTTCCTGACAACCTAAGGAAGTGTTGTTGACAGAGAACCTAACACAGTCATCAGAAGTCAAGGCATCAGAGCTGCCTACCTGGATTCAAATCTTTGCTCTATCACATAGTACTCAGACCTCAGACAATGACCTGATTTTTCTGAATTTCATCTGAAAAAATAGAATGGTGATAATAGTACTATCTATCTGATACGGGTTGGCTGTGTCCCCACCCAAATCTCATCCTAAATTGTAACTCCCACAATTCCCATGTGTTGTGGGAGGGACCCAATAGGAGGTAATTGAATCATGGGGGCAGGTCTTTCCTGTGCTGTTCTTGTGATAGTGAGTCTCACAAGATCTGATGGTTTTATAAAGGGGAGTTTCCCTGCACAAGTTATCTTCTCTTGTCTGCTGCCATTTGAGATGTGCCGTTCACCTTCCACCATGGTTGTGAGGCCTCCCCAGCCACGTGGAACTGTGAATTCATTAAATCTCCTTCTTATATAAATTGCCCAGTCTTGGGTATGTCTTTATCAGCAGTGTGAAAATGGACTAATACACTATTTCATAGAGACATTATAAGTAATGAATGAATTAACTCATACAAACCCTTTTAATAGTAACCAGCATGTTGTAAAAATAAATTAATGATAAATAAGTGATAATTTATTATTAATAAAAATAAATTAATGAGTTATTTCACTTAGGGTAATGGCTCTCTTAAGTGTTTCTCCCTTATAAAGGAATCTAAAAATCTTCCATGCTGAAAATCAAGAGCCATTATACTGGTCTTTTTCTTCTCCTGGGGCAGCTACTTCCTGAGGTTGTAAACAGCATCAGACCAGCTGAAAATTAGATGTACTAGGATATGAGTTGAGATTCCTGAATCAATATCACATTATGGTCCTGGAGGCAAGAAAGTGAGAACTTGTCTCATTCCAGTAGTAAATCCTTGGGTGTTCTTAAAGCTGCCAATCATAAACTAAACTTTGCAAAAATCATCTGGAAAGATTATAGCGTCAGTTCCTTTTCACTCTAAATTAGTAATAAATTTTAATACTATGATGTTATTAAAAGTTGAAGAACCTGAGATTTAGAGAATTAACTTAATCAAGGCCATACAACTAGTAAATGGTAGATAGGACAGGAATGTCAACTCAGGCAGACTGGGTGAACACCAGTAGATAGAGCTAATTCAATTAAAAATAAATAAATCCAGTGTGAACAAACCACACAAATCAGGATTTTTAAAAAATCCTTTGTACCAAATTACTTTCCTGGTTTGCTGACATGAAAAATCTTTTTTTTGCCCTACTGTGTTGTGTTTGATCAGTTAGACACATTGTATTTTCTTGATTCATTTAGAAGAGTAGAAAAATGGTGACCCATAGTCTGCTGAAAATATATAAGTAAAACTCACCATTATTGATGGATAACTTTCATTGTATTCCTCTACTATCGAGAGAAAAATTGGAAGGATCCTCACATATCTCTAAGGGGTAGCGAAAAATGAGTTCACGCTATTTTGACCTTTCCTATAGCAACCAATAATAGTTAAAATTAATGTTGGGAACTGTTATTTTTATTAAAAATAATATCTGCTCCTGAGTTCCTTCTGCTTTTTCCATGCAGTATGAGGAAATGGCCAAGGTCAGAATTATCAAGCCACATAGTATGTGTAAAAGAATGTTAATGATTATCTGTTAATTAACACTGATATTAAAGACTTAGTTAATTTGTGTGCTCTTTTAATATGGGAATATTGCTCAAACTAGATATGTTTGAGTAAAACTAGTTTTTCATTTTGAATTAGAGCAGGATTAGATTCCAATCCAGAGTTTTTGTGATTATTTTTTAGTTTGTAAAAATTTTCACTTTTGTGAAGTGAAAAGATACATGTGGAAGAAATTCAGATACCATTTTAAACTCACTTCAAATAGCACAAGTTAAGTCACATTTTTCTTTAACGGATCAAAAGAGCTGTGTGTATTTATCCCCCCATCATCCCCAACATACACACAAATATCCATATCAAACCAAATGGTGAACTAGCTGTTGGTGTTGCGGAAACTTGAAAAATAATATAAAGCTTGTAGGTGGGAATGAAAAACCATAGCTCTATGGATACTTATTCCAATGTTGTCTTCAATCAACCATCATTTGACCTTCTTCTTGTTAGAGTAGTTTTCAAGACAATATAGTATTGGTTTCTTTTCATTCTGAAATCTCTCCAGATGATTTTTACAAAGTTTAGTTGATGATTAGCAGCTTTAAGAACACCCAAGGATTTACTACTGGAATGAGACAAGTTCTTAACTTCTTGCCTCTAGGACCATAATGTGATATTGATTCAGGAACCTCAACTCATATCCTAGTACATCTAATTTCCACCTGGTCTGATGCTGTGTACAACCTCAGGAAGTAGCTGCCCCAGGAGAAGAAAAAGACCCAAA
>NW_012119932.1:6163428-6217864 GCF_000951035.1 Colobus angolensis palliatus
AATCATCAACTAAACTTTGTAAAAATCATCTGGAGAGATTTCAGAATGAAAAGAAACCAATACTATATTGTCTTGAAAACTACTCTAACAAGAAGAAGGTCAAATGATGGTTGATTGAAGACAACATTGGAATAAGTATCCATAGAGCTATGGTTTTTCATTCCCACCTACAAGCTTTATATTATTTTTCAAGTTTCCGCAACACCAACAGCTAGTTCACCATTTGGTTTGATATGGATATTTGTGTGTATGTTGGGGATGATGGGGGGATAAATACACACAGCTCTTTTGATCCGTTAAAGAAAAATGTGACTTAACTTGTGCTATTTGAAGTGAGTTTAAAATGGTATCTGAATTTCTTCCACATGTATCTTTTCACTTCACAAAAGTGAAAATTTTTACAAACTAAAAAATAATCACAAAAACTCTGGATTGGAATCTAATCCTGCTCTAATTCAAAATGAAAAACTAGTTTTACTCAAACATATCTAGTTTGAGCAATATTCCCATATTAAAAGAGCACACAAATTAACTAAGTCTTTAATATCAGTGTTAATTAACAGATAATCATTAACATTCTTTTACACATACTATGTGGCTTGATAATTCTGACCTTGGCCATTTCCTCATACTGCATGGAAAAAGCAGAAGGAACTCAGGAGCAGATATTATTTTTAATAAAAATAACAGTTCCCAACATTAATTTTAACTATTATTGGTTGCTATAGGAAAGGTCAAAATAGCGTGAACTCATTTTTCGCTACCCCTTAGAGATATGTGAGGATCCTTCCAATTTTTCTCTCGATAGTAGAGGAATACAATGAAAGTTATCCATCAATAATGGTGAGTTTTACTTATATATTTTCAGCAGACTATGGGTCACCATTTTTCTACTCTTCTAAATGAATCAAGAAAATACAATGTGTCTAACTGATCAAACACAACACAGTAGGGCAAAAAAAAGATTTTTCATGTCAGCAAACCAGGAAAGTAATTTGGTACAAAGGATTTTTTAAAAATCCTGATTTGTGTGGTTTGTTCACACTGGATTTATTTATTTTTAATTGAATTAGCTCTATCTACTGGTGTTCACCCAGTCTGCCTGAGTTGACATTCCTGTCCTATCTACCATTTACTAGTTGTATGGCCTTGATTAAGTTAATTCTCTAAATCTCAGGTTCTTCAACTTTTAATAACATCATAGTATTAAAATTTATTACTAATTTAGAGTGAAAAGGAACTGACGCTATAATCTTTCCAGATGATTTTTGCAAAGTTTAGTTTATGATTGGCAGCTTTAAGAACACCCAAGGATTTACTACTGGAATGAGACAAGTTCTCACTTTCTTGCCTCCAGGACCATAATGTGATATTGATTCAGGAATCTCAACTCATATCCTAGTACATCTAATTTCCACCTGGTCTGATGCTGTGTACAACCTCAGGAAGTAGCTGCCCCAGGAGAAGAAAAAGACCCAAATAATAGCTCTTGATTTTCAGCTTGGAAGATTTTTTAAATTCCTTTATATGAGAGAAACACTTAGGGGATCCATTATTCTAAGTGAAATATCTCAGAAACAGAAAATCAAATATTGCATGTTCTCACTTACAAGGGGGAGCTAAACAATGGGTACCCATGGACATAGAGACTGGAATAATTAACACTGGAGACTCCAAAAGGTGGGAGGGTGGGAGGGAGGGCCAGGGCTGAACCTGTTGGTTACAATGTTGACTATTGGGGTGACAGTTGCAATACAAGACCAGACTTCACAACTGTGCAATGCATGCATGTAAGAAAGAAACCTGCACTCGTACCCCCTAAATGTACAAAAATTTAAAAAATGAAAAATTAAAAAACAGGGAGTCGTCAGATATCCCCAAGAACTCAAATTGTCCAGCCAGTGGGTAGAGGGCGGAGAGAGGGCAAATGTGCTTTTCCTTGGATTTTCATTTTGGTGCTGGTGTTTGGAAGTTACGGAGGATGCTTATCTGTTCCTGCACATCCCATTGTCTCTCGGGGGAGGGTATTGTATGCACTCTTCAGTAAGAGAAGCCGTGGTAAAGAGATTTTTATTGTTAAGGGAATGCTTCTTAAATGATAAGCACAGAATTTTCAGCTGCTGATTAGTGAGAGCAATGATAAGTTGAAGACTTTAATGTTTCTTATTTACTACTGCCGTAATGAAACCAGAGCTGTGGAAAATATCTCTAACAACCTCTCTCTTTTCCTTGAACCCTCCCTGAGAAAAAGGGCTCCAAAAGAACTTTGCCAGCAAGTATAAAACACATGACTATTTCAGATGAAGGGAAACAAATTACTAATGTGACTTAGGTGTGAAGCAGAATAGTCACTAATGAAGTCAGTCAAGTGACAATCTGAAGCGATGTTTTATAATCAATCTTATTTCCATTTCTCTTCCTTAATGCATTTGCCTATTCCTTTCACCTTTTTATACAGACATGAGTTGCTTAATAACAGGGACATGTAGTGAGAAATGTGCCATTTGGCAATTTCATTGTTGTGCGAACATCATACAGTGTACTTACGCAAAGCCTTCTACACACCTACCCTGCATGGTATAGCCTGTTGCTTCTAAGGCTACAAACTTGCACAGCAGGTTACTGTACTGAATACCATAGACAGCTGTAACACAATGGTGAGTGTTTGTATATCTAAACATAGGAAAAGTACAGTACAAATACAGTCTAAATATTTTAAAAAGGTATCCCAATTAAGGTACCCCTATAAGTGTCCTATATAGGGGTACTTACGAAGAGCTTGCAGGACTGGAAGTTGCTCTGGGTGAGTGAGTGAGTGGTGAGTGAAAGGGAAGGCCTAGGACATTACTGCACACTACTGTAGACTTTATACACACTACACTTAGGCTACAATAAATTTATTTAAAAGATTCTTTCTTAATAAATTAATCTTAGCTTACTGTAACTTTTTAACTTCATAAACTCTTCAATTTTTAAAACTTCTGATTATTTTGTGATAGCACTTAGCTTAAAATGCAAACCTATTACACAGCTGTACAAGATGGTTTCTTTATATTCTCATTCTATAAGCTTTTTGTTATTTTTAAAATATTTTATTTTTTAAACATTTGTTAAAAATTAAGACACAAACACACAGCGTGGAGCTGCCATCTGTTATAACAGCACTTTCTTCTTCTGGAAGATCTCCTGAGAGACCCGCCTGAAGCTCTTTTTGCGAACAGTCACTCTTTCCAGAAATGTGTCCATGGTGGTTTGCTTGATTGGCTTCTCTTTCTTCTCTCAGAGATTTGCCTGTAAGCAGATAATGCACCATGAATGTTCTTCTCTATTAATGAAAACATTTTGATGTTGGGGTCCATGTTTTCAAACTTTTTAAGGAATTTGTTGAGTCTGCAAAAGCTTCTGCTAAATTTGCCGCTGAATTTTCTTGAGGGTTCTTCATCTTCTCATGTAGTTTTCTTTTCTCTCGCCTCTCGTTTCAGCTGTGTATTCCTGTTCCAGTTCCAACAACTCGTCATTAGTCAATTCAGCAGAAACCACCTTTATTTGTGAGCTCCTCAATGCCATCCTCATTTACAGCTAGCTTAATAAAATTTTTGCCGTCTCAACCAGACAGCCTTATTGATTTTTGCAACCTCCTCATCCTTGGAAAAATACTTTTAAGTTATGAACAATCCTCTTGAATATCTTCTTCCAAATGCTGTTTACACACTCCTTGGTGACATTATGCCAAGCTCATGCAAGTTCTTGAGGCAATTATATATGTCATAATCCCTCCAAAATTGCATCAGTGTCTTCTGATTGTCCAATGGAGAAACACCACTTCCGTACTGGCATGAAGATCACCAATAAAGGAGGATGTGTGAGAGGATTATCAACAATAAGCAAAATCTATCAAAATAAGTTCCCACTTGTGCCTCCATTTCTCTGGCATAGCAATTTGAACGGGCATCTTAGGAGGGGACTTGGGTCATTCACGACTTCTTATTGTTCCTGTAGCTCACTGCCAGTGGGTGCTTATTTACATGCTTCAAGACCTGGGGTTCTCACTGTGCCATATCACAAAAAGAATTCCATTTATAGCCTGTTCCACTGCCCCCAATCAGGACTGTTATCCTCTCCTTAAGAGCCTTGAAACCCAACATTGACTTTTACTCCTTACAGATGAAAATATTTTCAGGCAGCCTTTTCCAGAATAGAGAAATTTTATTCCTACTGAAGATTTGCTCCTGCAAATAATTTTCCTCCACAATTAACTTATTTAGAGTTTCCAAAACTTCTTCAGCTGCCTTCACATTATTTCTTGCAAACTCACTACTCACTTTTAAATTAGGTAATAATAATAATTCTTGAAATATTTAAATCATCCACAGCTTGCAACAAATTCAATATCACAATGGGGTTCAGCCTTTTCTTTCAACATCCCAGGCATACTTTTTGCTTTGACCATGATTATCACAATGCTGTGAGAAATACACCTGTGTGTCTGGTCTTCAGTCCAGGTCGTTAGAAGTTTCTCCATGTCTGATATAGGCCCTTCTTGAAATTTTGTCAGTCTCTTTGCCTTCGGTGAAGCAGACCCTCTAACAGCTTCCATCATTTTGTTCTTGTTCTTCCAGATTATAGTTACAGTGGAATGGGGCAGGTCTGACTGGCAAGCAATAACCGTCACTGATTTCCTACCTTTGTAGTCCTTACTTCACTTTTAATTTCATTTCAACATCAGTCACTTGATGTGGTCTTTTGCTGGCAACATTAGCAGTGGATTTTGTATGCTTAGGGGCCATGTTAAACAAAGCAACATGAGTTTAAATTATGCAGAAGAAAAAACGATGCAATCAACAAGCATGGTAAACACAAGATGTATGAAGCTGCTGCTGGTGTAACACAGCATACTGTTCCACAGTAAACTTATTTTTTATAATTTGAAGGAGTACATTGTAAAATCACAATAAAAAGTATAGTATGAATAATGCATAAATCAGTAACAGTTACTTATTATCAAGTATCATGTAGTGTCCATAATTGTATGTGCTATAATTTTATGACTGGCAGCATAGCAGGTTTGTTTATGTCAGCATTACTATAATCATATGAGTAATGTGTTGCTTTATGATGTATGACAGCTACTGCATCACCAGATGTCTTTGTTTTGTGTTACTATAACAATCTCTGAGACTGGGTGATTTATAAAGAAAAGGTTTATTTGGCTCACAGTTCTGTGGGCTGGGAAGTTCAAGCGCATGGCTCTGGATTCTGGTGAGGGCTTTCATGGTGCATCTAAACATGGCAGGGATCAGAGGAGAAGTAGACATGAGAAAAGAGAGACAGCAAAGGCTTTATAAAAACTCACTCTTGAGGAACTAATACAGTCCCATGAGAACTAACCTAGTCTTGCCAAAGTGATATTTCAGTCACTACCACAAGAACAGTACTGAGCCATTCATTAGAGATGTGCCCCCATGACCAAACACCTCCCACTAGGGCCCACCTCCCAACACCACCACACTGGGGATCAAATTTCAACATGAGTTTTGGTGGAGATAAACCATAACCAAACCGTAACACTAAATGATAGGATTTTTTCAGATCCATTATAATCTTATGGGAACACAGCCATATATGTGGTCCATAGTTAACCAAAACATCATTATATGGTACGTGACTGTGTCTATTTGTGTTGTAGGCAAATTCATCACAGTGTTTACAAAGTTTTTGTTCTGTTTACATAGCAGATGGCTTCAGAAGGAAGAGATGGTGTCTTCCTTTGGGTCAGAAGGCTTATTTGTCTCATGACTAGTATAATAAACACTATGTCTCTGGGGCAATGCTTGGGCAGGTTTGCTTGCAGACCACTTTATAAGATTCAAGAGTTCCTACACTTAGAATTCCTCAGCTGTGACACAGACCCCCTTGTATACACAGCAGATATGTGGATCTGCCTTTTCGTTGCCCCTGTGGAACATGAAGGACAAGAGGAACCAAATGTGAACATGAAGCTCATGCTGTCTGCTGTGCTGAGAATGAAAATACCTTTCCTCTCTGACCTTGGAGTCTCATATCTCCTAACATCTATGAAACAGTGGAAGCCTAACTTTTTAGCTTGAAAACGGAGTAGAATTTCAGAACCTTTTCTATTTTATTGTCTTTCTTCTTGTTATATTCATCTTTCCCTGATTTCAGGATGGAGGTTGGTATGTTGACTACCCTTTGCTGAAGAACTCAAGGCACTCTTAGGTCCTTAAAATGAAGGGTGAAGAGGGTAGTGATGGTATAAGTGGAAAACTTCAAACATGATTGTGTTAGGAATAAGTATTAATAGAATAATTAGAACAAGCTGGAAATTTCTCAACAAGCCAGAGCAGTGGTAAAACCCACCCTTCCTGTAACAAAACATATGATTATTATCTCTTATAAATGGACCATTGCAATGCTGTAAAACACTAAGAAGAATGTGCTTTAAACTTGAAAATCTGTTAATAGGAACAAAAAAGAACTATGAGTTCTTTTAATTTTGTTGTAACTATTTCTTTTTAGATTGATGTCCAAAAGAGTGAAATTCATCTGATATGAAAGCCTGTTGCTTTTGGGGGGAACACATTTAATATTAAATGACCAGAGGATAGTAAAGTTATACGAAGATATTTATTTTTAAATTTTTAATCTTTTGTAGAGACAGGGTCTTATTCTGCCACCCAAGCTGTAGTGCAGTGGTGCAACAATAGCTCACTGCAGCCTTAAATTCCTGGGCTCAAGCAATCCTCCAACCTCAGCTTCCCAAGTAGTTGAGACTACAGGTGCATGCCACTACACCTAATATTTTGATGTCTAATATTTTAATGGTAGAGATGGGATCTTGCTATGTTGCCTAGGCTTATCTGAAACTCCTGGCCTCAAGTAATTCTTCCACCTTGGCCTCCCAAAGTGCTGAGATTACAGAGCATACAATATTTAAAAATGATAATTTTTACTCAACTCCCAAATGAGTTGGTAAGCAAGGGGGCCATTTATGTTACTTTCTTATAAGGGCTTAGTACATTTCCACCTGTTACATGCTTATTCTTTTTGTAAAATTTACTAAAGATTGAATACATAGAAGTACATATTTCTAACATGTGAAGTGTCTAAAGATTAAAAGTAATGTACATACCCTGTGAGTTTCTCATCTAGCTTAAGAGACAGGACAGTAGGAATTGTCTAGGAGTCCCACATCCCCTTCTTCAGCTCTATCCTATTCTCTCCACTACCTCTCCCAGAGGTAACATTGACCCGAACTTTGTATCTACCATTTCTTTCTTTTCTTTATAGTTTTCTGGTACATGCATTGATCAATCCATAGACAGTTTCAATTTTCAAAAACGGGAATGAACACCTGTTGTAAATTAAACATCATTTTAATTTCACTATCAAAAAGCAAAGCTGATGAATTTTCCAAGCATGTTATAGATGCAACATGAAAAATTATTAATCTGCATCTAAAATGAAAACTGATTAAAGAAGCTAACATAAAACTTTCAAGAATTAAAACTAAAAGAATATTACAATTAAAGGGAAAAGTTAAAGGACTTTGAAGGAAAAAGTCTTACACACATATATTTGCCTAATGTGGAATTTATAACAAAAATGTGACAAGCTGAGTAATTTTCTTCTTATACAGTACCAGACTTATATGGAAACTTTTGAAAATAAAAGTTTTCTTTCATAGCCCAACTATGAAGCAATTATAAAGATTTTTTTCTTAAGTGTTCTCAGTTATTAAGGCAACTAAATGAAGCACAAATAATGAAATAAAACATTGGCATTTAATGTTCTAATGAAAGTTTGATCTGTGGTAAATGAGGAACAAGAAAACCATTAAAATTCTTCTAATAAGAAGGCATGTTTCTTAGAAACGAATTTAAAAAAGCAGTTCTCTTTGAAAATATTTTAAATTATTTGCCCAAAATTTAAGCCACTCTGTCTCTGGTCTCCAAAGCTCTGTAAGTGAACAGAACTACTCATTTTAATTTGAAATTTAATTCTCAAGAATGAACCCGTGTACCCTCGCGGTGAGTGTTACAGTTCTTTCAGACCTTTGGATGTCTCTGGAGCTTCTTCCTTCCAGTGGGTTCGTGGTCTTACTGGCTTCAGGAGTGAAGCTGCAGATCTTCCCGGTGACTGTTACAGCTCATAAAGGCAGTGTGGAACCAAAGAGTCAGCAGCAGCAAAATACATGCAAACACTGAAAAAACAAAGCTTCCACAGTGCAGAAGGTGACTGGAGCCGGTGTGCTGCTGACTGGCTAGGGCAGCCTGCTTTTAGTCCCTTATCTGGCCCCACCCACATTCTGCTGATTGGTCCATTTTACAGAGAGTTGATTGGTCGATTTTACAGAGAGCTGATTGGTTCCTTTTGACAGAGTGCTGATTGGTACGTTTACACTCCTTGAGCTAGATGCAGAGTCAGGGAATGCTAGTTAGCTAGATAGAGAGTTAGCTAGATACAGAGCACCAATTTGTGAGTTTACAAACCTTGAGCTAGACACAGAGTACTGATTGGTGTATTTACAAACTTTGAGCTAGACACAGAGTGCTGATTGGTGCATTTACAATCGCTGAGCTAGACAGAGTCACAGAGTGCTAGTCCTCCAAGTCTCCACTAGGTTAGCTAGATACAGAGTACCAATTGGTGTATTCACAAACCTTGAGCTAGGCACAGAGTGCTGATTGGTGTATTTACAAACCCCGAGCTAGACACAGAGTGCTGATTGGTGCACATATGATCCTCCGGCGAGATATAAAAGTTCTCCAAGTCCCCATCCAGTTCAGGAGCCCAGCTGGCTTCACCCAGTGGAACCAGCACCAGGGCTGCAGGCGGAGCTGCCCGTCAGTCTCTAGCAGCGCCTGCACTCCCCAGCCCTTGGACTGTCCATGGGACCAGGCGCCACAGAGCAGGGGGCGGCGCCCCTCGGGGAGGCTCAGGCTACGCGGGAGCCCACCACAGTGGGGGAGCTCAGACATGGCGGGCTGCAGGTCCTGAGCCCTGTCCCGCAGGAAAGCAACTAAGGCCCGGCGAGAATTTGAGTGCGGCGCCAGCGGGCAGGCACTGCTGGGGGACCCGGCGCAACCTCCGCAACTGCTGGCCCGGGTGCTAAGCCCGTCACTGCCCTGGGGCCGTGGTGCGGGCCGCTCCATGTGCGGGGCCCGCCGAGCCCGCGACCGCCAGAACTCACACTGGCCTGCCAATGCAGCCCCCATTCCCACCCACGCCTCTCCCTCCACACCTCCCTGCAAGCGAGAGGGAGGAGGCTCCAGTCCTAGCCATCCCAGAGAGGGGCCGCGCCCGCCAGAACTCACACTGGCCCGCGAGCGCAGCGCGCAGCCCCGGTTCCCGCCCGCGCGTCTCCCTCCACACCTCCCCACAAGCAGAGGGAGTAGGCCCCGGCCTCAGCCAGCCCAGAGAGGTGCTTCCTCTGTGCCCTGGCAGGCTGAAGGGCTCCTCAAGCGCCGCCAGAGTGGAAGCCGAGGCGGGAGGCCGAGGAGGTGCTGAGAGTGAGGGCTGCTAGCACATTGTCACCTCTCATTATGGAAATGAAATGCTGTACATTTTTCTAAAAGTGAGTATATATATTTATATCATATTAATTTCCCTTTGATAATGTCACTTTTTTTGACGACATGAACATTTAAGCATTCAGATGTATTAATTTGAATGCAACCGGAAGTTTCATTATTTAGCTGATAAATGCTAGGTATGCCAAGAATGAGGGAGTAGTGTAATCATTTTATGAAGCTCTGTCAATTATTTGTTCATATAAACAACTGATCAGAAGGCGTAGACATGTATGTGAAATAGCTACACAAGGAAATTCCTCAGGAATCAATTTATTTTACAGTTTACATCAACTGATATTGTTTAACCTACTTCATATTGATACCCTCATTCAATGATGTCATATTGATATCCTCATTCAATGATGAATTCATAGGGTAAAATAGACATGATTTCCATCACTGGTTTAGCATTTGCCCATTAGTTTTTATTTTATTTTATTTTTAGTTATTTATTTTTGAGACGGAAACTCACTCACTCTGTCGCCCAGGTTGGAGTGCAGTGGTGTGATCTCCCCTCACTGCAGTCCCTGTCTCCTGGGTTCAAGCAATTCTTCTGCCTCAGCCTCCCAAGTAGCTGGGATTACAGGTACGCATCACCATGCCTGGCTAATTTTTGTATTTTTGGTAGAGAAGGCATTTCACCATTTTGGCTGGACTGGAACTCCTGACCTCAAGTGATCCACCCTCCTGAGCTTCCCAAAGTGATAGGATTATAAGCGAGGGTCACCGTACCAGGCCATTAGTTTAAAACCAAAAAGGGTGTTTACAATGTATTAGGTTATTTTCTAGACCTAGTTAGAATATGTTTATGTGTCTGAGACTGAGAGGTACAAACAGTTGTGGAAGGAAGTTCTCAGCTCCAATGATAACCTGTTCATGGGGCTTTGCTTACTTCTGTCAAGCAGAACCAGCCTTGAAGCCAGTGACCCTTGTCCAGGTCTCTCCCATGTCCCAATGTTGTCTCCACCAACTCCCTGGGCCATCAGTTTTTCTTCATTCTAATCCATCCTCCTTTTTATTTCTATGGTCACGAAACCACAAGGGAATCAAATAATGCCACTTGTTTGCTTAAAGTGTTTTCCCAGCACCATCTCCACCTGGCCAGAGCATCATGAAACCTCACAGCTTACATGAACAGCTCATCTCCTCCAACTGCGTTGTGGCTCCACACCTTGCATGTGCCCTCTCTAGCAGGTTGAATCACGACCCCCGAAATACATTTCCCCTAGGAACCTCAGGATGCGGCCTTATTTGGCATTAGGGTCTTTTGGACGTAATAAAGCTAAGAATCTTGACCAGGTGTGGTGGCTCACACCTGTAATCCCAGCACCTTGGGAGGCCGAGGTCAGTGGATTGATCACTTGAGACCAGGAGTTCGAGACCAGTCTGACCAACATGGTGAAACCCCATCTCTATTAAAAATACAAAAATTGGCCAGGCACAGTGGCATGTGCCTGTAGTCCTAGCTCCTCTCGAGGCTGAGGCAGAAGAATTGCTTAAATCTGGGAGGCGCAGGTTGCATTGAGCTGAGATTGCACCAGTGTACTCCAGCCTGGGTGACCTAGTGAGACACGATCTCAAAAATCAAAACAAAAACAACAACAAAAAACCCTGAGGGTCTCGAGTTTCACCCTGGATTAGGTAGGTTTTAAATGCAACGACAGGTATCCTACAAGACAGAAAACAGAGATACACAGAAGGAGAAGGCCACATGAAGACAGAGGCAGAGACTAGAGTGATGCACCTACAATCCAGAGAACACCAAGGATTCCCAAGAGCCATCAGAAGCTGGGAGAGAGGCACTGAACAGGATCTCCCTTAGCCGTTAGAAGGAACCACCCCTGCCAACACCTTGCTGTTGGACTTCTGACCTCCAGATCCATGAAAGAATAAATTACGTAGGTAATGTATTATGGCAGCCCTAAATAACGAATACATCTCTCCTCTGCTTAGGATGCCTGCACCTTTTTTCCATCAGGCAAATGCCTTCCCCAAGACTCAACTCGAATATCTTATTTACCTAGCAGAGGAAGCAGAGGTAGAGGTTAAAAGCCTGGGCTACGTGGACTCAAATCCCACTTCTGCCCATGAACCTATTTATGCCTAGTGTTCCATTGTTGGAACGCTAAGCTTGTGAGAGTTGATTATATCCTACTGCTCAAGGTAATCACCAAGGTCTGATTTTTCACAACAAAATTTTGCAGCCTCCAGGATAGATGGGTTAATGAGTTTTTAAAAACTTTGGTCAGGTGATTTGACCTCTCTGGACTTCAGCTTACTGTGCAAAAATGGGGATAGCTGTAGAGGTTTCAGTAAACATGCTGGAAGATATAAAGCACATGGAATACTTTCCAACCTATAAAAAATCCTCAAAAGATGTTAACTATTATTTTTATGTGCAAATGTTCCTACTTTCTTCAGGAAAATATTTGTCACCCACTCTTTAATAGGAATAATAGTATAACCATAAGATACTTAATAAATGAGTTAATGCACATGACAGGCTTCAAGGAGGGTCTGGTTGTGGAAAGTGGGGAGCAAATGTTCACTACTGTGATTATGTGCACCATTCTCTAAATTCTTCCAGATGAAATCTTTCTTTCCTCCAGACTTCTTGTAACAGATCCGTGTATATATACATATATATATGTGTGTATATATATATATATGTGTGTGTGTATATATATGTCTCATGCTGCTAATAAAGACATACCTGAGGCCGGATAATTTATAAAGGAAAGAGATTTAATGGATTCGCAGTTTCACATGGCTGGGGAGGCCTCGCAATCATGGTGGAAGGTGAATGAGAAGCAAATTCACGTCTTACATGACGGCAGGCAAGAGAGCATGTGCAGGGGAACTCCCCTTTATAAAACCATCATATCTCATGAGACTTATTCGCTATCATGAGAGCAGCACATGGAGACCCGCCCCCATTATTCAATTACCTCCGACCAGGTCCCTCCCATAACATGAGAATTGTGGGAGCTACAATTCAAGATGAGATTTGGGTGGGGACATAGCCAAACCATATCAGGGTGTATGAGATTCACACTGACAGGATCTCGCACACAGCATGAAGCTTATTAGGCAGGCAGTCAAAGCCGAATTGATGAGTGCACTAATGGGCATGCACATGAATCAGCTGGCACTGCTGTCTCCTGGCAGTTTGAACCTGCTTCTATTAATACTCCAGCCGTTTACTTTGATGTTCAATGAGTTGATTACTTGTCTGTCGCTCCTGAAATCTGGGAAGCTCCTGGAAGATGGAGACTCTTGAATTTCCCAAAGATCTGAGCATCCTGCTCTGCATGTTGTGGTCCCTCAGTGAGCACTTCTTGCTGATGATGTCTGTGTGATGAGCAGAGACCTACGTGGCTGTGGTCATTTCTCACACTTGGATTCATTCCTTCTCTCACATCTTTGCTTCCTCCTATAGTGACTGGCTCAGGTGCACACAGAGGTTTATGGTTTAATTGGCAGTTTGTTTTATCATCCGTTTTATGGTTTATGTTTGAGTAAATGAAGTGAGGAGGTTATTTTTAAAAGAAAATAAAAGCAGTATTGCTGCCTATGTCTGCCCGAATGCCAGTTGAGAGATGGAAGTTCCAAGCCACCTGTCATGTCCCAATTCTTGTGCCAGGGGAATAGTTTTTCTAGAGGCCAGGGCAGTGGGCTGTGGTTCTTTTCAGTTGAAATAGAATGTTTAATATTTATTAAGCACCGAGTGCATGTATCTAGTCCTGTTTGACATATTTTCTAGTCTGCTGCAAGCTATCCCTGAGGTTAGGTAGAAGAGAGTACAAAAAGAATGGGATGGGGAACTCATACAAATTGTGTGCCCTACTTATGTATCAGAAATGCTGTGAGATGCTTTTCCAAGAGCCATGTTAAATGTGCTTTTACATTTGGATCCTGTCAATGGGGTTCTTTAACTATCAGCATCAGAAACTTAAACTCTTAAACGCAAGAAAACCAAGAGTAAGGGAAAGGAAATGTGCTGGAAAAGCAAAAGGGAAAAGCTCAACAACCAATGAGATTTCAGAAAGGACAGGAACCAGGTGAATTCCAGGAACTTAGTAGTGTTTATTTAATCATTCATCAATAAACATGTTTCTATTATCTGACCATGTGCTAGGCAAATGTTTTCTTCGTTAACAAGCCAGAACAGATACCTACCCCCTCCTATGGGATTGAGAGAGGGAGAAAACAAGTAAACCAGTAACAGCACATAGAAATTTCACGTGGCAAAAACAGCAATAAAAAACAACAAAGAAATCTGGGCGTGGTGGCTCACGCCTGTAATCCCAGCACTTTGGGAAGCCAAGATGGGTGGATCACCTGAGGTCAGGAGTACAAGACTAGCTTGGCCAATATGGTGAAACCCGATCTCTACTAAAAATACAAAAATTAGCAGCCTTGGTGGCAGACATCTGTAATCCCAGCTACTCGGGAGACTGAGGCAGGAAAATGGCTTGAACTTGGAAGGTGGAGATGGCAGTAAGCCAAGATTGTGCCATTGCACTCCAGCCTGAGCGACACAAGTGAAACTCTTACTCTCTCTCAACAAAAAAAAAAAAAAAAAAAAAAAAAGAAAAAGGAAAAAGGAAAAAGAAATAAAGTAGAAAGTGACAAGGCAGGGAGATGCAGCTATTTAACATGGTATTCTCAGGAAAGTTCTTCCTGAGAACATGACTTTTGAGCAAAGATGGGAATACAATGGTACATGAAACCAGGTAAGTGTCTGGAGGAAGAACATTCTGGTTAGAGGGACTGACAATAGCAAAGGTACTGGAGGCAGAAAAGGCAGAAATGAACTTAAGAAGTCCCAGAGGTCCCGTGTTGCTGGGCTGGGTGGGAATAGATAGTAGACCACTTGTTTTCAATTTTTCTGTAGCTCAGATGAACATCCCTGGAAAGTGCAGTGTTATTGACCTAGCTTGGGTCGTGTGTCCATACCTTGGCCAGGAGAGACAGAGACATTTGGAGAGACAGTCCTACCCAGTTTGCAAGCTAGGGGAGCAGGAAAGTTTATAGAGGAAAGTGTAGTCTCTAATTCTATTACTAGAAGAAAGATGATTGTATGGAAAGGTCACTATACAAACCTCTTAGGGAGAGTCAAATGCTTTTGGTGCTCCTCTCCAATTTAATACTATAAATGGTTACTGAGTATGTACTGTGCCCAAAACACTGGGTCTGTGTTGTGGGAAAGACAAAAGTGGAGATCCAGCCCCTGAATGATCAGGGAACAGTGAGGCATCTGGTAAGAGATGGAACAGTTTTAACACTGATGCAAAGAAGATAGAAGGTGACGAAATCTGTCAAGGAGGCTCTTGGAGAGGTTTACAAGCAAGAAGGCATTGCATATTCCATATATTGTGCCTTGCTTGTGAGTTCTTAATACTCACTCCACTAAAACACCCATTCATTTTATTAAAAAAAAAAATTGTGCAGAGATTCTTGCAGTGCTGGGCTGCTCTGATAATCCCTAAGAACAAATTCGAAAAAGCACATGTAAAAACTCAGTAAAATTTCAGTATTTTGTCATTTCCAGGGGACAAGGAGAAGTGAAATTACAGGAAGACCCAAACTGAAGAAAATTAACAAATGATCAAGAAGCATTTGTATTGCATTTTAATATCAATACTAATAACACTACATGTTGCAAATAATTAAATAATTCAGTCATTCAAGTTTTCTTCATTCCAGATAGCATGCACACCATGCCTATGAAGAATACTGAACACTTTTCCATGCATTTTATCTTGAGCTTTCAAGATATTTGAATTGCCTACAAATTTTTTTCTTTGAAGTTCCTATAAGGGAGTCCTGTAATTTCAACTATAATTGTAATTATCTGTTTAGAGTTTTCCAGGTAACCATTGTCTTATCTGTAAGTTTCCCGGGACAGTTTCTCTAGGTTTATAATTTCTCCAAATATAAATGCGGTAGCATGTATATTGGCAACATAAGACTGGTATAGACAGTGAAGAGAAGGATGTTGAAAGTAGTTTAGAAATAAATTCCAAACGAGTAAATGCAGGATTTAACTATGAATTATTAAAGCCCAGGAATTGGATATCATAAAATTTTACTGGAAGTAGCTTTCTTGAGAGCACTAGTCAGTTTAGGGGCAATAAATTAAAGCGGGAATGACAAAGACAGGTGTTTTATCCCAGATAAATAAAAGGCAGGTGACACATTAATGTAAACCATTCCAACAAATGCATTCTCTAAAAATTATTTCATCATCTAACAAACATCATTTCATCAGTTAACAAACATTATGTGTTTGTCATTAATATTCCATTTTGACAGTCCTTACTCCATAAAACTTAAAAGTACAGCTTTAATAAGTCTATGAAATTTAATTAGCAATCATGCCAAAGTGTATCTCATGTTCAACAAATTGATATAATGTCAAACATCTTTTCTCAGGTATAATCTTCCACAAATCTCAATGTTGGATTTCAGTTCTGTCTTAGAGTTCCTATCTCTCTGCTTATGTTACTCATCTGTTCTTGGAATTTCTGTCTCTCTGCTTATATTACTCATCTGTTCTTGCATGTTGTCTACTTTTTCCATTAGAGCTTTTGGCATATTAGTCATAGTTGTTTTAAATTTCCAGTCTGATGATTTCAACATCTCGTCCATATCTGAGTCTTGTCCTACTGCTTGCTGTCTTTCTTCAAACTGTTTTTTTGTCTTTTAGTATGCCTTGTAATTTCTTTTGTTGAAAGCTGAATGTGATGTACTGGGTAAAAGGAACTGAGGCAAATGGATCTTTAACATAAGGTTTTATCTTTATTAAGATAAGGGTGAGGGTTAGGCCATCTTTACTGTTTGCCTTAGCTGTAAGGATTAGAGGCTAAAATTTCTTTGGATTTTTTTTTTTTTTGTCTCCTCTGTTGTCTTTGGGTTTCCCTAGAGAGTTCTTCTTAAATAAGGTCTGCACCATGCAGCTCTTTCAGTTGTTTTCTCCATACTACTGGTTGCAGTGGTGTTTTCTTTTCCTGGGCTTCTGTTTCAGGATGTTGTGATTCTTTGTATTTGCCTGTCTGTGTCTTTAACTTTTGGTGTAGTGGTTTTCCTTGTGACTTCAGTTCTCTGTTAGATGTAAAAAGGCTTGCTGATTTTCACTTTGTTTAGCTTGTTTCTTGTTGTAAGGATGAAACATGACTTCTAAGCTCCTTACACGTTGAACTGAAAACCAGAAATCTAGGAAGTCTCCCTTTTTAATTTGGAAGAGTTGGAAAAATACTTGTAAGTCATTATATAATTTCTACACTCTGTGCTTAATGTCATCCTCACCTCTCTGGGTTAGTCCTAAATCATAGATCTTGAGGTATGGAATCTTGACATACCTGAAAATGAAACAAACTATTAAGTATCTTATGAATTAATCTACTTTAATTTTTTTTAATATAAATGTGTTAGAACCCAAGATGATATTATTTTCTGAAGTCATCTTATGCTAGAGTAACATCAGTTACTCATGCCTACTCAAAAGGGGGTTCCACACTGTGCCTTGCTGGGGAGGCAGAGCAGGTGTTCCATTTTTAATAATGTCACCTCTTAATGTCAGAATGGTAAGAATTTTTAGAAAATGAGTATTCATAATTTACCAGTCTAATTTGTGCTTGGCCATTTGCTGGTATTCTTTACATGTAATATGTCATTTTTTTCTCCACAATTACCCTAGGATGGATGTTATAGATTCATCTTTGTTTATAGATGAGAAAAGTGAGGGTCAGAGAGGTGAAGTGACTTTCCCAGGTTTCCACTGCTAGTGAGTGAGATCTGACATTCTTTTCTTTTATTTTTATTTTTTGGTAATGTTTTTGAAAGCCTGTGTATAGTTCACACTTGCAGCTCATCTCGCTCCAGACTAGCCACATTGCAAATGCCCATGAAATCGTGTGGCTAGTGCCTACCATATTGGACAGCACAGGTCTAATAGGTATGCAACACATGGGGCCAGCCAGTACATGATTCAGCAACAAGATGCCATGTTTGCGTTTCAGATATGGTTACATTATAACAAAAGCTAACATGTACATAGAGTTGACTACCTGCCAGGCACTGTTCTGAGCACTTTGTTTTAACTCGTGAGGAGTCCATGAGTAATTTACTTTTGCTATCCACGTATTGCTGATGAATAAACTGAGGAACTGAGAAATTGTGTATATTACCCATAGACACGCAACCAGGGACTCAAAGCTGGGATTCAAATACAGAGAGTTTGGCTACAGGGTCTATATTTCCACCACCTTGCTGTTCTCCTCATGTGATAATAGTTGGGCTTCCACATTTTTACTGTGTCATTTTTAAGTTCCAAGCAGAATATTTGTATACCTGGCTGGAGTGAAAGAGGGTAAATTAATTTTCATTTAAAATTGAAATCGCCAACTGTGTTTCTATCTGGATTTCTTTTAATCTCCCATTGATCTATGCCTTTAAACCTGGGAATGGAATTTTAGATAAGCAGGGCACACTGATGAACACGGAGTGAGGTCTGACATATACTTTAGCCATGCCAACAAGAAGCCAAAATGCCCTGTGGGGGTAATTAATGCCCTTACCTCTTTGTGTGTTCTCAGTAAGTCCAGTTATCTCAGAGCTCAAACTACTTCCAGGAGATAATTAGGGGCTGCTGAAAGCTGCATTAATTCTGCCAGGCCACAAGCGCACTGTACATCTCTGCTTCTCAAAGGGACTCATCCACTTTCAGCAAGTTGCAACATCTCGACTCTAATCCCCAGAAGGGTTGAACATGGGTACCTTGAGTTATTACATTCTCATTTGGAGGTTTTGAATCTGTTTGTACAGAGGCTGATATCATTTCTGTGTTTTAAAGGTAACTTTGGCAACGTGAGGAGTTAATACCACACATCCAGGGAAGTTTGGTTAAAAGATGAGGACATTGTTTAAAGGCTGGGAAAGAGAATCATGGACATTTTTGATTCATGACTGTTTGTATTTATTTTACAGCCAGCTTCTCACTCCATCTATCTTTCTCATACAAACTGTCAAGTTTTGCTGGGGCTGAATAGTGGTTGTTTATAAAACCCTTATTAAGTATCCCACCTTTTTCATGTATTAGTTCTAATCCTACAATAACTGTTACAATGATTATAGTAGCAAACATGTAGTAAAGAGTAAGAATGTACCAGGTATGATTCTGAGTGCCTCATGTATGTTTACCCGGTGAATACCACAACTATGTACAATATAGGTACTGCCTATAATCTTTTTCTTATAGACTGAGCATAGCCAAGAATGAAGATAATGAATGATGTCCTAAACTGTCAAGCTGTGCATCCAACATCAAACCTAGGAGTCTGCTCAGGAATTTGCTCTCTTTCTCTCTACATGACATGGCTTTTATATGAGTTATAATGATAACTGTTCATATACTGCAGAGCAAAAAATTAAGGCACAGAGAGATGAAGTAACTTGCCTGAAGTCATCTAGTTTGTGAGGAAATTGAAGCAAGTCTGTTGAACTCCCAAGCCCACTCTTTCTTCTAAGCTGCAAGGGAAGAAATAATCCTTTCCACTAGGGGAGAAGCTTAGGAGTACATAAATCCCAGTAATATTTGGCTATGAGAACATTGTTTTTTCCGCTTAAGGAAAATATGTATTATGTATAAGTCATGCTGTTGAAGATGGTGGCTTCCAGACTTTGGTGTTTCTCCTATGTATTGGATGAGTGGGGGAAAAATTAATGTGAAAAAAGACCCTAAACACACTTATCACACTTTCTGTAAATCATCAAACAGTGCAAAAATTAATGCTTTATTTCATGACAGCCTTTCCTCATTTTCTACTTAATTAACAAGTATGCTGTCATGGCGAAAGTTTCAGGATTACCATTAGAAATCTGTAAGACTCAAATGGTTCTCAAGAAAGTCGATTTAGGTACATGAATGTCAACAACAGAATGAAAACAAAATGAAAAATCTCTGATAACCAGAATGTTCCTAAAGTTTTATTGGCCAGTATGTTATTTTATAAATTTGTTTAAATCACTTGTGGTATGATGAAAATTTTAAAAATCTATATGCTTTATGCAGTCTCAATAATTTTTGGACTACTCATATCTTCTACCAATTAATATATTCTTTTTCTCTTTATAAGAATATCTTGATGTTGAGAAATTTTAAAAATACAAAGGAGATCAAAGAAAAATTAATGAATGCTTATATACCTACCACCAAAAATGACAGTATTAACATTTTATATACATTTAAAGTCCTTTTTATATTACTTTTAATATTCCAGGTAAGCTCAAATTCCCATTTCTTTCCCTTGCACAGATACCTTCCTGTCTCCAGAGTCAATCCCACAAAACAGTGGAAAAACTATGTCATATATTTCTATGAATTTATATATGTGTTGTATTCACATATATTGTAAGTCCATATAAGTGATTTCATACTTTACAATGTATCGTTCTTTAACTTTATTTCACTCAGCATGGTTTTTGAGATCTATCCATATGAATGCATAAAGATCAAGTCTTTTCTGCTTAATATCCTTACGGGGTTTTATCATATCAGTATACCACATTTGATTTATTCATTCTCCTATTGATGGCTCTTGAGTTTGTTTCTGAGAGTTCACTCTAACTTATTTATAACGCTTTGTATCTTTGTAAGTACCTGTATTGGTTTGCTGATTACAAAATATTTTGCCATTACAAGATGCCATGAACTGCATGGCTTGACTAATTGTTCTGGAGGCTGGAAGTCCAAGATCAAGGTGTCAGTGGGTTGTATTTCTCCTGAGGCCTCTCCTTGACTTGCAGAAGGCTGTCTTCTCACTGTATCATCACGAAACACTTCCCCTGTGCACAAGCTTCCTTGATGTCTCTTCCTTTTCTTATAAAAACACCAGTTCTGTTGCATTACAGCCCACGCTTATGACCTCATTTAATCTTCATTTTCTCTTTCAAGGCCCTGTTTCCAAATATGGGCATACTGGGGGTTAGGACTTCAGCATAGGAATCTTGAAGGACACAATTCAGTACATAACAGAACCGTAGGAGGCAGTCTAAACTGAAGGTTAAGAGCATGGGCTCTGGTATCAGGCTGCGAGTGTTTGGTCTTGACTCACCACATGCCAGCCATGGGGCTTTAGCAAGCAGCTCAACATTGCAGCAGCTCAGCAACAATAATACCAATCTATCCTACAGAGTTGTTGTAATTATTAAGGGAGCTACATATAAAGCACCAAAACTGTGCCTCACTCAAAATGAGTTACTGTTAGATATCCTTGTGTATATTAACAAGAGTCTACCTAAACATGTACCTTGGCTGGTTTAGGTGGCTCATGCCTGTAATTGCAGAACTTTGGGAGACTGAGGCCAGAAGATCGCTTGAGGCCAGGAGCTCAAAACCTGATAAACAAAGTGAGACCCTATCTCTACCACAAATGTTTTAAAAAATAAGCTGGTCAAGGTGGTATGTGTCTGTTGTCTTAGCTATTTGGGAGACTGAGGCAGGAGGATCACATGAACCCAGGAGCTGGAGGCTGCAGTGTGCTATGATCATGCCACAGCACTTCAGCCTGGGTGACAGAGCAAGACCCTATCTATAATGAATGAATAAATGAATGAATGAATGAATGAATGAAATGTACCTAGTTATAGAATTTCCAAGGCATAGGGGACACATTAACAATTTTTCTATCTATTGCCAAATTTCTGTCCCTGGTGGTTACACCAATGAACACTCTCACTAGTCAAGTACAAGAATTCATTTTTCCTCATTTCCTGGCCAAGAATTCATTTTTCCATACTTCAGCATTTCCATCCATCTGATGTTTGGGGAAAAAAAAGTATGTCATTAATTCACTTTTTGGATAGATACTTCTTTCAGAGGATCTACAAACCATAAGGAAAAAAGTACACAAGTGCTCCTGTACACATCTAATAACCACCTCGTAGTATAGTCCAAAACAGAAAAAAACACGCAATACAAACTAAAACTCCCTTTGGCTAGAGTTGGATGAAAGCAGAAATCCAGTTTATAAAGTGAAGTACCCATTTAGCTGTGACGATTTTCTTTTGGCTGAAGCATTGGTTCCCAAATTTCTTTTTGCCCAAGAATCATCTGAAGCACTTGTTAAGTGTTGATTTCTGGACTGTGCAGTGAGAGATTCTAATTTAACCCTGATGTGAGGACAAGAATCTGAATTTGTAACAAGCAGCCCTTGTGATCCATTTTAGATATGTAACCTACAGTTTAAGGGACACAGCTTTAAAAATAAAATGTTCTCGGACATATTTCTAAGTGGTAGGCTGTGATTTAAACTCTTACTTGTATCTTAACCTAAATAGACATCCACCGTGCGAGTAAACACTGTCATAAGCTTTGGAAATGCATCTTCCCAAGAATATTTCCTGTGTTTAATGTGAAAGTCATTGACTAGGGAATAATTTCTAAGGTCCTGTCCAGTTCCTATGTTTTATGTTCTGTTTCTGTTACATTTCTGTCATCACTTCCATTCACTGCCAATCCCGAGCAAGGACATGCTATTCGCATACTGCAGGTCATTTAGCAACAATAGTGAATTGATCTCAGAAACTTGCAATGGAGGGAAATCAGGCTGCTCACTTAAAGTTAAATTTATAATTTGATCTTATAATTTAACATAACAGATAAGATCATTACATTTGTCAATGTCTCGTTAGAAAGTGGAAAATCTCCCAGATAAAAATCTGCACTCACAGGATCTAAATGTAATTGATGTTTAACTAGTATGAAATAAAGCTACTGGGATAAAAATCTGGAGGAAATAATGTGAGGACTGAGAAGGCATTAAAGGACGTGGAATCAGAGTATCAAAGACAGCCTGAAGAACTGGCATGCCTCTAGGCCCTGTCCAAAGAGGTAATTGTCCAAATTTCCACTCTCATTTATTCCCATGATAAAGGTGATGCATTAATCAAAACAATGATAGGATGCCATTTTTAATGTTAATTTTACTTTGTTTACAGTACCATTTTTTAGCCAATTGATTGGACAGGAAAAGAGATTGTGTCTGGTGCTTGAGGATTTATTCACCATCATACACTGCTAGCAAGATTGTAAATTGACGCAAACTTTCTGAAAGCAATTGGCCCATATTATCACAAGCTTCAAAAATGTGTATTTTCATAGATTAATTTCAAATTTAAGAATCTAAGGAAACAACTAACCCATGCAATTTTTTTTCCTATGAGGATATTTATTGCATTGTTTCTGTTGCTATAAATATATAATAAAAGGAAATAAATTATGTAAATTTTTATATAATTTTATATATCACGAATTTTATATGATTTTATATATCACAAAAATGAAGTTTTAATTCAGAAATAACTCTTAAGAATTATAAATGTTATTTTCACATGGAGAGCTAGAAACAATATATTTTCAAGTAAAACAATCACTTTACAGTGCAGTAAATTTTAGTTTAGAAAATATATATCTATTCTCATAGAAAAAGAGTGAAGATAACATCTATATCAGAAAATTCTTGACCAGGTGTAGTGACTCACACCTGTAATCCCAACACTTTGGGAGGCTGAGGCGGGTGAATCACCTGAGGTCAGGAGTTCGAGACCAGCCTGACCTTCATGATGAAACCCCATGTCTACTAAAAATAGAAAAAATTAGCTGGGTTTGGTGGTGCATGTCTGTAGTCCCAGCTACTTGGAAGACTGAGGCAGGAGAATTGTTTGAACCCAGGAGATGGAGGTTGCAGTGAGCTGAGATTGCGCCACTGCACTCCTGCCTGGGTGATAGAGTGTGACTCTGTTTCAAATAATAATAATAATAATAATAATTGTAAAGTTATTACCCATTTTTAACAGAATTTTGGTTTATGTAATTGGTTTCTTTTGAGTGTCATTAAGGTCAATCATTCATTTGGCAAACATTCTTTAAGTGTGTACCATGTGCCTTGGAATACTTGAGTGAAAACATGGAGATTCCTACCCTTTTGAATTTTACCTTCTAGCTTGCATTCTAGCCTATTCTTCTGAGCAAGATCCATGCTATACATTGACCTTGCCTGGAGTCTGGACAGTGAGGGTGGTCCCACCTCACTCCCTGTGAACCTGTGGTCCCCTCCAAGGACCTGAGCCACCAAGAGGCCCTAGAGCCCAGCCTTGTCTGGGATACCTCAGAGGGTCACCATGGTGGTTCTGTTTTCCAATATGAGTAAATGCCTCCCAGCCTCTCCCTGTGTGGTCAGGTCCCAGCTGCCAGGCTCCCTCCCCAGCTCCTGGCTTGGCTGATGGAATCACAGCTAGAGTCTGAGCTAATCTAGGTTTGAGGACCATGGTTGTACACAGAAACATGTGTACTTGCAGGTCTATGCTTGTGGGTGGGTACACAGTGTGCCCCCCACACAGAATCCATTTGAATCCCACAAAATTGACAACTCTACCAAGATAATGCTACTGATGTACTACTGGCCTCTCAGATGGTCTGACTATTCTCTCTCTCACTCTCTTTTTTTGTCTCTCTGTTTCTCTCCCACCCCACTTCTCTCTGATCAGTAAGTCTAGTGAAATATCCTTGTGAAATGTGATTATTTTTAATCCAGGGGTGTCCAATCTTTTGGCTTTCCTGGGCTGCATTGAAAGAAGAATTGTCTTGGGCCACACGTAAAATACACTTTCACTAACAATAGCTGATGAATTAAAAACTAGGTCAGTGCATAAATCTCATGTTTTAAGAAAGTTTGCGAATTTGTGTTGGGCCACATTCAAAGTCATCCTGGGCTGCACACAGCCGTGGGCCGCGGGTTGGGCAAGCTTGATCTAATACAATAAAAACTTGTTTCTTTTTCTGGCTGCTTCTGCCTGGTACAAAGACAAAGAAGAGACTGAAACATTCTATTAAAATTTATCTTGATGCACTTCCATGTTTGATGATTGGTTGAGATCTTGTTTTCATAAACAGTTGATACTTTATCAAATGGCAGTGGATCAGGCTTAAGAGTGATAGGCCTCTAATCTTTTAGTCATTATCCACACTGATCAGATTAAATAATCAGTATAATAGCTCTGCAAACAGATGGTGGTGAGTGATTTTGGTGGTGGTAGAAGGAATGAATACATTGGAACAAGTCTTATATCTTAATAACAGATTAGATTCACCTAAAACCCCGTTGTATATTGAGGTACTAAGTCATTTTTTTAGATTCTTTGTGCATAGTTGCATTTTCCGGTATTTCCACAAAGGAAATATATATATACTTTTAGAAAAAAAAATAAAACCAATAAATGCTATTAATTAAAGAGGATGTACAATTTTCAACATTCCACCTGCTTTTAAACCTGGCAAGGTTCATTGAGTTCTAACCTCCACTAATAATTTTATTTGTATTAAGGGTGGGAATGCTTTGCTGCTCCAAGTCAGAAAACAAAATAGATCATTAATCCCTGACATAGCATTTCATTTACTGATGAAATCCTCCAGTGCTTCTGATTTAGTCGGTCATTTTGTCCAGTGCTGAACAGAGATTAGTAGACTAAGCCAGTCAGTCTGGGTCTCCCATTTGATCACTGGGAAGGAAATATTTTCTCTTATAGCACAAAAGTACCCTAAGCAAACCTTTAAGAGGTTTGGGAAGTGATATTCCTTTGCAGACTGTGGAGTTTTAAGTGTTTTTTCAGCATTTATAAAGCCTCATTGCTTGAGAAGGGGTTCATTTCCCTGGTTTTCTTTAGGCTCCCCACCACCATCCCACTTTGCTTCACAGTCCTGAAATTCAGCTAGTGGAATCTTTTTATTAGCAATTGAAACAATGTCCAGTTCAGGAGGGAAGGCTTCTATTTGCACCTCCAGTCTAAAACGCCCTCATTATGGTTAAAAGTCCGGAGTTCCTCTTCTATTTCTTATTCCTTCTGGGAAAACTCCTCTGCCCTCACTGTCCCATCATTTTGTAGTTAAAAGTCTCAACTCAATCTTATCTCCAGCTCTGTCATTTGTGTTTGACATATTTCAGCAGGTTGTCAAAAATGCTCAGACTTCAGGAATAATTAAGCTACCTAAACTCAATTGGATTTTAAAACTTTTCGTAGATACTGATCACTCACCCAAGAACCCCTTTGACTCCCCTCCTGTGTAGATCCCCACTTCTCTGATGTGGAGAGAGCACAGGCTCTTTACAGGAAGGACACTGAGTTTATGTAAAAACAAACCCTGAATTTGAGCATCATTAGGAAGAAGGAAGTCTTTGGGATGACTTCCTTTCAGCTCATGTTAATCCATCAGGTTTCCCTAATGATCTGCATTTTCTTTCTAAATAAAATCTCGACTGTGAAATAACATAAAATGTAAATTTAAAACTTCCATGAGTGGCACAAGTTCAGACATAACCAGATTCATGCACATTTGTGTCCTTCCACAAGGTCAGACTTGTATTGATGCTATTTTAATTGTAAAACCCGTGAACCACATTGAGCTCCCAAGGAGGCACTTCTTAGTATTAGCCACTCACTCAGTAGTCAGGGCTGTGGGTATACATGCTCAAGCCACTCCACAGATCAGTCAATATTACAAAGTGTAGGTAATAGTATACTTAATCAATATATAAATAATACAGGTCAAACAATCCACATCAAACAAACTAACATTTAACATCAAGAGAAAAGGGAATAGGAAAAGGGGGTTAATGAGCCAGTCTAAGGAGAGTCACATGGAAAAGGAGAGTGTCCTGGCTTGATCCAGATGGATGTTAATATCTTGCAAGGAAAAGTCTTTGATTTGGTCAGAACCTTTGATGGCAGTTGCTGGGTACTGATCACCAGTGGCAGCAAGACAGGGTCTGTCAAGACGGCCATGTGTAGCTGGTGAAGTCCTGCTCATTTTATGGCCCTTGAGCCCTCTGGCAAGGTCTAGTAGTAAATGGTTACACCTCTATCTGGTTGACCGTTGTCTCTATTCATTAGGTGAGCACCTGGACCTGTTGGCTTGATGCCTTTTAAAATGTAAGATGGAGTCTTTTTCTAAGATGAAGTCACTTATGTCAAGGGTATACAAAAACAATGGATTCAAGAAAAAGGAAGGACCATCTAAGATTTCAAATTGCTTAGTTTTAACCCCAGAATGATGGAGTAATAAGAATGGGAGGTACAGTGAGGTATTAGGATGGCATTTTCCTAGAAAACTGCTGAACACACTATCTAGTCTCAGAGATGTTTGGCTCCCCCTGGGAAGCCGCTCAGTTTTCCTCACTTAACCTACAGTGTTTCTCAGGTATGGTTGCAGACAGAATAGATTTCTTGTGTCTCATGCCCACTCGAGGAATCCCAAAGCCAGTCTCATTCCAAAGGGTAAAGAGGATCACAAACACCTCTAATAACAGATAATCCTATTGGAACAATCTGAAATGCTAAGGGTAGGTGCATATTAAGTGTGCACTCTGAACAGCAGAATCATACATTTCAGTGTTGGAAATACATAAAACCTATTGTTTTCATTGTGTGTAATGTTCTAAGCATTTCACATGTTTAACAACTCTTATGTTTGATAACAGCTGATTTAGATTCTTGATATTAAGCATGAGAATACTGAAGTGAAGACATTTTATAATTTGGCTAAAGTCACTCAGGGGAGTTAAGGGCAGAGGTTGAACTAGAATCCAGGTTTCCCAGTTTCAGGAAACTGGTAGATATTTTTACTATACCATGCAGTGATCACATTTTGAGCTACCATCTCTAATTCAAAAGTCCAGTGTAACAGGGAGACGTTTGCAATCAACCAAAACTAAGTGACATTATTTAGTTACTTGTTATACTTAGGTGCTTATAAGGGATTATGATACTTCCCAGAGGCAAGATGTACGCGTCCCTGAGAAAAAGAGTGCATTGAACTAGGCTGACCACTTTGGGTTAATGCTTTTCAGTATTTTTCTCCTATTATCTCCACATTTCTCAGCTTAGCCAAGCTAACTCCACTACTTTATGTTTTCTAGGCTTATTAATCATGCCATTCAAAGCTTTTGGCTGAACTATGCATTGCGTTCTTTTTTTTTTTTTAAATCTCAGCTATATGGATCCTACAACATAGTTATTTTTATGTCTGTTCGCATTTATCTCATAAAACTTCTTGAAACTCTTCAGACTATAAACTGTGCCTTGTAATAAATGTCTAAGAAAGTGGCACATACAAGCACATTTATTTTAGGTATGCTGTTACTGTTCTGCATAAGGTATTGCTAAAAAAGAAGTAACAAGCCACTTGGTTCTAGTAGCAAGAAAGAACTGTAAGTATTAACTGCTTTGCATAATCATGATTTGGGGCTTATGTTATGATGTTTAATCTCACAACCTGACATCCAGCAATTATATAACTTTTTAATTTTTATGCAAAATAATAAGATGCCTTAAGGAAAGGTCCAGACTCTACTTGTCAAGTATATATTTTATAGCAGCTTTGTGTAGTAGAGAGGCCTGACTCAGGCTTGCTTATAATTGAATGAGTAATGTGGGTTAAAATTGGATGTATAATTGAATGACTAGATGACTTCTTTAACTTTTATTTGGTGTGTTTTGAAAACAAAGTTTGGGAAATGAGGTAGCCTCAACAATTAAAATTGTAATTTATGAATATGAAAATGGTATAAGAGGTATAAGAAGTTGCTCTGATAATCTTGTCAAAACAACTACCCTCTAAGTTATTATAGAGCTAAAAAAAGTAAATTAATGGGATGCTAATAGAAAAACAAAAGGCAAAACGTAAGATTAATTAATATAGTCATCACACATATGTGAAACAGTAATGGATTATGAAATAATACCTAGACAATTAGCTAAATGTTTAGATCTACTTTTCAGAGTATGCATTAAAGTAAACTTTTACATCATTAAAAAACTATATTAATAACAGTATTTAAAAATTAAACACAAATGTTCATGAGTATTTTATGTCTAAATGGGGACTGGATGGGGACAAATGAAAGTTAATCAATAGAATACTATAAAACGTTGATGAAAGAAATTGAAGATGACACAAATAAATATATCTCATGTTCATGGGTTGGATGAATTAATATTTTTAGAATGTCCAAACTAACCCAAGCAATAAACAGACTCAATGCAGTCATAATTTCAAATATCAAAATATCAATGCCATTTTTTCACAGAAATAGAAAACAATTCTAACATTCATATGGAACCACAAAAACCTCAAATAGCCAAAGCAATCTTGACTTAAAAAAAGATGGAGACATCACACTTCTGGATTCAAATTACATTACAAAGCTATAGTAACCAAAACAGTATGATACTAACCTAAAAACGGACACATAGAAAAATGGAACATCAGAGAGAGCCTAGATATAAACCCACACATACAAGATCAATTGATCTGCACCAAGGGTCCCAAGAATACCAAATGGTGAAAGTATATTCTTTTCAACAAATGTTGGGAAAACTTGGTATCTGTATGCAAAGGAAAATACTGTATTGCGCACATACAGAAAAATCTACTGACAAAAAGATTAAAGACTTAAATATAGGACCTAAAATCATAAAACTCCTAGAAAAAAAATCATAGGTAAAAAGTTCCTTGACATTGGTCTTAGCAGTGATTTTCTGAATATGACACCAAAAGCACAGGCAACAAAATTAAAAACAAACAAGTGGGATGACATCAAACTAAAAAGCTTCTGCATAGCAAAGGAAATAGCAAAATGGAAAGGCAACATACAGCATGGAAGAAAATATTTACAACCATATACTTGATAAGAGGTTAATATTCAAAATACATAAGGAAATCCTACAACTCAATAGCAAGAGAACAAATAACTTAAAAATGGACAGAGAACCTGAATAGACATTTTTTTCCAAAAAAGACTAATGATGGTCAACACGTATAGAAAAGATTGTCAACACTATTAATTATCAGGAAATGTAAACAAAGCCATAGTGAGATGGTGGATATCACTTCATACTTGTTAGAATGGCTATAAATAATTTTTTAAAAGATAACAAGCATTGTTAAGGGTGTGCAGAAAAGAATCCTGATACATTGCTGGTGGAATGTAAATTAATAGTCTTTATGGAAAACAGCATAGAAGTTTCTCAAAAAATTAAAAATAAAACTACTGGCCAGGTGCAGTGGCTCACACCTATAATCCCAGCACTTTGGGAGGCTGAGGCAGGTGGATGACTTGAGGTCAGGAGCTCGAGATTAGCCTGGCCAACATGACAAAACCCCGTCTCGACTAAAAATACAAAAATCAGCTTGATGTAGTAGCAGTTGCCTGTTAACGCATCTACTTGGGAGGCTGAGGCAGGGTAATTGCTTGAACCGGGAGATGGAAGTTGCAGCGAGCCGAGATGGCACCACTGCACTCCAGCCTGGGGGACAGTGTGAGACTCCATCTCAAAAATACAATAAAATAAATTAAAAAATAAAAACAGAACTACCACATAACTCAGCAATCCTTCTTTTTTGTACTTATCCAAAATAATTAAAATCAAGATCTTGAAAAAATACCTGCACTTTTTTTATTCATTGCAACCTTATTCACAGTAGCCAAGATATGGAACAGCCTAAATGTGTCCATCAACAGATGAATGGACAAAGAAAATGTGGCATATACATATAATGGACCATTCAGCCTGAAAAACAGGAGGAAATCCTGGCATTTATGATAACATCGCTGAATCTGCAAGACATTATCCTAAGTGAAATAAGCCAGGGAAGAAATAACAAGGGGAGGAGGAAAGGGGGAAATGATGGTCAAAGGGTACCAAGTTTGGATGACGCAAGTTCCGGATATCTACTACAGCAGGGGTCCCCAATCCCCAGACCACAAACTGGTACCAGTCCGTGGCCTGTGAGGAATCGGGGCCACGCAGCGGGAGGTGAGCATTACCGCCTGAGCTGCGCCTCCTGTCAGATCAGTGGCAGCATTAGATTCTCATAGGAGTGGAAATCTTACTGGCAACTGTGCCTGCCAGGGATCTAGGTTGCACACGCCTTATGAGAGTCTAATGTGTAACGATCTGAAGTGGAACAATTTCATCTGGAAACCATTCCTCTGACCCCTGACCCCACTGTACCCTGGTCTGTGGAAAAATCATCTTCTACAATACTGGTTCCTGGTGTCAAAAAGTTTGGGGACTGCTGTACTGCTGTACTACACAGCATAGTTTCCATAGATAACAATACTATATTGTGTACTTAACATTTGCTGAGAGGATAGATCAGACCTTATGTTGAATGTTTTCAGCACACAGATGTGCTTGTGCACACGCAGAATAATAATAAAGGGAGCAGGAGGGAACTTTGGGAGATGATGGATGTGTCAAAGGCCCTGATGGGGTGATGGTATCACGAGTGCATACTTATCCCCAAACTCATCAAATTATATATATTATATATGTATAGCTTTTTACGTGTCAATCATATCTCAATAAGTCATTTAAAAATAAAATCAATAATATCACAGAAAAGTGATAAAGATCGTGATTGCCCTATACAAAACATGTACACTAGCCATTAAATTATTATTAGCTTTAATGAGCTAATAATTATTCAGTGCTAAATTTCAGGTAGTTTTTCTGAATGTATTACATAAATTATTATGTAATAATTAACCCTTTTAAATCTCACAACAACCCTGTGAGATAGTTTTACTATCTTTTACAGATGAGCAGCTGAGACACAGGAAGTTAAATCACTTCCTCAAAGAAATATGATTAGATCTTGATGAACAGAAGATCTTAATTTTAATACATTTAAATTCATCATTTTTTTCTATTATAGCTAATGCTTTTTGAGTCTTGCTTCCAAAACCATTAACTTCCCCAAAGTCAGCAAGATATTTGCCAATAAAACTAAATGTTTCCAAAGGTTTTGTACTTATCTGTTAAGTCCTAATCCATCTGGAATTGATTTTTGGTTTTTTTTTTTTTTAGAGAAATAGAATCCCATTTCATTAGAAAATTTATATAATTATTTATCTAGTTTTATTTTGTGAAAATTCCTTTTCCCATGGATTTGCCTTCACTGCCATCACTTCAGCTCTTATATATTAATGGGTTTATTTCTGGGTGGCCTATTTAATTGGTTAATGCGACTATCTCTGCAATACTCCCACATTGCTTCAATCACTTGAGCTTCAAAATGAGTCCTGTGCTAGGACACCCCTTTCTTATCCTTCTTCTTCTAAAATATTTAGACTCCATGTCGCTACTTACTCTTCCATCTACATTTTAGAAAAAGTTTCTTTAGTGCCAAGAAAAACCCAATTGAACTTCTATTGAATTGCTCTGAAACTATTGAGAGATCTTCAAAAAACAGATATCTTTTTAACAAATATTCTTCTCACCCATCAAATTAGCAAATATCTTTAAAGTGAGAAGACTCAATGGAGAGGGTAAAGAGTGAAATTGTCTATCCTCATACATTGCTTGTGAGAGTTTAAATAAGTACATTTTTTCTGAAAAGTTATTTGACAAATGTGTATGAAAAACATTAAAGATAAAACATTTTCAACAATTTTAATTCAGTATTTTGAATTCTGCAAATCTATATACCATAAGGAAAAAAATTGAGTATTTGTCATGGTTTTATGCCTAAAGATATTTACTAAAGATTGTTAATAAGTGAGAAAATTATTACTAAACTGTCTAACAATAGGATCAATTAATGAATTCTGATACATCCATTTATGGGATAATAAATCGTGTTTTTGAAATGTTTTTAACGGTATGAGTAAAAACATGATATACTGCAAGAAAGCATGCATCAAAGTTTCAAAGGCATGCCTCAGAGATATTGCCAGTACAGTTTCAGACCAGTGCAATGTAGCAAATAATGAAACAAAATGAGTTGCATGAATCTTCTGGTTTCCCAGTGCATAAAAAAGTTATGTTTACACTATAGTGTAGTCCATTATGTGTGCAATAGCATTATGTCTTAAAAAATTATATATCTTAATTTAAAAATCCTTCACTGCGAAAATATTCTAATGATCATCTGAGTCTTCAGCAAGCTATAACCTTTTTGCTGGTGGAGGGTCTTGCCTTGATGTTGATGGCTACTGACTGATCGGGATGGGTGGTTTCTTAAAATGGCAATTTCTTAAAACAAGATACTAATGAAATTTGGCACGTTGGTTGACTCTTCCTTTAATGAAATATTTCTCTGTAACGTGATGCTGTTTGATAGCATTTTTACTCTATAGTTTCAAAGCAATTGAATAGACATTTCAGTAAAACTTCTTTTCAAATTGGAGTCTATCGTGTCAAACCCTGCTGCTGTTTAATCAAACTAAATTTATGGAATATCCTAAATTATTTGTTGTCATTTCAATAACGTTCACAGCATCTGCACCAGCAGTAGATCCCATCTCAAGAAACCACTTTCTTTACTCATCCGTAAGAAGCAACTCCTCATTCATTCAAAGTAGCTCATGAAATGCAGGATTCAGTCACATATTCAGGCTGGATTTCTAATTCTAGTTCTCTTGCTATTTTCACCACATCTGCAGTTACTTCCTTCAGTGAAGTCTTGAAGCCTTCGAAGTCATCCACGAGCATTGGAGTCAGCTTCTTCCAAACTCCTGTTAATGATACTGTTACCGTCTCCCACGAATCATAAAAGTCCTTAATGGCATCTAGAGTGGTGAGCTTTATGAAGAAATTTTCCAATTCGCTTTTCCCAGATCCATCAGGGGAATCACCGTCTACAGCAGATATATCCATACACAATGTATGTCTTAATTAATATACTTAAAAGTCAAACTTTTCTTGATTCATGGGCTACAGAATAAATGTCATGTTAGCAGTCATAGAAACAACATTATTCTCCTTGTACACCTTCATCAGAGCCTTTGAGTGACTAGGTGTGTTGTCAATGACATTAGTATTTTGAAAAGAATCTTTTTTTCTGAGCATTACGCCTTAGCACTAGGCTTAAAATATTCAGTAAACTATACTGTAAACAGATGTGCTGTCATTCTCAAGCTTTGTTTTTCCATGTCTAGATCACAAGCAGAGTAGACTTGGCATAATTCTTAAGGACCCTAGGATTTTTGGATGGGAAATTAGCATTGGCTTCAACTTAAAATCACTAGCTACATTAGCCCCTAACAAGAGAGTCAGGCTGTCCTTTGAAGCTTTTAAATCTAGACTTCTCTAGGCACGAAAGTTTTAGATGGCATCTTCTTCCAATAAAAGGCTGTTTGGTCTACATTGAAAATCCGTTGTTTAATGTGCCTACATCATCTTCATCAATAATTTTAGATCTTCTAGATAACTTGCTGCACTTCTGCATCAGCACTTGCTGCTTTATCATGCACTTTTATGTTATGGAGATGGCTTTTTTTTTTTTTTTTTTGACAGAGTCTCGCTCTGTCGCCCAGGTTGGAGTGCAATAGCACCATCTCGGCTCCCTGCAACCTCGCCTCCCGGGTTCAAGCGATCCTCCCACCTCAGCCTTCAGAGTAGCTAGGATTACAGGCACCCACCATCATGCCTGGCTAATTTTTGTATTTCTGTAGAGACGGGGTTTCACCATGTTGGCCAGGCTGGTCTCGAACTCCTGACCTCCAGTGATCTGCCCGCCTTGGCCTCCCAAAGTGCTGAGATTACAGGCGTGAGCCACTGTGTCTGGTGGAGATAGCTTTCTTTCCTTCAACCTCATGAACCAGCCTCTGCCAGCTTCCAACTTTTCTGCTGCAGCTTCCCCACCCCTGTCAGCATTCCCAGAATTGAAGAGAGCTAGGGACTTGCTCTGGATTAGGGCTTCAACTTAAATGAATGTTGTGCCTGGTTTGATCTTCCATCCAGACCACTTAAACTTTCTCCAAATCCAAAATAAAGCTGTTCTGCTTTCTTGTCATTCATGTGTTCACTGGAGTTGCATTTTACATTTCCTTCAAGAACTTGTACTTTGCATTCACAACTCTGCTCTTTGATGCAAGATACCTTGCTTTGGGCTTATTGTATTAGTCAGGGTTCTCTAGAGGGACAGAACTAATAGGATGAGCTATATATCTATATATAGGCTTATATCTATATATAGAGATATAGATATGGATATATAGCTCATCCTATTAGGGTTCTCTTGGAAAGAACTAATAGGATATATATATGATATATAGGATATATATATGATATACAGGATATATATATGATATATAGGATATATATATGATATACAGGATATATATATGATATATAGGATATATATGATATATAGGATATATATCATATAGGATATATATAGGATATATATGGGAGTGTGTATGTATATATTGGATATTATTAAGTAGTATTAACACACATGATCACAAGGTCCCACAATTGGCCGTCTGCAAGCTGAGGAGCAAGGAAGCCAGTCCAAGTCCCAAAGCTGAAGAACTTGGAGTCCGATGTTCCAGGGTAGGAAGCATCCAGCATGGGATACATATGTAGGCTGGGAGGCTAAACCAGTCTTTATTTTCATGTTTTTCTGCCTGCTTTATATTTGCTGGCAGCTGATTACATGGAGCCCACCCAGATTAAGGGTTAGTCTGCCTTCCCCAATCCACTGACTCAAATGTTAATCTCCTTTGGCAACACCCTCACAGACACACCCAGGAGCAATACTTTGCATCCTTCAATCCAGTCAAGTTGACACTCAGTATTAACCATCACACCTATCTTGGCTTTCAACAGGCTTTCCTCACTAAACGTAATCATTTCTAGCTTTTGACTGAAGGTGAGAGATGTGGGACTCTTTCTTTTACCTGAAAATTTTAGAGGCCATTACAGGATTATTAACTGGCCTAATTTCAATATTTGTGTCTCAGGGAACAAAGAGCTCAGAGGACAGGGAAAGAGATAGAGGAATCGCCAGTTAATAGAGCAGTCAGAACACACAACATTTGTTGATTATGCTCTCTGTATTATGTGGGCAAGCCTCATGGTGCCCAAAACAATTACAGTGACATCAAGATCACAGATCACAGATTGCCATACACATAATAATCATGAAAAAGTTTGAAACATTGTGAGAATTACCAAAATGTGACAGAAAGACACAAACTGAGGACCTGATGTTGGAAAAATGGCACTGATAGACTTTGCTTGATGCAGTGTTGCTACAAACCTTCAATTTGTAAAAACATGGTATCTGTCGAGTGCAATAAAGCAAAGTGCAATAAAACGAGCTGTTTCTGTATCTGCTGTATGATTTTAATCTTTCAAAAAGATCAATGAAAAACACTAAAAAGAATATACTTAAATGTCAGAGGTTTCCCTTGGATAATAAAACTATGGGTAATTATTTTCCTATTTCTTATTCTTTCCTGTACTCGCCCAAGTTACTTTTTGAAAAGTATCACAGATGCTTTTTCATGAAGAAAGTAAATAGAAATCTGTTCCTCAGCAGCCTTTCAAAATTGTGATAATATAAAAGTCTAAATGGAATGATGCAAACTTTGTGTTTCTAACAGTAAAGTGAACATCCGGTATCAGCCATTCTAAAAGAGTGACATTTCAGGGTTGACTACGTCCAGGATGGGTCCCTGTTCTCTCCTTTTGATGTACCACTGGAATATCTCAGAAGGAAACTCATTTCCATGAAGGTATCTTTGTATACTTAATCAATATTCCACTGCCCCATTTCTCCCAAGACAAAATTCCTGAGGGTCAAAATATCCAAGCCTTTGAATGGCACTGGAGTGTCAGAAAATGTTTCATTTTGAAATCAGATGTGTGGATTCCAAGCTGCAGGAGCTTAGATACACAACGCATTTTTAAGCTATATGGAGAACCCGTGAGAGTAGGTGGGTGTATCTTTGAAGTTTCTGTGGCCAGCTGTCATTCTGCAGATAATCAGTAGTGAATGCTTGAGAAACTCAGCTCCCTGAATCTTGCTGTGGCTATGCACACATTCCGGTTTGTTATCCAGTGAAGGGACTGCTACACACTGCCTTAGAATAAAGCCACTCAGCTGAACTGAGTTGATCAGATGGTGAAAACTAGTAAGATAAAAATCCTGAAGAACTTGCATTAAAAACAACCAAAGCAACATTGTGTACCTGTGTCGGGCACGTAAAATCATTCCAGATACCTCAACATACGAGATGCAATGCTGCAATGCCTGTGTGAACATGGGTTACTCTTGTAGGAGAAGATGATAACTGTGAAAGAAGGCCCCTCAAAGATTCAATGTATGCATTGTGGGATGGGTGGTCTGAGAGAAATGATTACATTGGTTATACCTCATTTCATAACTCTTTAATGGTTTCTTATTTAATGACTGTATTAGGGTTCTCTTAGAGGGACAGAACTAATAGGATATATATCATATATATGATATATATATATGGGAGTGTGTATGTGTGTGTGTATGTGTGTGTATATATATATATGAGCTTAGTAAATATTAGCTAACATGATTACAAGGTCCCACAATAGGCTCTCTGCAAGCTGAGGAGCAAGGAGAGCCAGTCTGAGTCCCAATCACAATGACTAAACCATCACAATGACTAAAGAGTAGAATCACCTTTGTATAATTATTATTATTAATGATGTACTGCACTGGCTTTAACACTGCTGATGACAGTAATTCTGGAATGCTGTGCTGGACTAGAAGTGTTTGCAATATTAGCAACAGCTGTTAAGTTATGCGTTTGGAACAGAGCTTCATCAGGCTTGGCACATACATCACTCATCACTCCTTATTTACATGCCAAACAGTTTGGGCATTTTAAAGGCATAAAGTAAAGCTAAAGGCTAAGGGACCTTGCATTACACAATAGGCTTCCTTCCTTTAAAGGAATATAATTTCTTTGAAAAAAATATTTTCTCAAAAACTATTTCAAGTAATACTTTTATTGACGGAGGCTATGGAGCCGCCAGCTTGTCTTCAACTCAGGATTAAGACAGGAACCCTCCTTCGGCAGGTCTGGAGCCTTAAACTACGACAGTTTTGCCTTTCTCCTTTGCACATCTGGTGCTTCTTTTTTTTTTTTAGGTTTTATTTTCAGTTCAGGGGTACAAGTGGAGGTTTGTTACGTAGGTTAACTTGTGTCATGGAGGTTTGTTGTACAGATTATTCCGTCACCCAGGTGTTAAGCCTAGTGCCAATTATTTTTCCTGATCCTCTCCCTCCTCCCACCCTTCACTCTCTGAAAGGTCCTGGTATGTGTTGTTCCCCTCTATGTGTCCATGTGTTCTCATCCTTTAGCTCTCATTTGTAAGTGAAAACATCCTGTACTTGATTTTCTGTTTCCTGTATTAGTTTGCTAAGGATAATGGCCTCCAGCTCCATTCATGTTCGTGCAAAGGATACGATCTCGTTCTTTTTTATGATTGCGTAGTATTCCATGTTGTATATGTACCATATTTTCTTTAATCTATCACTCATTGGCATTTAGGTCGATTCCATGTCTTTGCTATTGTGAATAGTGCTGCCATGAACATACAACGTGCATGTGTCTTTATAATAGAATGATTTATATTCTTTTGGGTATATACCCAGTAATGGGATTGCTAGGTTGAATGGTATTTCTGTCTTTAGATCTTTAAGGAATTGCCACACTGTCTTCCACAGTGGCTGATTTACACGATCACCGAGGATTACAATCCAGGATTTGTTTCAAGCCCTTTGTTTCTGTGAAGTGACTTCTGGGCTGTCTTATCAAATTTGGGATGAATTTATCTACACAGGGTGAACAAGCAGCTGTCCATAATTTGAGCTTGCATTGGATATGTAACCAGCAGATTATGTACAGTGAGTGTTTCCTGTGATAAGCTATTATTCAACTTTCTTTTTATTTTCAGCAGATTCCCTCACTGAAGATGCCGTGCATGTTTGGGAGAACAGTAAATATTAGGGCTAAGCAGCTTCCAAACCAGAACTTCATTTCATCTCAGAACTATGTCACAAATCACTCTTTCCAGGAAGCAAATTTAAAAAGCTGAGGAAAGTCAAAAGAAAAATAAGCACAGTGAGAAAATGAGGACTGCCCTCACAGTACTTTGGACATACAGCAGAGGATACTTTTACCACTTAGTTATGCTCTGCCTTATGACAGAAAGAACGTTTTGTTAAAAAAAAAAAAAAAAAAGACAGCTGACCATGCACGTTTGGGCCTATTTCTGGATTCTCTATTTGGTTCCATTGATTTGTGTATCTTGACATCAACACCACACTGTCTTGACTATTGTAGTTATATAATCAGTCTTGAAGTCAAGTGGTCTCATCCTCAAATTTTGTTCTTTTTCAAAGTTTCGTTTTGTCTTTTTTTTTTTTTTTTTGCTATTTTAGGTTCTTTGAATTCCACCTGAGTTTTAGAACTATTTTAAATATTTCTACAAAATCATGGCTGGAATTTGGATTGAATCTATAGATCAGTTCAGGGAGGATAATAACAATACAGAGTTTCCTAATCCATAAACACAGTATATTGCTATTCTTGGTCAGATATTTAAAATGTTTTCTTACCAATTTTTATCATTTTAAGTGCGTAAGTTTTGCACACCTTTGTGAGACTTTTCACTCAATATTTAATATTCTTCATGTTATTTTCAATGGTGTTTTTATTTTTTAATTTCTGATTGTTCATTGTAGTATATAAAAATAAATCGATATTTTATATGGATTATATTCTGAAGCGTCCTAAATTTGTTTATTAGTTCTAGTAATTTTTCTGGAAATTACACAGCGTTTTCTACGTATATCATTAACTCTCAGTTCCTGGGTGTCATGACAGCATTTTCTAAATAGTCCCAAATTTGATAAAATAGCTCAGAAGTCATTGTGAAGTTAATAGGTCCAACAGCGTTCATACAACTGAGAGTTGCTTCTTCCTTTCTAATCTGAATGCCTTTGATTTCTTATTCTTGCCTTACTACAGTGGCTAGAACTGCCAGGAAAATGTTGAATGGAAGTGGTAAGAGCAGAGACTCTTGTCTTCTTCCTGATCTTACGAAGAAAGCATTTCATATTTCACCATTAAATACAATGTTTGCTGTAGTTTCATACCACCATTCATCAGGATAAGGAAGGTTCCCTCTGTTCCTAGTTGGCTGAGAGTTCTTATCAGGAATGCATACTGGATTATGTCAAATGTTATTTCTACATCTACTGAGATGACCTGGTAATTTTTCCTTTAGAGTTTATCATTATGGTGAGTTACATGATTGATTTTCAAATGTTTAATCTTGCATTCCTTGAGCCTGCATTGGATGTGTGACCAGCAGATTATATACAGTGAATGTTTCCTGTGCTGAGCTAGTATTCAGCTTTCTTCTTATTCTCATTTAAATTATTTAAATATTAAATATTTAAACACCATTTGGTTCTGAGATAATATCACCCCTCCCCCACTATTTTTTGAGACATAATCTTACTCTTTCATCCAGGCTGGACTCTAGTGGCACCATCAGGGCTCACTATAGCTTAAAATTTCTGGTCTCAGGGGCTCCTCCCACCTCAGCCACTAGGTAACTGGGACTACAGGTGTGCACCACCACTCTCAGCTGATTTTGTCTTTTTTGTAGAGGCAGAGTCTCACTGTGTTGCCCAGGCTGGTCTTGAACACCTGGGCTAAAGCAATCTGCCCAACTCAGCCTCCCAAAGTTCTGGGATTACTGGTGTAAGCCACTACAGTCAGCTGAGATATTACCTTTTAATATATTAAATTCAGTTTGCTAAAATGTTAAGAATCTTTAAATCAATGTTCAAAGAAAGTATTGGTCTGTGTTTTTTATCTTTTTCTGAAATCTTTATCTGATTTGGGTATCAGAGTAATACTGGCCTCAGAATACATTGAAAACTATTTTCTGTTTGTCAATCTTCTAGAAAAGTTTGTATAGAATTGATAACATTTATTTCTTAAATATGTGGTAGAATTCATTAGTAAAGCCATCCGATTCTGGATAACTTTTTGTGGAAATTAAAAAAATAATCTTTGCTGCCTGTTTGTTCTACTAGTTATTAACAAAATAATATTGAAATCTCTGACTCTAATTATCATTTGTCAATTTATGCCTGCAAATCTGACTTTTTAAAGATCCGGTAGTATTGTTTGCTCTAATTCTACTTTGTCTAATATCAATATAGGTATTCCAACTATTTTAGAATAGTGTTAGCATGCATGGTTTATCTTTTTCCATCCTTTCACTTTTAACCTGCTATTTCTTTATATTTAAAGTCCATGTCTTGAAGGCAGTGTATAGTTGGGTCTGAGTTTTTAATCTAATTTTGCATTTTAATGGGGATATTTACATGATTTTGATCTGAAAGGGTTATTAACATAATTAGTTTTAAATATACATTTTTGCTCTGCATTTTTTCTTCTTCAGTCTATTCTTCATTCTGTTTTTCTTTCCCTTGTGCTTTTGGATTAATAGTTTTTTGTTTGTTGGCTTGTTTGTTTGTTTTGAGACGGAGTCTCACTCTGTTGCCTGGCTAGAGTGCAGTGGCATGAACTCAGCTCACTGCAGCCTCCACCTCCTAGGTTCAATTGATTCTCCTGCCTCAGCTTCACAAGTAGCTCGGACTTCAGGTGCACACCACCATGCCCAGGTAATTTTTTTTCATTTTTAGTATAAACGGGGTTTCATCATGTTGGCCAGGATGGTCTCTATCACCTGATCTCGTGATCCACCCACCTTGGCCTCCCAAAGTGTTGGGATTACAGTCACTGTGCCTGGCCCAAATGAGTATTTTTTATGATTTCATTCTACTTTTTGACTTAGTAGCTAATTTTTTTTTGTTATGTTAGTTCTTGCCTTAGGATTAAAGTACACATTTTTAACGTATCATAGTTCTACCTTCAAGTGGTTTACCTGTATTTTTACAAGACTATACTTCCATTTCAATCTTTTCAGTGTTTGTGCTATTATCATATTTTTTACTTCAACCTATTTTAAAATCCAAACTTAATAAATACTTTCTTTTTAGTTTTGCTCTGATCAGACAATTTAAAAAGTATGACTTCAACATTAAGAAAGAAACATCCTATATTCACCCACATCATTACTGTTTCTGGTCCTCTTTATTTAAATATGTAGACCTTTATTTCCATAGTATTATTTTCTTCTATTCTGCATTTCCTTTAACTTTTCGTATAGTACAAGTCTTCTAGTAATAAATTATTTGGATTTTATGTGTCTGATAAAGTTGTAATTTTACCTTTGTTTATGAAAGACATTTTACTAGGTATAGAATTCTAGGTTGACAGTTTTTTTTATATTTCAGTTCTTTAAAAATGCTGCTTCACTCCCTTTGTACCTGCTTTGTTTCCAGGGAGAAATCTGTTCTCATCGTTTTTTTGGTTCTTCTGTTTTCTTTTTTCTTCTGGCTGCTTTTAAGATTTTTTTCTTCATCACTAGTTTTGAGCAGTTTGGCTATGCTATATCTTAGAATTGTTTACTTCATATTTTCCTCCTTAGGATTCTTTGAGTTCCTTGGATCTGTGAGTTTATAGTTGTTATAAAACTTGTAATATTCGTCCATTATTTATTTAAATGCTTTTCATGTACATCCACTTTTTTCGAGGATTACAAGTATTGTAGGGTGCTTTACATTGTCACAAAGTTTGATGGTGCTCTGTTCATATTTTCCCCCAGTTATTTCTTCTTTTTGTGTTTAGTTCACTATTTCTTTTGTAGTGTCAAATCTGCTGTTAATCCTGTCAGTGTATTTCTTACTTCAGAAATTGTGCTTTTATTTTTAAATGTTTTTATTTGCACTTTTTGTATTTTCTACATCTCTAGTTGACATGTTTAATATTTCCTTTTATTTTTTCAATGTATGGAATACTTTTAAGTTTTAATGTCAAATGTTACTAATGCTATCATTTGTTTTGGTTCTAGGGCTAGAACCCAAAACACATTCCATACATTGAAAAAAATACATATATATATCTCCTTTGTGAGTCGTGTTTTCCTGATTCTTTGACATCCTGGTATTTTTTTAATTGAATGCCACTCATTGCCATTATTAACTTGATGGGTGCTAGATATTTTTGTTTTCATAGAAGCTTTGTTGTGGAATACAGGTCAGTTCATTGGAAGCAGTCTGATCCTTTTGAGTTTTACTTTTAAGCATTGTTAGGTGGGACCACAGCAACATTTAGTGTGGAGCTAACTCAGGCCCTCTACTAAGCGAAAGCCTTCTGAGTATTCTCCTTATGTCCTGTGAATTATGAATAGTATTTCCAGCCCTGTTAAAGTCCTTGAATTCTTGCCTGTGGTCTTTTTGAGTGATTTTTTTGTTTTTCCTCTAGAGGCAAGTAGTTTCCTGTCATGTATGTTCTTGCTGAGCACCCCTTATGGGTGCAGGGTTTATAATAGCTATGAAGTTTAGTTGATTTAGTTTAAAATCTCAGCTTCATTATTTTTCAGCTATTTATTTGTGGGCAAGACCTTTACATTTTTCAACTTCAATATCTTTTTTTCAGTATTATTGTGGTACTGTTTTCGATAGCAATTCCATGAAAATTAAGTGAAATATTTAACTTGATGACTGCTATATAAATTTCAGAAAATATTTTTAGAAAAATTAATGTGCTTTGAGAACTGTTATCGTTTTAAAAAAATAGATATTTCTCCTTTTAAGAACTTGCAGGGTTTACACTTTTTTTTTTTTTTTTGAGATGGTGTCTCATTTGTCGCCCAGGCTGGAGTGCAGTGGCGCGATCTCGGCTCACTGCAAGCTCCGCCTCCCGGGTTTACGCCATTCTCCTGCCTCAGCCTCCCGAGTAGCTGGGACTACAGGCGCCCGCCATCTCGCCCGGCTAGTTTTTTTTTTTTGTATTTTTTAGTAGAGACAGGGTTTCACCGTGTAGCTCAGGATGGTCTCGATCTCCTGACCTCGTGATCCACCCGTCTCGGCCTCCCAAAGTGCTGGGATTACAGGCTTGAGCCACCGCGCCCGGCCGGGTTTACACTTTTAACAACAAATTAGCAACATTTAACACATGTCTGGGAGTCTATTTCATGTTAGCATGTTGAAACATACAAAAAGGCATGAGATATAGTCATTTAAAAAAAAAAAAGCCAGTACGGGCTATAACTTTAGAAGAAGACCTCAGTCCCTAATTGTTACCTAACTTCAAGAAGATTGTTGGAGGTATACTTTCTGTATTTCTGAAAATAATTAGCTCTTTGTAGTCCATTAGTGCTTTCAAATTCCTGTCTTCTGGGATGTTAGATTTCTAGACTGATAGGGCAGCTAATTGCCCTTTCATGGAGCTCTACAACTATGTTTACATCCAGTGACGGGGTAAGCATAGTAAAGTCTATGAAAAAGTTTTCAAATGAATGATATAAAAACACACACACACACACACACACACACACACACACACACACGACCAAAAAAACACCAGCATCAAGGTCCGGGCGCAGTAGCTCGTTCCTGTAATCCCAGCACTTTGGGAGGACAAGGCAGGTGGATCACCTGAGGTCAGGAATTCGAGACAAGCATGGCCAACATGGCAAAACCACTTCTCTACTAAAAATACAAAAATTAGCTAGGCATGGTGGCACACGCCTGTAATCCCAGCTACTTGGAAGGCTGAGGCAGGAGAATTTCTTAAATTCAGGAGGCGGAGGTTGCAGTGACCTGAGATCGCACCACTGCACTCCAGCCTGGGTGACACAGTGAGATTCTGTCTCAAAAGAGAAAAGAAACGAAATGAAAAGCAAAGAAAAGAGAAAAGAGCATCAAATATTAAAGAAAAAACAGACAGGAAGTCACAGGTATTTTTAAAAGTCTGTCTATTTTTCTTAAATCAATGAAATTCTACACAGCGGGGGTGGTTTTTGCATTTACAAATATCACTATTAGAATTATATAGTTCACTCACTGCACTCCAGCCTGGGCGACAGAGCGAGACTCCATCTCAGAAAAAAAAAAAAAAAAATAGAATTATATCATTCACTGAGATAGGTAGTCAAACACAGAGGATTATTTTTCTCCCAACATGAATAAAGGTATTTTCTTGAGACATCTTGTTTATACTCTGACAGTTATATTCCACAGAACACATCTTCTATTGCAGGCAGTCCAGTGGCGTTCCGGTGCGATGTCATTTGGAACATCACGTTCAAATGAGACATTTCTAACTGCAGTCCCTTTGGTCCTTGTTTTAGGCTTTTCCTGCTGGCCCTCATGGGGGATCTTAGTGCCAGGGCTTTACACTAGATGCTGTACTGCATGACATGACAGGAGAAAGAATTCCAAGAAGTCACTGAATCACAGTGAGTCATTAGTAAAAAGCATCCATTGCCCTAGAATGAAAAAACAAAAAACAGCCAACCTTAGAGATCCAGTATCTAGAGGGCATTCCAAGACTGAAAAAACTATATTTGTCTACCTAAGAAAAGATGATAGTGAATATCATCATGAAACTTCAGAAGACTAGTCCTGGGAGAATTGTTACATTTCGGTATGATTTATTTTAGTCTATTTTAGCGGACTTCCACAGCAATGGTGACTTCTAAAAATTCCAAATTATTTCTTCTCCCCTTTGATCTCACATCTTTATGTCACTCTAGTACTACTTTTCTATTTTGAAGAATTAAAGTATTCTCACATGGAAAATTAGTGAAATGAATCCTTTACAGGATCTTGTCATCAAAACCTATGAATTAATAATATTTAATGTTCAGTCAATGGCCCTGGGCAATTGTGTCCTGACGTTAATCACAATTTATGGACCATTCCTTTACTGGTCTGTATCATGTTTTGAAATTCCTAGATATTTAATTATTCTTGGCTTTACATAAACACTTAATATCCATTGGGATGACACTGCATCTCACCCAAGTAGATGTGATTGAATAAGGTTGTAAATGTCTTAACACATAGTCCTGGTATTTATATTGTGTTGTTCATTCAGGAAGAATAAGAATAAAGTTCAGGATACTTATATAGTAATTTTGCATTTGATGTTATTTACTGTCCCATATGGTAAATTCAGATGAGATTGGACTAAAATGTGCCAATGATGTGCTCAATTACCTATTCTTTTACTTTGTAAGACTGTTGATTAAATTAAATTTCTAGACAGAATTCTTGATAAATTTACATCACTTTGTCCCTTTCTGAAATCATAATATAGAGACTTACTCTTACTATTCCAGTGTTGTGCCCGTGTGGAGTATTAGTAAGTTAGCTGCCTTGAGAATGTTTTTTAGGTCAGTATCATCTTATCCTATAAATTCTATAAATTCTTCCCCCCACCTATCAATCTGGTTTGACCTCAGAGTGCCTTTAAAATTAAATTGGGGGCCGTGTGCGGTGGCTCACGCCTGTAATCCCAGGACTTTGGGAGGCCAAGGTGGTCGGATCAGGAGGTTAGGAGATTGAGACCATCCTGGCTAACATGGTGAAACCCCGTCTCCACTAAAGATACAAAAAAATTAGCTGGGCATGGTGGTGGGTGCCTATAGTCCCAGCTACTCGGGAGGGAGGCTGAGGCAGGAGAATGGCATGAAGCCGGGAGGTGGAGCTTGCAGTGAGCCAAGATCACGCCACTGCACTCCAGCCTGGGTGACAGAGGAGACTCCGTCTCAAAATAAATAAATTAATTAATTAAAAAAATAAATTGGGGTGTTTTGCTCAGATTTTCTTTGAACTATAGGACTATTCTTTTTTCTAGGGTAAGAGGAAGCAAATCAACAGGAATAAGCCATTTTGATAAAATCTCAATGTTTTTTCTGTCCCTTTTCTGTGGGCTTCCTGATCACTACTTTGAAAGTTATGGTAATATGTACATTCATCTGAATGGTCTTTTTGCACAGCTATGATCTGAGTTCTAAATGTATTATTAATAACTTCAAAAATGTGAGGCTATGAAAGCACCGAGATCGTAATTACTGAGGTATACATTATAAAATACCCGCTATAATTTGGAATTAAGTAGAAAGCAGGCTACATTGGATCACAACTATATGATTTTCTAAATGAAAATGTCAAATAGTACTCCATATCACAATCTCGTTTAGTGTAGTGCTACATCAAGGTAACTAAGCATACTGACAGCTGTATTTCAAGGCCCAGTTGTCCTGCTTCCATCTGGGGTCTTTCAAAATGGTACCTACCACTTTATGTCTGTACTTCTCTCATTTGGTGGTGACACATGAAAAATACTAATAACACAAACTTTAGCAGGCTTCCACAGCAGTGGTGACTCTTACAAATTCCAAATTATTTCTTCTCCCCTTTGATCTCACATATTTATATCACTCTAGTAGTAATTTTCTATTTTGAAGAATTAAACTCACATGAAAAATTACTGAAATGAATCTTTTACAGGATCTTGTCATCAAAATCTATGAGTTAATAATATTTAATGTTCAGTCAATGGCCCTGAGCAATTGTGTCCTGATGTTGATCACAGTTTATGGACCATTCCTTTACTGGTCTGTATGATGTTTTGAAATTCCTAGATGTTTATTTCCTTCTTGGCTTCACATAAATACTTAATATCCATTGGGATGACACTGCATCTCCCCCAAGTAGATGTGATTGGATAAAGATGTAAATGTCTTAACACATATTCCTGGCATCCCTTAACAGCTATTTTCCAATCTAGGGAAAAGACAGGAAGTTTTAAAGGCTACTAGTCACAATATAAAGATGCCATGATTTGTAAACCAAGATCACAAACATATCAGTCTTGGATAAGTGTCCATGTCTTTTAAATTTCTTATTCTTAGTTTTTCAGGTATACCTTAACAGTCGTTGCTACTGAAGGAAATAGGAGCTTCTGCTCAGAGGAATTTTATTTTAAGTCTCAGCTTGCTCCTGTTTAAATTTGAGTTACTTTGAGAATCCACAGTAGTATACTGCCAGAGCGAATGTATTTGGTGCATTCTGTTATTGTACTTTAATTCAACGTGCTTTTAGAGAAATTGATTGTGCTCAACAAATATAGCTGCATTTAAAAAAAAGATGAAGAAGAAAGAAAAAAGAGAAAAAAGAAAGCCTGTCTGTGTGGGGCCAGCACATTTTAAGCAAAATATCCCTTATATCGTCTTTTCAGAATTTCTTTCTCCGCAAGTCTTAGTGTCACTGCTGTGACCTTAGCAACAGGCAGCATCAGTGCTCCTGACAGTGACTTGACAATGAGCTTCCACAGGCATTTTGATCCTTTTGTGCACGGGGTTTCTTTTTCCATTATTTAGTGAAATCATAGGAATGCAGGGAGAAATGTGGAGCCTTACTTCTCATTGGTGGGTTATAAATGAAGCTGACCTCTAGTACTTGGTTCTGAGGATTTCACAGCAGGCATCTTGGAAGCACATATATTGAAGGGGAGAGGGAGGGGGCCAGTGGGTAATATATGGAAAATTTCAATCCAGAATTGCTGCTATTTTAAGTGGCCTCCAGAAATATGCACTTGCTTTGTAAGATTTTTTTTTTTTTTCTTTTCCAGAATTGAGTGGGTATCGGGATGGGAATGCGGGAGGATGGGAGGGTAGATTGGAAAAAGGAAAAATGCCTCCAACTTCATCTTTTTTTTCCAACCTGGAAGTGACATACAGATGGAACCCATTTTACTAGATAACGCTGAAATGTCACAACAGGGCTTATGCTTTCCATGTGCAGCATATGGTTTTAAGAAAGAACACAGGCTGCTAGGAATCAGAGTAGAAGCTTATTTTTTTAAATCAACTTTTCTGATTTTGAGTCATTTTTAGCAGTTTGATGGGCCTTGAGTAACAAAAGTTGGACTTTCATCTCAGCCTCTTGCAATGATTAATGTGGCATGTTTGATTGAGAATTGCATTTTGTGTACAGTTCCATGCACCTTTGAACAGAAAAGTGATGGATTTGTAAAACTTTTGGTACATTTATGTCCTTTGTCAACATGTGTTGTAATAAAACCTAAGAGCAATAGTATAATAAGACACATCCATTATTGTGTTTATTATTAAGAATATAAATGTTGTCATTAATGACATCCAAATCTACCAAATGTTTTCGATATATTCTGATAAATTACAAAAATATCATAAAACCAATAAAAGATACTATGTCATAATTTTTAAATCACTATAAAACTCTGAAGAGCATCATCTGGAAAAGAAGACTACTCCAGAAACTCAGTGTGAGGTGTAGTCGGTGGAAGTTAGTGGTTTTAATAATGAACTGAGGATGGATTAACTTGGACTGCACATTGGCCCACTGTATAACCTTAATTTATTTGCTTGCCCTTTCTTCCATTTCTCAGACTTCAGGTAAATTTCATCATGAGCTGTTTCTCCTCTGGTTTCACTAAGGTTTATGTGAGTGGTACTGGCTCTGTTCCTGTCAGTCACTAGTCACTATGTCTCATATTTCAGTGTCACATGAGTTTTACATACTGTCCTTATACTGACTAGGTGAATGGCCAGGTGCCTCTTAAGCAAAAGGAAGGTATCTATAAAGGCACTCAGAACTTTGGGAAACCATGGTAAGAAGATAACTTGAGGGCAGAAGTTCAAGACCAGCCTGGGCAACATAGTGAGACCCCCATCTCTAAAGAATATATATATTTTTTTAATTAGCCAAGCATGGTGAGGTGCACCTGTAGTCTCAGCTACTTGGAAGGTGGGAGGACCACTGGAGCACAGAAGTTCAGGGTTATAGTGAGCTATGAGTGTACCACTGCACTTCAGCCTGAGTGACAAAGCAGAGCAAGACCCTGTCTTTTGTTATTATTTTTTTAAAAACACATGCCTTGAGTAAGATACAGTGCTGGGCTCATTTCTTCACCTTATTTCAGTTATTCCTCTTTATGATTCTTGAAGTGGATGTTGTTTTTCTCATTTTACTTATGAAGTTCAGAAAAGTTAGAAGGAACCAAGGGTCTTCTCTTCCCAACCTCCTGCAAGAGATCTCATGCCTGTGAGCAACTAGAAAATAATAGTTATGACTGTTCCAAAAGTTAGGGCTGTTTAGTATTTACTGAAGTAATTAAATGTCTTCTGTGGAAAAATAGTAATTAAGAATTGAGAAAATGTGTTCGATTTGAATTAGAAATAATAGACTTATTTGGCTATTCATTATATGTATGCTGTCATATAAACTGAGTACATTTTCTTTACTTATAGGTAATTGTACATTTACAATTATTAAATATATGTTATTACAGGGATAAGAAATCTTTTCATAATCTTTGTATGTTATTGGATCAAATAGGAAGACTAGATGTAAACTCTATGAGGCAAAGTTCTTGGGCCACATAGAAACTTAGTAAATACCATTTGGCTGACTAATTGAATGAATGAATAAAACTGTGTCTGCTCAGACTTTATGGAATATAATATAGTACTACTGGCATTATCTAAGTCATTTGTGGTGTCTGCTAAGAGACCCCAAATCTGATTTTCTTTTATCCACCACAAAGGCAGATGTTGGATGTTGTATTAGAATAATTTAGAGCTAACATCCTTTTCATTTCTTGAATAATTATCTAGTTACCTGGAAAACTGCCATCACTTTGTCATACTCTTGGTCGCCATAGACAACCTTGAAATGATCTTAAGAGCTGCCTCGGTGGTCCAAGGACTTTGCCATCTGACATCATTGTCAGGGACACACACAGTTTGTTGCTACAGGCATTGTGTTTGCAGCCAGCCTCAAGGTTGATTGCATAAACCTTGTGTTGCCATATTTGGATTGAATGTATTTTTGCTTTGTGAGGCAGCTGGGGGTGAGAGTGGAAAAGTAGACAGACTTTTTGTTTAATAAAGCAGCTAACCAGGGAATTCAGGAGAAGCATGCATTCTGTTCCCAGTTGATACAAGTCAAGAAATACAGAGCCCATTGGTTTCTTCTGTATGAATTTCCTTTAGTATCTCGTTATGGGAATAATTGCCGTATTGGCCAACAACTTTGCTTGATTATGTGTATGAATCTGTTTTTCATTTTCCTTAAAGGAAGACATTATTATTAGAAGCAGCCACATCCTCTAATCCTTAAGAGGCTGTTCTTTTTTTTAGTTATGTTTAAGGCAGAATCCAAACACCTCAGGTTTTTAAATATTTAAAAAATGTATACACCAAACATTTTTATTTTTCAGTGATAAACATAAAATAGCTTACATTGTGCCTGGTAACATTCCTAAGATATCAATAACAACATCCTTCAATTTTAAAACAAGTATGAAACCCACGCATAAAAGTTGTAACATTTTTTACATGAGTAAATTTTTAAAGCTTAAGTTCCTGAACTCATTGTATTCTTACTATTAACAGATCATTGCACCTTCTATAAATTCCTTTTTTGAATTTTGTTCAGTTTTTTACATTCTAAGCATGTGCTCTACAGAGAAAATTGGATTGTTGGTGATGGTTGTACAACTCTATAAATTTACTTAAAAAATCATTGAATTGTATACTTAAAATTTTATGATACATAAATTACACCTCAGGAAAGACAAAAATATGGGAAGGTTACCGATGTGCAAATGTTCTTTGTATGCTCTTTGCACATTAGAAACCTTGCCTTATTTTTTAACAGCTTCATTGAGGTATAATTTATACATCATAGAACTCATTTGCTTCTCAGATTAATAATTAATGCTATTTTGGATTTGAAATGATTAGTTTGATGTAAAGATTTCTAAGGTAGTCTTCTTGCCATTCTAACGATTAAGGCAAAAGTTCAATTCCACTCTCCTCCCCTGCCCACGTTCCAGGGTTCTGTAATCATTCATTAGCAGAAGTTTTAATAAAGGGATTATGCCAGTGATAGTGGAGGGCTGTGATACATTTTGTTTCATTAGCTTGACATTTGGCTTCTTAATGTTGTCTGTCCATTGGGTGCCTTGTGAGTATTGCATGCCCTAATGACATAACCATCAACCTTCTTCACTCAGTCCTAACTTTGTAGGCTTTTTCCCTGCTAATGAGGACTGTTGCCTTTGGGCAGATAAAAGAAAATCAGATTTGGTGTCTCTTAGCAGGCTTTCAGAGAAAGTTACAAGGAATGAATAAGATTGAAAAGGTTTTCTTTATTATGCTTCTTATTTGTTTGTGAAGTCTACAAGGAATAAAAATCTCAAACATTTCCTTCAGTGTCTTAAAAAAACAAACGAACAGAAAAAAAAATAAAACCACCAAACTGCGTTGTATAGTATGTCAAAAATTTTCACTTATTTATGGTTGTTTAAGAAAAAAGGAAATGACTTGACTTGCTCTGAAGAAAAAATAAGATGGAGAGCAACCTTTCAAGGTGAACATTCCAACTTCATTCTCACTTCAATAAATTATTGCAAAGAAAACTCAGCAGTGAAATATTTTCTAACTAAAGATGACCAATTCCTCTGTACTCATGTATTGTTAAAAATTAAATATTTTATATGCGAATGTTGATGCACAAGTCCCTTTGATTAACATATGTAGGTCCAGATCTCTCTAATAACTGTGCTCTTGACTCCTGCTGGTGTCCTTTGCACATTGGTAAACACATCCTATTTTTTAACAGCGTGGTGGAGATCATATTTGCATATCATAAAATTCATTCATCTTAAGTATACGATTTAATGATTTTTAGTAAATTGATAGACTTGTGCAACCATCTCCACAATCTAAGTTAAAACAAAAGAAATCTTGTACCAATTAGCAGTCACTGCCCATTCTTCCTCCCTTCCTCTCAGCACCACTTCCAGGAAACCACTAATCTATTCTCTCTCTGTATAAATTTGTCTAATGTGCACATTTCATATAAATGAATTCATTCAATATGTGGTCTTCTGGCCAGGTGCAGTGGCTCACGCCTGTAATCCTAGCACTTTGAGAGGCCGAGCCGGGCAGATCACATGAGGTCAGGAGTTCGACACCAGCCTGACCAACATGGTGAAACCCCGTCTCTACTAAAAATACAAAAATTAGCCAGGCATGGTGATGGATGCCTGTAATCCCAGCTATTTGGGAGACTGAGTTAGAAGAATCGCTTGAATCCGGGAGATGGAGGTTGCAGTGAGCCAAGATCATGCCATTGCACTCCAGCCTAGGCAACAAGAGCAAAACTCCATCTAAAAGAAAAGAAAAGAAAAGAAAAGGAAAGAAAAATGTGGTCTTTTGTGACTAGCTTCTTTCATTTATCATAATGTTTTCAAGGTTCATTGATGTTGTATCAATACTTCATTTTTTTTGTTATTAATGAATAGTGTCCCGTTGTAAACACACACAATATTATATTTATTCATTTTCTTGTTGTTGATGAATAGTATTCCATTGATACACAATATTAAATTTATCCATTCACCAGTTGGTCACAATTTAGATTTCTTTTGCCCTTTTGGCTATCATGCGTAATGCTACTACGAACATTTATGTACAAGTTTTTGTGTGGATGTGTTTTCCCTTCTCTTGGGTATATATTTGGGAGTGGAATTACTGGGTCATATGGGAACTCTATGTTTCACACTTTATGACACTGCCAAACTATTTTTCAAAAATGGTTACATATGAACAGTCCCACCTGCAAGGTTTAAAGGTTTCAATCTCTATGCCCTTGCCAAATTACCTGTCTTTCAAATTGTATCCATTCTAGAATATTACTTTATTTTGGCTTTGTGTTTCCCTATTCATGACTTTAGCATGTTTTAAATATTCTAGATATATACGATGCCTCTTAAATAATCCAAAAACACTTTTAAAGTCAGGAGAACAGTGAGGTTCATGGCTCTTCATGCCAGTTCCTCCCACAGTTATATTCAGTTCATCAAAGCTATGATAATAATTAAAAAAAGGAGGTTTAATTAAGTAACACTATTTTCCACACTGCCAGGGATGCCAATTCAGGAATAAAGTTATATAAGCTCTCACCTAAGTAAAGCCATTTTTTAAACATATTGACATACATTTCAACTATTGAAATTTGGTGTAGCAAAAGCCATAAACAATTGCAGGGTAATAAACTGCAGAGTTTAAGAAAAATATTTCTTCTCTCCCACTGAGAAGTCAAATAAAAAGTTAGAAAATATTAATAGACTTTCTTCTTATTTTCTACAGGCAAAGCTGGTCCCTAATAAATAAATGAAGGATAGAAGCAATTGTTCTGTGTTTGCACTGATACAAGGGTTTCTTACCACTCGTGTATTTCCCTGAAGCTTCTTCCTAAAGGCATTGCTTTTACATTTAGGCAAACTTGGGTTATTGCCAATACTGTATGGTATGAAGTCAGTGAATCCAGACATCAAGGACTATATACTAGAATTATGATTGTGACTTTATTAATACAAGTATTGCATAATATCTAACCACGTGAATTTCTATGTATTCCCTGCCTCAGAGAGCCTTGAATCTCTATATCGCTTAACTGTAGTTGACCCATGCCACTCTGAAGTTAATTAGGATTTCTCGTTCTTTTAAAATACAAGGACTTAGGAGCAAGCAGATCAGGGAAAATCATAGCTATACTAAATAACCCTTCAGATATTTTTACATAAATAAATATGTATATATATTTAATGTATTGATACTGTATGTTACATTGAACAACTAGTTTTTCACATTATAATTTTAAGTTCTGGGATACATGTGCAGGATGTGATGGTTTGTTACATAGGTAAACGTGTGCCATGGTGGTTTGCTGCACCTATCGGCCCATCACCTAGGTATTAAGCCTAGCATGCATTAGCTAATTTTTCTAATGCTCTCCCTCCCTGCTCTCCATTCCTGAACAGGCTCCAGTGTGTGCTGTGCCCCTCCGTGTCCATGTGTTCTCATTGAACAACTAGATTTTTAATATAATTTTGATAACATTTCATATCAATACATCCTTTAAAAATAGCTGTATGATAGTCATTATAGGAATGTTGTACAATTTAAAAATTAGACCCCTATTGTTGCACATTTAGAGCATATATATATATATATAT
>NW_012119932.1:6217914-6257390 GCF_000951035.1 Colobus angolensis palliatus
AGCAATGGCAGCAGATTTCTCAAATTTTATTTTATTTATTTTTTCTTTTTTTGAGACAGAGTCTCACTTTGTCACCAAGGCTGGAGTGCAGTGGCGCGTTCTTGGCTCACTGCAAGCTCTGCCTCCCGGGTTCACGCCATTCTCCTGCCTCAGCCTCCCGAGTAGCTGGGACTACAGGCACGTGCCACCACACCTGGTTAATTTTTTGTATTTTTAGTAGAGATGGGGTTTCACCGTGTTAGCCAGGATGGTCTCGCCCTCTTGACCTCATGATCCGCCCGCCTTGGCCTCCCAAAGTGCTGGGATTACAGGCATGAGCCCCCGGCCAGAACATATATATTTGATATATATGATACACGTGTAAATGATGGATACTATACAACTATTTTTAAAAAGGATATATTGATATGAAATGCATACATATAACATATATAAGGAGATATCTATATATCTTCTAGGATAAAATTGCTAGAAATGCGGCATTAAAATGTAAGTGAACTTTTGATTTTAATATATAATGCCATACCACCCTTCCCAAAGAACACATTCCATCTTCTCTTTATGCAAATTTCTCCACAATCTTGTTAACGTGAGTTTTGTCAAATTTGTTCTGTGCTGATTCGGTGCATAGATCACATTTTGCTGCATAGATCTCATTTTGTTGCATATATACCATTTTGTCAGTTGATTAAGATCCCTAGTGTTGACCAGCAATTAGAAGAAAAATAGAAAATAATGCTTACGTTTTCATCACTTAGATCAGCTACACATTTGCATATGAGTGGGGGTTCCAGATGTCCTGTTCTGTAGGTAAGGAAGCACAGACTCAGGGAAGGTCTAGGGTCCCAGAGCTCTCAAGAGTCAGTCAAGGGGCCAGGTATAGTGTTCACACCTATAATCCCAGCTCTTTGGGAGGCCAACCCAGGAAGACCACTTGAGGCCAGGAGTTCAAAACTACCCTGGACAACACAGCAAGACCCCATCTCTGAAAAATAAAATAATAAAGTAAAACAAAGAATCAGCCAGGGGCCAAGGCCCCCTGAGACGTGATACTGCAGGACTTCTTCATCATAATCCTGCATCTCTCCAGCAGAGAGAAACTTTATCTCCTCCCCCTTACCTAAAGTCTGCAGAGCTGGGGGCAATCACTACACAGCCATTTTTAGTCTTCAGATGTAAAGCTCCTCTGCAGCAGCCTGGCCACCTGGACTGAAACAGGTGTGGCTTTTGTTTTCACCACTTTGATAGGTGAGACTGTGTTTTCACTGGTGTTACACCTAGAATAGAATATCAGTGGTGCACCCAGCTCCCCTGCCAACAGCTTAACTTCCCACAAGGAGTGGCCGACTCTGTGACATAAAACAGGGACACAGGGAGATAAGAGCTTCTTTCAAGTACTACAGTGAGGAGAATATATGACATGATTTATTTATTTATTTATTTATTTTTTTGAGACAGAGTCTCACTCTTTCACCCAGGCTTGAGTGCAGTGGCATGATCTCGGCTCACTGCAATGTCAGCCTACAGGGGTCAAGTGATTCTCTTACCTCAGCCTCCTGAGTAGCTAGGATTACAGGCACACACCACCATGCCTGACTAATGACATGATCTTTCTCCGAATGAATACTCAGCCTAATGATTGCCAAGCCTGTTGTTTACATTGGAGAATGTATATTTATTTAGAAGATAGACTCCGGATTATTTTATTATCTTATTTTTTTCTTTCAGCTTTCAGGCTCAGGGAGTACATGTGCAGGTCTCTTATATGGGTAAATTGCATGTCGCTGGGGTTTGGTGTAGGCATTATTTCATCACTCAGATAGTGAGCATAATATCTAATAGGTAGTTTTTTGATCCTTATCCTCCTCCCACCCTCCACCCTTAGGTAGGCCCTGGTGTCTATTGTTCCTCTCTTTGTGTCCATGTGCATTTAATGTTTAGCTCCCACTTATAAGTGAAAGCATGTGGTATTTGGTTTTCTGTTCCTGTGTTAATTTGCTGAGGATAATGGCCTCCAGCTGCATCGTTGTTGCTGCAAAGGACATGATTTCATTTTTTTTCATGGCTGCATAGTACATTGGAGGATATTTTATTCAGAGTCACTCTCCAAATTCATTTTGTCAATGGTGGCCTCATCTTGAATATGGGGTTTTCTTCTTTGTTGCATTCTTTGAGGAAAGGTGAGCTCACCCCACAAAAGGGTTCTGATTTGGGGGATTAACTAGGAGCTCAGCTCAGTGGGTTCAGGTATAGCTGAATCTCCAGTGTGTGACTCACTGGCTGTGTGACTTCGGGTAAGCTACCCCGGCTCTTTGAGCTTCCATATTCTACCTCATCAGATAGACATGACACCACCTCCGTCTTAGAGGACTGTGTGCATTAAATGAGATAACATATGCAAAGCGCTTGGCCCAGATACTGAAAACCATACAGTTCTCTGCTACTTCTCTTGCTGTCTATTGTGGAGGAAGCCCTAGATTCAGTGGAACAAGGTGAAAGTCACTCCTGAGGCTCAAGAGAAGACAGATGTTTCTAGGCTCCAGTTTCAGGAACTACTTATTGGTAATAGTGTTTGGTTAGTGAAAGTGGAAGTGAAGTGTGTGTGTGTGTGTGTGTGTGTGTGTGCAGGTAGGTGACAGATCTCAGATAGGTTTAAAAGGACCTTTAGGAACAGACAGGGAAAATTTGTATATTTTTTATTATGCTTTATGGAATAGAGACTTTCAGGTTCAGGAAGATACAAACCAAAAAGTGATCCTCTGTGAGAGAAATCATATCTGATATCCAAGGTCCAGAATATTCTAAAGGAAAATGATCTCCAGTCTCTAGAAATAGAGCATGGCTACTAGGTAAGGGAAGTCAATAAGGGCATTACAGCTAGTGAAGCCCTCTATTTCACTCTGACCGTCATTCTGAAACATCATCCCAATGGCCATCAGCTTGGTCTGGGGGCGCAGGCTGGCTAGTCAGGACCTGATGTACTGTTGTCCCTTGGCTGGGTGCTTCATGTCATTGGTGGACCAGGAAGTTAATCTAATGGGCTCAGACAACAGAGGAGTAGCCAGGAAAGACCAGCATGTCATGAAATCCAAGAACAAGGAGCAAGGATGCCTGAACCTAAGCAGAGATTTTGAGTTATAAGGAACCTGCATCCAGGCAGGCATGGACTTTAAACAATGGGTCTAAGGCACTGTCAGCAAGAATGGGGCTGGAAAACACACCAGAGTGTCTATACAGGGCCAGAGCTGATCACAGTGGTTCAAAGAAGGTGAGGGAGAGGGTCCGAAACCAAATGGAGAAAACTGGGGAAGGAGAACATAAAAGAAACAAAAATGTAGTATTCAAGCTTCAGAAGCTTAAAACCAAGTTGAGGTGACCATATCTACATCCCCACATTTATCTACCTATTTATCCATCTCTCTAAAAATCTTTTCCCAAAAGCTAAGAGAACAGGGTAAAGTGATGATGAAAAGCATCATAGGACAAATCAGAGAAGTTTCTGAAAGAATGTTTCTTGAAATGTATTTTAAGGGACATGGTGAATATGAATATGAATGGGAGAGGGAGGCATTTTGATGTGGTTGAGCCACAGTCCCTTGCTCCCAGAAGGCATAGGAAGTATGGTTGGTATAACTGTGTGTGAGATTGTGGCACTTTATTCTGAATTTTTGGAGGGGTTGAGCCACAGTCACCTGGAGTAGAAAGGGGTGCAGGAGGTGTGGTTGGGATAAGTGGTGTGTGAGGTTGTGGCACTTCATTCAGAATGGATACCACAGATCGGGGAGTCCTGGGTATGAGAGAAGTGGGTGTCTAAGTCAGCACATGTCCTGATGGGATTTGTGGTTCTGACCAAAGCTTGTGGCCCACTCTGACCTGTGTGGAAGAGCTCAGTCAAGGAGAGTCAGTCCTGCTTGCTTAAGTCAACAATGTTCAACTTTCCCATAACCTTTTGTTTACCTGGTCACTCTGGGACATATCTGAGGTCCTACAGAGAAGGCCAAGGCCATCGTGAGGTCTTCAGAAGCCCCTCAACGTTTTCTTCTGAAATTCATCCTCCAGGGCTCTGCCCCTTCATAGAGCTGTTGTGAGTACCTAGCTGCAGGGATCGTGTCATGTCTGGATTAAGAGGAGCACAGAATGGTAACATTTTCACAGTGTGCTTTCTCTGAGGAATTTTCTATGGAAGCAATTACGCCTGATGAGGTCTACTGTTAATGGTACCTCTGGTAGGGCCAATATACAACTCTGAAATGCACTGGAAGTTTGTTTCTTTATTTATAAAATGATAACCTGTGGCCTAGTGAACAATAGGAAATTTTCAGTTCCAACATTCTTTGCTTTGAGACTATTCACACAGGGCCTGGATGAGGACCTCTTGAGAATTTCAGCAGTGACATCCCACTGGGGGAGAAAGGAATGAAGACAGCTGCAAGACGGTCAATGGCCAGGGGCACATGTCTTGCAGGAAGAGATGATATATGTGTATGTGTTGGGGAGCAGGACATTGATTTTGAAACCCTCAATGCTTTAGGGAAGACACGTGTTTTCTAAGGTTGTTCAAAAACAGAATTGACTAACAAGGATGTTGAGAACGCTCCACTAGTAGAGATAGACTATTTCATTGACCCACTGCCCTGTAAGTTCTTTGCACCCCCAGAACCTAGGCCAGAGTGGTCCCTGCTGGCTGGACAAATGCCCTGTGTGTTGGTGCCATAGATGTGTATTTGGTTTCTTATCCATCAAGATATATACATATGTAGGCAAACTATGCTGAAACCATCATGCATTTGTTCTCCCAACTTTAAATTTCATTTTGTTAAATCAACTAGTATAATGTACTTAAAGCATTTTTATGAAAAGCCCCTAAGCTCTGTGTTTTGTGCTACAAGTGATGTGGCGAAACTGCACTGAGTTCTTCCCTGAAAGCAATGGCAGCAGATTTCTCAAATTTTATTTTATTTATTTTTTCTTTTTTTGAGACAGAGTCTCACTTTGTCACCAAGGCTGGAGTGCAGTGGCATGATCTTGGTTCACAGCAACCTCTGCCTCCTGGGTTCAAGCGATCCTCCTGCCTCAGGCTTCCTAGCAGCTGGGACTACAGGCATGCACCACCACACCCAGCTAATTTTTGTATTTTTCGTAGAGATGGGGTCTTACCATGTTGACCAGGCTGGTCTCGAACTCCTGATCTCAAGTGATCTTCACACCTCGGCCTCCCAAAGTGCTGGAATTGCAGGCATGAGCCACAAAGTTGGCCAGATTTCTCAAATTTTAAACCCAAATCTTTGAAAGATACAGAGTGCATGTGTGAGTGTACGTGTCTTTGTATATGTGTGTGATAAAATATGATAAAATTGTTTATGTACAATATGATCAAATTATCTAAGTTCTTGCCAACTTAAAGTTGTGTGGGAAAACAAGTCATCAATATTATTAACTAATGAGCAAAACAATGATAAAATTAGCACTCACTCAAACATTCTTCCACGCCTAACCTCTTAAATATCTAGTTATTCAATGCACGTAGATTGCAAAATGAAACTGAAAATCTTGTGGAAAAAAATACAGGACTTAAGAATTTGATGGAAAGGAAGGTTGGTGCACTGTTTCGATTACAAGCCAAATCATTGCCAAATGAGAAGTTGGCCCCATTCACCAATTAAACTAAGGGGAAAAAATACACAATGATGACAACACAACAGCCACTTCAAAAGCGAATAATTAGATTATTGAAGGATTAGGCAAAACTCCTGGGAAAACTGATGCAACCTTCAAATATGATCCTCTCTATAATTATGTTGCAGAAATCAAACATGAAGTATATAATCAAGTAATTATATAAATTTGAGAAGAAGACCAAAATTGCCACTACTTTAAATTTCTCAATTCTCTACTCTCTAAAAACAGCTCTAACAACATAGTTACATCTGTAACATAAATTTAGTAATAACTACATAAAATGAAATAAACTTATTTTATAATTCCAGTTCTTCATTTTAAGATTAAGACTCAACCCAAACTGGATTTTGAGAAAACTGTTTATTATGAAATTTTGGTTCCCATCCAGTTACAAACTCTTGGCATATAGTAAAAGCCTCCTATAGTATCATATATATATGTTTCTTATAGGAAAGTCTTAAACAAACAACAATAATAACAACAACAATAAATAGGAATAGAATGACCATCCAGTGAACTCACTTTTAGGATTTGACCTATCAGCCTTCAAACTTTTTCTTCCAGGCAACTATACACATGTAGTTAGAGAAGCGTTCTTCTGTATCTGCGATTTTTAGATTTCATTTCATATCAACTATATTGTTTCTGTTAGAGTTTCCTAAGTCTTTTTCCTGTGGAATACTTTCTTAGTTATTCACTTTTAAGAATAACTCTATTTTTGCTAATTTTTCTGATCTGCTCCAGATTAAAGCAACAGCTTTTGGTGCTGTGAAATTTACTCATCCAAACACTAATGCCATAAAATGCCCCCCTTTTATGAAATTCTGGAGTCAAATAGCCTGCTTGTCATCTTCTAGTGCAGTATTACTCAATTTCTTTTCGTTATTGCCCCCCAAAGATACTGTTTAGACATGTTTTTCCTAATTGCCCACCAATGACATTTTAATGGTATAGCTACACTATGTTTGTATTCTGTGACCTTTGGGAGGGTATATTAATTGTCTCACCATTTCTGCTATAATAAATTCCTACAAACTATGCAGCAGCAACACAAATGTGTCATCTTACAGTTGTACAGGGATATCTGTCTGACACACGTCTCATTGTGCTGGAGTGAGGGGATCACCAGGGTTGCATTTCTTTCCGGAAATCTAGAGGCGAATCTGTGTCCAGCTTCTGGGACCACCCATATAACTTTGCTTGTGATCGCCTTCCTCCACCCTCAGAGCAAACGTGGGATCTCTTTGTGCCTCTTTAGTCCATCTTCATCTTCCAGTTTCAAGGACTTTTGTGGTTACATTGGGCATACCTGGTGTATTAGTCCGTTTACGTGGGCACACCTGGTGTATTAGTCTGTTTTCATGCTGTTGATAAAGACATACCTGAGACTGGGTAATTTATAAAGAAAAAGTTATAATGGACTCACAGTTCCAAGTGGCTGGAGAGGCCTCACAATCATGGTGAAAGGTGAAAGGTATATCTTACATGGCAGCGGACAAGAGAGGATGAGAGCCAAGCAAAAGAGAAACCCCCTCCCCTGTAAAATCATCAGCTCTCATGAGACTTACACACTACCACAAGAACAGTTTGGGGGAAACCGCCACCATGATTCAATTATCTCCCACTGGGTCCCTCACACAACACATGAGAATTATGGGAGCTATAGTTCAAGATGAGATTTGGGTGGAGACACGGTGAAACTGTATCACCTGGTAATCCAGGCTAATCTCCCCTCTCCTTTCCAGGTCAGTTCATTAGCAAACTTAATGGCACCTGCAATCTTAATTCCTTTTTCTCATCTACCATAATGAGGTCAGAGGTTCTAGGGACAGAAGAATGGACTTCTTTGGTAAGGTGAGGCTCTGGAAAAGCATTATTCTGCTTACTGAAAGGGGGAATAAACCATTGTAATACCTGAAATTTTCTTGACCCCTAAGAATGAATTTTTACCCCCATGGGAGCAGTGTCATCTCCTGCTGAGAATCCATGCTTACTAGTTGGTTCTACTGTTATCTCTTCTTCACTTCATTTTTGGACTTTCAGGCCAGTATATAATATCCCTCCACACAAAAGTTCTTACTAGATTATAAAAATTTTTTTAAGTACACATATGCATCTTAGCGCACACTTTAAAAAATAACATTAACAACATTCCCATTTTTTTTAGTATAGAAAATCTCATTGTTGACCGAATACATTGTTGCTTTTTTTTTTTTTTTTTTTGAGACGGAGTGTCGCTCTATCGCCCAGGTTGTGGTGCGGTGGCCGGATCTCAGCTCACTGCAAGCTCCGCCTCCCGAGTTTACGCCATTCTCCTGCCTCAGCCTGAGGCGCCCGCCATCTCGCCATCTCCCCTGGCTAGTTCTTTGTATTTTTTAGTAGAGGCGGGGTTTCACCGTGTTAGCCAGGGTGGTCTCTATGTCTTGACCTCGTGATTCACCCGTCTGGGCCTCCCAAAGTGCTGAGATCACAGGCTTGAGCCACCGCACCCAGCCCATTGTTGCTGTCTTTAAGAACCTTTAAGCTATCCAGTTAGCCTAAAAGGCTTATAATAGTGTCAAATGGAAATTTCTCCATGTAATCATTAGAAATACTAGGTACTGAAATGTAGACTGGAAAAAATGATACGTACCTAAAAGTTTAGTCTAAATTGTTCAATATTTCTATCTCTTAAATCCACTTGCTATAAATAATCTGTCTCTGGCACTTCTGAAAAATGAAATATACAAACTGCAGCTAAAAATACTCAGTCTCCAGGGAAATGATCAACCCTATCGTTTGCTTTTGTTTTCTTAACTGCAGGTATAGCTGACGAACCAGTAAGAAGTCTGACATTTTGGGCCTGGAGGCTATTCTCACTAAAGTCTTTTATCTTTTCTTTTTTTTAAGGCCTTGAGCCAAATCATCAGGTTTCTATTCTGTCTGTTACATCAATTAATGGTACAATCAATTAAATCCAGTTCAATTTAATTTTCTTGAAATGGAAACCTAGGGAAAACTCTTTCTCTTGTTCAAAGGAAACCTATCTGAATCTATCAAATATCAAAGATAATTGTACTCTGGGCTTCAGGACATCAGAAGCATGCTCGGAATAATGGTGTCTGGAAAATGGGACAATTTTGAAACACATTTATGTCTATTTAGGTAATTACTTGGGAAGGAAGGCCCTGATTCTATGCATTAAAAATAAAATCACTTGCAATGGTTGGAGGATTATTTCAATGATAAAACTTTCCCATTTTGCCCTCAGTCATTTTAAAGTCAAAGGGTTTCGTGATATCTTCTCCCTAGCCTCCAAAAGTGGTATTATTTTTTCAGCCATGAGTTATCAAGTTTATCAACTAAGTAGTCCAATTATTAATTAAAATGTGCAATGGTTTAAGTCTGTTTTCAAGAAGCCTGGCTTGACCAACCCCTTAAGCCTGGCTTCATATCTATTTAACTTGGACACCGACCCCCCCTCCCCTGCCCACCCTGGGCTGTGCTGACACAGTGGACTCTTCCTTCTTTCAGCTTAATTGTGTCCACTCAAAACATCAACCACCCTTTCCTCATCTACTGGAGAAAAATCACTGTTTTCTGAATTAACAAGTAGCCGAAATGACCCACCAAACCCTCTTATTGGCTCTAATAGGAATGGTCACCGCCGCCACCACCAGCCCCAGCTTCTAGGCAGGGCTGTTGCTCCTCAGGGTTTTGGCTGAAGGTTCTATGCTCCAACCAAAGAGTCCACCACTCCTGCCCTTCAGAGGAGTCCCTGCGATCAGAGGGATCTGGTTGAAGTGAGACTGTCACTCCCTTCAGCAGCTTCTCATCTCACTCAGAATAAACTGTAAAATTCTCACCTTGCCTACTGCGTTCTTCCTGATCTGCCAACCAGTCTTGTTTCTGATGTCTGCTCCAGCAACTCTTTGCGTTCCTCGTGGTGCTCCAACCACTCGAGTAGCCTCAATTTCCCTCAAATACATCAAATACATTCCTGCCCCTGGGCCTTGGCACTTGCCGTGTCTTCTGCCTGGAATGTTCTTCCCTAGAGATCAGAATGGATCATTTCTTCACTTCACTCAGGTCTCTGCTTAAATGCTACTACTGGAGAGAGCTTTCTCTGAACACCCTATTCACACACACAATATAGCTCCGCTCTGTCCCTCTCTCACTTTGTCTGGCTTTGTACCTTGTACTGTATAATTATGTGTTCATAAACTTCATGTCTCCTCTTGCTGTATGTAAATTCCATGAGATTAGGGTTTTCCCTTATTCACTGCTGTGTTACCTAGAGCTGTGCCTGGCACATGTACCTTGGTATATATTGTCTATTTAGCAAACATTTAATAAGCATGTCCTATGTGGACAATAGAAGGGTGACTCAGACATGAAGGAGTCACTATACAAATTGTGGTACCACAAGAGCATGAACTGATGGGGTATAGGAGAATGAGAGAATGCTGACTGCACGAGAAATCAGATAACCAGAGTCAAATTCAGTTAAGCAACTAGTAGATTTGGAACTTTATATCATGGTTCTGCTCTCTTAGCCCTGGTAGGCTCATCTGTAAAAATGGAAATACCATATGAAGTTATTATAAATATTAAATGAGATAATGTAGACAGAAGTGCTTAGCTTGGTGCCTGGAAAAATACAGGGAGAACAAAATATATTTGCTTATCACAAGAACAAATAAACTAACGAGCATGGTGACACTAGTTGGAACAGTGTCTTTGCTACAGGCCACTTTTTAATGCATCTTTATTGTAAGGTCATACTTAGAGTTTTCTTATGGTGTGGGATATAGGATACATTTGAGGCTGAATTACATTTTCTTTTTCTCAATATTTTTTCCACTATAGGGAAGATATCAATTATTTTATGGACTCTGGCTGAATTGTTTATTTGGAATTCCACTATAGCATATTTAGAAAGGAAAATAAAAGTTCTACAAATGAGTAACTGAATCAGTCTTTATTGAAAGAAGAGAAACAATTCAAAGACATCAAAAATTCTCACAGCAAGCTCCAGTTATTCTTGGTAAAGCTTGAAAAACGCAAGGAAGATTTGGTCAGATTTCAGGGACTCTGAATTCTTCCTGCTTGCAAGATTGTACTTCTTCCTTCTGGGTGTAAAGCATGTTGTTTGCCCAAAGGCAATGGGAACTAGAAGGCAAAGTCACTGTGTGTTTGGAAGAGTCAATGCTGGTGGTGCACAATGCTAATTGGGTAGAAATATTAGTTTCCCGCATGCCGGTAAAGATGAAATGACTGTGTGAGGAAAAATGACCACTGAATCTCAAAAATAAAGGGGAAAATGTTAAAACTCAATTATTCTAAATTTCCAAAGAGTATTAAGAAATGGGACCTCAGATTGAATTTTCATAAAAGATGAGAATTTACCAAACCACCAAACAAGGGTATGAGTGTATAGAGAATTAATGATAGATTTGGGTAGGGATTGAGGCAAGGAAGAAGTAAAAGTGATGAGAGTGGAGGGAGATAGAAACAAGAGGATGTAAGCAGAATGTTTCTCACATTAAAGAAACAAATTTCATACCAAAATCACAAGGACTTGAGAATTGAGTAATGGTCAGGCTGCTATCACAGAGTATCACAGACTGGGTGCATTAAACAACTAACATATGTTTCTCATAGTTCTGAAAGATGGAAGTCTGAGTAAGGTGTGTCAGCATGATGGAGTTCTTGAGGAGGGCCCTTGTCTTGGTTTAAAGATGGCTACCTTCTCCCTGTTTCTTCACAAGGTACAGAAAGAGAGACAGAGAGAGAGAGAGAATTTCTTTTTGTTTCTTCTAATAAGAGAACTAATCCTGTTCATAAGGGCTCCATTCTCATAACCTAATTACCTCCCAAAGACTCCACCTCCAAATACTATCATGTTGAGGATTAGAACCTCAACATATTAATTCTGAGGGAGGCAAACGTTCAGTCCATAGCAAGTAAGTACCAAGAAGAGGAATCCTTTTCTCAGACTCTGTGGACTTCCTGAGTTGGTGTGGAGTGTTGGGAGTGTTTGACCATTCAAAACAGACATGCCAGAAAAAACCTCAAGGTACTGAGAAGTGGCATTAACTGGACTTGAACCCATTGTTTCTGACTTTGAGTTCAGCACCGTTTCAATCCCTAAAGATGCTTGGGAGAATCACAGAGCTGTTTGTTGAGAAATGGTTGAATCCAAAGAACATTTATACTCACAGTGATAATTTCTGTTGTTGACACTGGGTGGTGGGTACAAGTGGCTGGGGTTTAGATGCTGTTTTTGAAGATTTTTTTTTTTTTCACTAATAGAACAGGGGTAGTCACTTACTAATGGGGTTAGAAATAGGGTATTTCATTCCTAGCCTTGCTTTAACTTATGTCCCACCATCACCACTACTTACTATCACATTTTATGTCACTCATGACTATTGTGTTAAACACAAGATACATATATTAATATTTTCATAATTCCAACCCTTGCATGTCTTCAGTGTTTTTTGCATGAAGACTACTTTTGGAATCTCTTAGTATCAACTTCCTATAATTTTTTTTTTTTTGAGACAGAGTCTTGCTCTATCACCCAGGCTGGAGTGCAGTGGCATGATCTCAGCTTGATGCAGCCTCCGCCACCCTGGTTCAAGCGATTCTCCTGCCTCAGCCACCTGAGTTGCTGGAACTATAGGCGTGTGCCACCACGCCCGGCTAATTTTCATATTTTCAGTACAGACGAGATTTCACCATGTTGGCCAGGATGGTCTTGATCTTCTGACCTCATGATCCGCCCACCTTGGCCTCACAAAGTGCTGGGATTACAGGCATGAGCCACTGCATTGGGCCCCTATGATATCTTTTGCAGCTCAAAATATAGAAGTTTCAGAGTTCATGCCTTTGCCATGAATTTAACAATGAACATCTGGGAGTACTAACTGTTGCATATTCTCTTTTTAAGTAGTAATTTGTCCTTTTAGAAAATAGAAGTTCCTGTAAGTGTCATTTCAAAAGGCCTAATTGTCTGATCAACACTGAACATGGAAAGTCCAGAGTTCAGAAAAATATTTCATTTTTAAAAAATTGGGAATAATTTGAAAACAGCCTGACAAAGTCCTTTATGTAAAGTGAAGGAGGTATCTTATTAGAAAAGATAACATGCACACTTGTTTTCTATCATCAGTCACACAGCAGATCTGTAATATTTTAGCAGTTGTGTGTGTAGTGGGGGGGCTGGGATAACAATTCATACTGAGAATATATTTATTTCTTTATTATTTCCTGATATTGATAATCAGAAAAGACTCTGAATTTGTACATCTATATACACATATGTAAAAATGGCTATAAATATATGTATATATATATATCTTTTGATGAAATTTTAATTTATGATGTTATTACACTCATATGGAAGAGTTTTATGCACTTTTAAAGTTTTAAAGTTACTTCTTGAAATGTGGTCTGGCTGTTATGCTACTTTATAGCAACAACTGCTACATTTGCATTTAAAATTAACCAATTAAATTACTATGCTACAAATTGATTTTTAAAGTAAAACAATATAAAAAGCATGGCTTATAATTTTCACATGAGCTGTTAGTACAATCCAAACTTAATTTTAACAAATGGCTGTTTTCTTTTTTAAATAAACAAAACAGAAAAAATGGAGACTATCAATTACAGTTAATGGTATCATAAAAGCATAAACTTGATCTTGAGCATAATATTTACAAAAAAAGAAAAAATAACTCTCCCAAAGAACAAGCAGTTCTTGTTTCTTATTTGTTACTTTAATTAATCTTTTTTATTATATATGCATATAATAATGAATTGTTCCTTTCAACACCCATCAAAAGAGTAGTCATGTAAAATCATTCTGGAGAATTTCAAAGCGCGGTCCTGTTTCCACAGTTTGGAAGGCTCATGACTCTTAAGTTAATAAATTATATTCATTTTACATTTTGTCTTTGCTGTTATAAGAGACATAAGGACTGTTAAACTTTTCCTTTCTTGCTTTTTCAGAAAAGTCTAGTCATTTAAAAAAATTGTCAGACTTTTATCAAGCATGTCTATAAAACTCATACCAGTTGGTAATAAACTTACACATTGGAGCAATATTCTAATCTCAGATGTCTGTGTCTGGCTTCCCATAGAGTTTTGGCTGACAGAAATATCAAAAACCTCTAGACTCTTTATTTAATCAGGTAGTTCTGCCAGTCTCTGCAGTGCCTTTTCAGGTCAATATACGTGTAACATGATACCCTCATTTCCTTTGAAATGTGTTCTGAATGGTTCTGTTTGAGGACACTTTCCCTTCGGGAAATATAAAGTGCATTCGCAATGATAATGAAAAAAAAACCTAGTGAAACGCTGAAGGTTTTGAATGTGTGCCAAAACTACATCAACTCATTTTTTATCATCTGATGCCCTTTATTGCCCTCAAGTTCATTTTAAAACTCTCCTCTTACCTTGGTAATGTCCGCTAGGCACTTAGAGAGGAATTCAGCTAATCTGCCATGACACAGTTGAGAAAATTCCCTTCTGATGCTCACCCCATCTCAGGCTCCCTTGCCATTTCAATGTCTTCCATTAAATGCCACAGTGGAAAATTCTGGAATTCAGATTAGTCTGGCTGAAGTTACAATTTTATCCACCAAGCGTTGCCTTGAAACTCTGAAGAATAGTATAATGGAAAGATTTTGTGTGTCAATTTACTGCCACAATTCTAGGCAACCTTTTGGGTTCCGGGGAATCTTGATGTTGATTTTTGGACTCATTGACCTGAATCTTTTGGTCTTACTGGTCTAGCAGTATTTGTGTTTGCGTTTTGACTTGAGAGATGCTGTTAAGTGGAAGTTAAAGCATGTTATTTAGCTTTTTCAATTATATTCCTTGTGTATAACTGATGTGAAATCAACAAATAAGCAGACAGAAAGAAAAGACTAAAATGAAATGTAAAAAAACAGTCACAATTTCTCGCTAGGTGATGTTAATGACCTTCTCTCTCTTCTCCTATTCTCTTTTCTCAGTTTTTTATAAAAAGAAGCAATACGTTTTTATAATAAATATAGTAAAACAAAAACACACACACACATTTTTTAAAGGACACTGCTTCAGTAAGGGGAGAACTTTGCTCTCTAGAGATAAATGCTGAGGTATTTCTGGTTAATCTCTGCATTTCCTCTCAGGATTGTTCAGAAAACAAAGAATAAAAATTAAAAGCAAGTGAACTTGTCTAGAATAAAATAGGTGAGGATATAGCAACTACATTCAATGCATGATTCTTTACCCCACTGTTTTTTTTTTTTTTAAAGTTATAAAGGACATTATTGGAAAATTTGAATATAGGGTAAATATTAAATGATGGAATTGTACCAATGTTAATTTTATTGACTAGAATAACTGAATTATGTTTATGCAGGAAAATATTCTTGTTCTTTTGAAATAAAGGCTGAAGTATTCAGAAGTGAAGTTGTCAAGATATAAACTTACTCTTAAGTCACAAAAGAGAAAGGAGAAAGATGCAGTAAAATGTTAATAATTGATGAATATGGATAATTGGTATACAGATATTAATTGTCCTTATTCTTACAACTTTCATATAAATTTAGAATTTCTCAAAATAGAAAATTGAGGGGGAAACACCAACATAATAGGATATCATATAGGATATAATTTAAAATATCCTTGCTACCAAGAAGAAAAGTAATAAGGCATTTTGCTTAAATTTCTAAGATAGACTTTCTATATTAACCAAGGTGGATTAATTTATTAATCTACATCAATCCAGGTGGAGAATAGTCTATTACCTTTACTTATTAGCTTTGTTACTTTCAAGTGCATCCCAGGACAGAATAGTTAAATGGAGGTTTATAAATTAATTCAAGTCACTGAATTTGAATATTTATGAAGGGTTGCCTTTGAGCACTTTCAATTAAACAAAATAGTTTTTGGAGTGCAAACTCTGTTTTTTGCTAATGGACAGATAATTTAGGGGATTTAAATTCAAATTACATGCTCCCTACAACGTAGTTTAAATGTATATCTTCTGAAGTGATGTTTTGCTTTTTAATTGCCTAAAGGAAAATTGAGAAATAGGAAATAAAATTCAAGAAACATTTTTCTGAGACTCAATTTCAAGTAATGTGCTTGTTGTCTTTTTTCCTTTCACCTCGCATTTTGGATTTGGATGCAATATCCCCAAAATACCTGAGCTATATATTATAGCTCAAAGAACAGGCACAGCAATTCCAAAGCTCAGTAGGACCATCTTCCTGGTCATAAAGTAGACCAGTTGGGATTTTTCACATTATAAATCACATACAACATGAAATAAGTAGGCCATAAAATCGGTAAGTAGGTTTTAAAAAGTGCTGAAGGGAAAGTAAGCTTCTCGAAACTATGAAAACTTTTGCAATGCTCAGAGCAAGTGAAAGCAGGGTGACTTGCCGCTAGTCTCTAGGCTGCTGTAGGGTGGGGATGAGGCCTCCAGTGAAAGAAACACAATCATTATCTCCCTCTCCTCCCACAGAGTGCGTTCTCTAGGCTCCCAATCACTCAACAACTTCCCTTCCCTTGGCAGAAAAATCTGGATGGTTCACCCAGAGTTCTCCAGCGTCTAGTGCCAAATATCATCTAACCCTTGAGATAGGATGCAGCCTCGATTGGTTTTCATTTTAGTATCCACCTTGATGCTCACACTAGGGGCTGGAAGTGACTTGGACCTAGTGGTTACTCCCATATTAACATCACTCGCAGACTTGCTGTGTGGTCATCATGACTTGGCCCTCATGCCATTTCTCCTTCCTTGGTTGTTCATGTCGGTGGAGATGGACCTCCCAAGTGTTATAAAGTAATTATTGAATTTCTTAATATAGTGAGGGTATTAGTCCATTTGCCTTGCTTTAAAATAATATTCGAGGCCGAATAAGCAGATATAATATTCGGCCTCGATTAATATTCAAATAATATTCGAGGCTGAGTATTACTCGAGGCCAAATAACTCGAATAATATTCGACGCCGAATAACTCAGAAAGCAGAGTTAATTTGCTCATAGTTCTACAGGTTGTCCACGCTTGGCAACAACATCTGCTTGGCTTCTGGTAAGAGCCTCAGGAAGCTTACAGTCATGGAGGAAGGTGAAGCGGGAAGCCAATGTACCACATGGCAAGAGAGGGAGCAAGAGGCAGGGAGGAGGTCCAAGGCTTTTATAAACAACCGTATCTCATGTGAATTCAGAGACTGAGAACTCACTCATTACCCTGAGAGGATGGCACCAAGCCTCTCATGAGGGATCCACCCCCATGATGCAGACACCTCTCACCAGGCCCCACCTCCAGCACCGGGATTACATTTCAACGTGAGGCTTGCGGGGTCACAAACCTCCAACCCACATCAGTGGTCTTACTCCTCTTAGTTCTGTTTTTGTTGCTGTTGTTTTTAACATTGCAGTCGTTTATGTTGTTTTACCATATCTTCAGGTTATGTTATGGCCTATATTTGTTTGACTTTACTCCCTATTTTGAGAAAATCCATGTCAGCTCTTATAGCAGGATCATGGGACACGTGAGTGGCAGGACTTCACATGATCTCTCAGAGCCCTTTTTCCTTGCTATTAATGAGCCATGAGCCTTGGAGGGGCTCAAATATTTAACTCCCTCCTTCTTCCGAATGAGTCAATTTCCCACCTCAGACTGTCAAAAATTTATTTCTTGAGGCTCAGTAATTATTTCCTTTATACTCTTATTTCTCTGAGGAAGCTTATCAGGAATTCTATGAACAAAAAACACCAGGAAGTCTAATAGTATCATTTATGAAATGAATAACCTTTTCAGCATGCTCATGAACAGCACAGAAAAATTACTGCCATAATTGTTCTTTTGAAAAGACAAAACTCTCAGGTATATTTGAAACAATGGACTTAGCAAGGTGAATGTTTTTAACAGATTAAAAAAAAATCCTTTATCAAGGATGCTGTCTGCAATGAACTAGAAGTTAAACTTGGTTGCTTAGTTTCTTTCTTATGAGTTTAGAAAATAAGTACATTGGTATACTTTAGAAAATAAGTAAATTTGATTTTTTTCCCTTTTGTCCACCAATTTTTGGGTTGCTACCATGCTGATAGTGAAGATTCTGTGATATAGAAGCACTATTTTTCCAAAGAGGAATGAATTGGCTATCAGAATCAAAAGTACCTTGGGTAATTAAAATTTTACAAACATCGATCACTGTTAAAGTATAATAGAATTAAACATGAAACTTCAGTGGATAATGTGGCCAGTCTGCTTAATCTCTAAGTAACAAATAAAATCATGACTATGAATAATTAAGATTTACATTCATTTTTATTCCTTCAAGAGAGGAAGAAAACTCTCCCTGCCATCTCCACAGTGTCTCAGTCTGATCACAGAAAAAGCACTTTAAATGTACTATGACTGTAAACACAAGAGAAAAACGAAGGCGGAATGTACTCATTCTTGTTCACATCTTTTTCTTACTGTTCTTTTGGATGGTTTTTCTCATTGATTCATAAGTGATCATATACTCACTTGAAATCCAACTAGTCTAGATTGAGATGTTTTGTAAAAGTAACACAAAAGCTAAATTTTGAAGAAGACAGTATGAAAAAGTATAAAGTTCTCATAATTAATTTTTACATTTATTTACTGTTGATGAAATTCTGATACATTGGATTAAGTAACAGTATATTATTAAAAGTATTTTAAATAATTGTGTTAACATTTTTAAATGTGATTATTAGAAAATATAGAATTACATGTGTGTTTTGCTTTATTTCTATTGGACAGCACTGTTCTAACCTTATAACAATTTTTGGCAGGCAGCAAATCCTTTTAGCTTTTATTTTTTGCTTTTTGTGGTTTGTCTTTGCTAATCTCTTTATGGTGTGTTTTGATGAGCAGAAGGGATTGATGTGCTTGCAAGCATTAGGAAACTGTAGAGGGGCCAAAGAGAGAAGTGAATGAATCCTAGAAAATCTTTGGAAAAGCTGCTGATGGATTGGATGTGGTGAGCAATGAAGTGGAAAGAGTTCAGGATGACTTCCTGGGTTTCTAGCTGGACCGAGGTGGCATTTACTGTGCTGGGAAACTGAAAGAGGAATGAAGTTCAGAGGTGGAAACAAAATGTCCAAATTTTGACCTATTAAGTTTGATGCATTCAAGGACACATTACTTTTACTTTATAATGGAAGTAATGGCTGCAGGTCTTAATTCTCTGTAATCATGATTTTCTTGTTACTTAGAGATCAAATGGGCTGACCATATTATCCATTGAAGTTTCATGTTACAAACTGGATAAATCAATCTGGAGTGCTTATATCCTAAATTCCCCACGAGGAAGAGAATGAGGCTTGTCTTTGTTAGCTATTGTGGTGTAAACGACAACCATAAAAATCTCTGTGGCATATACCATAAGTATTTATTTCCCATGCTCTTGCGGGACAGTTGGAGATCAGCTGATCTAAGCTGAACTAGGCTTCTTGGTGTGGATTTGCCTCTGATGTATTCCAACCTATGTTTATTGTAGGGCTCAGGCTGAAGATACGCAGTTACAGAGGAACTTTTTTGAATAGCACTCATTAATATGCATGAAAACATAAAGTACACATGGAGAGCATGCACAAGGAGAAACAGGCATTGCACCGTCAGCCTCGGTGGAACTGTACATAGTTGCTTTTACCCTTATTCTGTTGTTCAAAGCAAGACAATGGTCAAACCCAATGTTGATGGGATTGGGCACTAAACTCTGCCCATTTTGGTAGCTGGAATTAAAAGAGCAAGTGGTAAGGGTTGCAGATGAATAAGGTGTAAAGAAGGGGAGGCAAAAAGAATTGTAAACAATGATTCAGTTTGCCACAAGGTTTAACATTGTAAGATAAAAATAAGGGTTTTAAAATCCTATGTTTAGTAAGGATTCTTGGGGGCAATTACATATTCCTAATAGCTATTGTAATCTGACAGTGTATTAGGATAGATCTAAATTTGAAGAGGAAGAGTTGTATTGAGAATATATTAATAATCAATAGATAATGCAGACTGATGAGCCCACAGAATGACTGACGCTCCCAGAGCCACACTTTTCTTGCCACTGTATCATTAGCTTGACTAACAGGATAAGTGTAGTGAGCGTTTGAGGGTCTACATGACAGATTGCAGTAAACACAGTTTTGCAATCAGGGGACCTTGCTTTGACTTTCTATCATGTTACTTATTAGTTTTTCTAATCTTTTTTAAGTCCTTTAACTTTCCTGGGCTTTAATTTCCTCATTTGTGTAGTGAAGATGGAAATATCTGATTTACAGGGCTGTTGTGTGTATTAAGATGAAACAATGTACATTAAGCACCTATATATTCACTCATATTGTTGTCTTTTGTTCATCCCCTGTACCCTATAAATACTCTGTTCCTGTAACACTTTATTATATTGATTGGTTTACATATTTCTTCTCATCCTTCTCAAACTACAATCCCCTTGAGGATAAATAGATCACATTTTCCGTTGTAATATCTGGTAAAATAATTGGCACATAGTAGGCATTTAATATTTCTTTAAGACAAATTGAAAGAACACTTCACTTTTCTGTTACAGAAACTGGAAAACAAAGGAGGGCTATATTTTGTGGCTGCAGAATTTCTCCTGAATGACTGTATTATGAATTATTTTTCCATGTAGTAAAACGACTTTTGAAGTCCCTGGCCCATATTATGAGCTTAGCTTTCTTTCTTTTTAATCTGAAGATTTTTAGAAGGAAGAACACACAACACTAAGCCACTGTACCACTGGCATCACAATATTACAGTATCTTTAATTAACAGATAGGTAATCTGAGAGTTCCCTTTTGGTAAAGATAATTCTGATAGAAAAATCTAGTAAGTGCTTCAAGTTACAATGGCCAGAGAAGTATCATTGCTTTGGAGAATTCTCAGAAGAGTAACTGAAAAATGATTATACCAGATAGTTACCCAGGAGCTGTTCCAAAATTTTTTTCTGTAGTGAATTCATCCTGGAAAATGTTTCTTCACTGTTAATCAAAATTGTCATTCTTAGCAAACTCATCTGTTTCTTGGTCATTGTATGATGCAGGCCTGATGTTCACTATGATGCTATTCATTTATCTTAATGATAAAGATAAATTCTTATAATAAAAGTCAGTGTGGGCTTCATAAACCTCAAACAATTTTGTGTTGCAAATAACACCATCAAGAATATGAAAAGAGAACCCAGAATGGGAGAAAATATTTGCAAACTACATATCTGATAAAGGAATTGTATCTTGAATATATAAAAAGTCAGACAACTCAATCATGAAAAAAAGCACAATAAAAATGGGCAAAGAATCTGAATAGACATTTATCTAAGAAGATATAAAAATGGCTAATGAACACATGGAATGATACTCAACATCATTACTCATCAGAAAAATGTAAGTTAAAACCACAATATGATACCACTTTACTGATTAGTATGGCTATAATAAAAAATATAGACAATACCAAGTGTTGGCAAGAATATCGAGAAACTGAAAACTCTCATGCATTGCTAGTGGAATGTGAAATGTTGCAGGAACTTTAGAAAACTAGTTTGGCAGTTCTTTGAAATGTTAAACATAGAGTTACTACATGGCCCAACTTGTAAATGCATATAGCAGTATTATCCATAATAACTGAAAATGGGAAACAACCCAAATGTCCATAATAAACACAACATGGTATACATATGCAATGAAATATTATTTGGTACTAAAAAAGGAATACAGTACCGAAACATGCTATGACATGGATGAATTTTGAAGACATTATGCTGATGGAAAGAAGCCAGTCACAAAAGATCACATGTATGAATCCATTTGTAAGAAATGCCCAGAATGGGCAAATCTATAGAGACAGAAAGTAGATCAGTGTTTGCCTGGGAGGAGGAAGAAAAACATGAGAAGTGACTGTTAACGGGGATAGGACATTTTTTTGTATGTGTAATGACCTGGGAAACTTCTATGGTTTTAAGGCCACACTTAGCTGGAAAAAAGGCTGGAAATATAGTCAGTTATTAGTTCAGCATCCACTTCCCACCTAAAACTGTGTGCTCTGGAAGAGACCAAAGGAGTTTTATCCACAACTGGCCATCCTACCAAGGTTTTATACTAAATTCATCCCATCAACATCCTCACCAACCCCTGATGCTGGCAGAATATAATTTATTACCAATCCCATAGATAAAATGCTGCATCTCATTGGTTTTTTCTTTGTATATCCCTGGTTCTTATTCAGATGAGAAAGAAATATACAGTATATATTGTCTCAGAAGCTGAGAAAAAGGAGGACAAGTAAAGATGATTTTGAATAATTTCAAGATGAGCAGATGAAGATGCTCACATAAGTGCTCACATAAATGACATTGACTACTCAGCGAAACTGTGACAGAGTATCTGTCTCCTGTAGGCTCAGCAACAGAATGGCATTTTATCTTGTCTGCTTCATGGTAGAATGAAAACTTCTAAACACAGAAAGACCAGGAAGTAAAATGGCTAGCATGACATACTTGAGTTTACTGCCTCTGCTGTGTATTGAAACAGGAAGTATTAGTGGTCTCAAAGATGGTAAATTTCATACAAGTTTTAACTGAGAATCAGTTTGTACTATCCACAGCTCAACTAAAATAAAATCTATCTTAGACAGAAAAGACCCCATCATATTTAATGACTAAGTAGCAATCAGACCTTCAAACAAAGAGTTTTTGTTGCCACAAGGCTAATACTCCCCTAAATCATAGTTACTAATGCTCAAGGAACCCTCAAAAACAAAATGCTAACTATAGTACTCTTTGGCATGTAAGACCAAACCAATTTTCTGCTGTGGTGTTACACTCATTCATTAGGAGTGTATTTGGCTGCTTTAATACTATGCCATTTGTCAGTATCCGTAAATAACTGTTCATCATTGAGTTATTCACACATCATTGTGTGCAATTCTACATCATTCTCTTTTTCATTTCCCAATTGGCCATGTAGCAAAAATGTAACATTTCTTCAAATACCATGGAGATGTCAGTAATCGTTATAACGTGGAATCATGAATCTGTTATTTTACTTCTGCAGCATACAACAATTAAAAAATAATGATGATGATTCCCTGAGAAACTTTAATTAGATTAGGTTGGCCAATATCCTAGACTTCTAATTACTATAATATCAATTAGAGTTGAATATGAGTGTTGCCTGTGTTAAAAGAGACAAATGAACTTTTAGAATATATAGCACAATCATGAGGTCCTAATGGGATTGGATAAGAAAGTAACATGAAATTGAATGTCCCTGAACTTTTTATCTTGAGTTCACTGTGCCTATTTTTCCATTTAAAAATAATTGTCTTATTGACAGACATTTAAATTCTGTTGGCAATTTTATGTCACTTTTAATTTCTTGTCCTGTAATTTCTTCTAAAGGGTAAGGCTTTCCTTCTATATTTTTCTTTTATTATTGTGTGTATATCTTTATGTGATTTTTGTTTCAGGAATAGTTTTATACTGCCTCTTTTTAAAAAATGTACATTTTATTTTTTACAGCAGTTTTTAGTTTACAAAAAAATTGAGTAAAATTACTGTGAATTCTCATTTATTCCCTCCCTCCTGCCAGGTTATCTTCCAAAGTGGCTGTGCCATTATGCATTCTCACCAGCAGTGAATGAGGATTCCTATTGCTTCATATTTTCACCAGTATTGGATTATGTCAGTATTTTGAATTTTAGCCAGTCTAATGGGTGCCTAGTGGTATCTCAATGATGTTCTAATTCACAATGCTTCAATGACATATGATGTTGAACATCTTTTCATATGCTTATTTGTCATCTGTATATCTTTGATAAAATGTCTGTTCAGGTATTTAGCTCATTTTAAAATTGGAATAGGGAGAGGAACCAATATGGCTGACTAGATGTGGCTGGAAAGAGCTTCTCCCACTAAGAGACCAGATCATCAAGAAGACTAGCACACTCTGGGCAGATCTTTGGAAGGCAGACTTTGAGACTGAATGGTGAGAGCACTCAGACCCTGGGCTGAAAGAGAAGGAAATTGGGGTGCCTGCACAGGGTTGTCAAGCACCAGGATTTGTTCCTGGCTCCAACTGGCTTTTGGGGAAGGAGTGAGTTGCATAGGTGTGAAATGGCCCACTCTCACGACAAACCTCCACAATCCTAGCTGCAGGAGACGCAATGGCACCCACGGACATTTAAGCTGCAAGGGAGAGCTGCTTGAAGGGGTGGCAAGGAAAAGACTCTGGTCTGTGCAGAACTCAGAGGGTTTGACACAGGAATGCTGGCAGTGGAGGACATCTTCAAAGGCTTGCAATGCTCATGTAGGTGGCCTTGGCATTTGTTGAGTGTCAGAGCTGAATACAAAAGGGCTATCTTGCAATTAGGATGGGGCCAGTCTAATCTGAGTGCCCTGCTATCTGCTGGCTTTTCCCAGGGTCCCTGCCTGGCTGCAGCTGCTTGCAGCACAGCCTCAGATGCTCAACCAGGGCACATGCCAGTGGCCACTGCCATAGCTCTTTTGCAGACAGACTTTGCGTAACCATCAGAGAGCTTTGGCAGATGAGCTCCTGCCAGTGCACACCTGCCTACAGCCTCCTCCCACTGCTTTGCCAGTGTTCACTTGCCCACAGGCTCCCCACAACTGCTTTGCCAGCATGCATGAGCACATGGATGCCACTACCCCACCAATGTTGTCACACATGCATCATGCATGCAGACCCTGAGCCCTGCTGCCACTGCCATGCACTTGTGAGCACAGACCCCACTGCCACCACTCCAGTGAAGTGCTTGTGGTGCACCTCCCATTAGACTGTTGTTGGCAGTGAACCAAAAACACCTTTGCACCTCCATCACAGCAGGTGTTTAACCTCAAGGGGTCATAGAAGAGAAGAATGGACCTGGTCCTATTACCAGAGGGCTAGGGCACACAGCCCAGGAGTGCTGCGCTGAGCCTTGGTTCTCTGAAATCATGCAGAAATGAAGCTAGTTGACTAAACTCATTTTATACCATAGTCAATCCCTCAAGGACATCAAAGAGTATAAAAGCAAAAAACCCAATCCAAAGGACAGCAGCTTCAAAGATTAAAAGAACATCAGTCCACACAGATGCAAAAGGACCAACACAAGAACTTTGGCAACTCTAAAAGCTAGAGTGTCTTCTTACTTCCAAATGTGAATGCACTAGCTCCCCAGCAATGGTTCTTATCTAGACTAACATGGCTGACATAGAATTCACAATCTAGATAATAATGAAGATCATAGAGATTCAGGAGAAAGTTAAGACCCAATCCAAGAAATCTAAGCAATCAAGTAATATTGTACAAGAACTGAAAGATGAAATAGTCATTTTAAGAAATAACCAAACTGATCTGATAGAGATGAAAAACTCATTACTAGAACTTCATAATACAATCAGAAGTATTAACAGCAGAACAGAACAAGCAGGGGAAAGAATATCAGAGCTCAAAGACCAGTTCTTTCAATCAACTTAGACAAAAATAAAGAAAAAAAGGGAAAAAAACCTCTGAGAAATATGAGATTATATAAAGAGAATAAACCTACAACTTACTGGCATTCCTGAAAGAGAGGGAGAGAGAGCAGGCCACTTGGAAAACATATTTGAGGATATTGTACATGAAAACTTCTCCAACCTTGTTAGAGAGGTCAATATTCAAATTCAGGAAATTCAGAGAACATTTGCAAGCTACTACACAAGATGACCATCCCCAAGACACATAGTCATCAGATTCTCTAAGGTCAACATGAGAGAAAAAATATTAGCGCCGAGAGAGAAGGGCAGGTCACCTACTAAAGGAACCTAATCAGGCTTACAGCAGACGTTTCCACAGAAATCCCTACAAGCAAGAAGAGATTGGAGCATCCTTAAAGAAAATAAATTCCAATGAAGAATTTCAGATTCAGCCAAACTGAACTTCATAAGAAAAAGAGAAACAAAATCCTGTTCAGACAAGCAAATGCTAAGGGAATTCATTATCGCCTGACATGCCTTAAGAGACATCCTTGTGGGAGTGCTAAACATGGAAATGAAAGACTGTTACAGGACACCACAAAAACACACTTAAGTACACAGACCATTGACACTATAAAACATGGACACAATAAAGTCTACATAACAGCCAGCTAATAGCATCATGGCAGGATCAAATTTGCACAAATCGATATTAAGCTTGAATGTAAATGTGCTAAACATCCTATTTAAAAGGCATGGAGTGGCAAACTGGATAAAGAACCAAGACCCAACTGTATGCTGTCTTCAAGAAACACGTCTCATATACTATGACACCCATAGGCTCAAAGTGAAAGAATGGAGAAAGATCTGTTAAGCAAATGGAAAACAAAAGAGAGCAGGGGTTGGTACTCTTATTTCAGACCAAACAGACTTTAAACCAACAAAGATCAAAAAGGACAAAGAAGGGCATTACATAATGGTAAAGTGTTCAACTCAAAGGCTTAACTCTCCTAAGTATATATGCACCTAACACTGGAGCACCCAGATTTATAAAACAAGTTCTTAGAGACCTACAAAGAAATTTAGATAAGCACACAATAATAGTGGGAGATTCAACACCCCACTGACCATACTATACATATCATCAAGGCAGAAAATGAACAAAGATATTTGAGATCTAAAACTGACATTTGAGCAAATGGACCTAACAGACATCCATGGAACAGAACAACAACAGAATATCCATTCTTCTAATATGCACATGCCACATACTCTAAAATCAACCACACATTTGGTCATAAAGCAATTCACAGCAAATTTAAAAAATTGAAATTTTATCAACCACACTCTTGGACAACAGCACAGTAGAAATAGAAATTGCTACCAAGAAGAACTCTCAAAAACATATAATTTCATGGAAATCAACCTACAATCTGTTCTTGAATGATATTTGGGTATACAATGAAATTAAGGTGGAAATCAAGACATTCTTAGAAATTAATGTAAACAAGGATACAACATACCAGAATTTCTGGGACACAGCTAAAACAGTGTTAAGATGAAAGCTTACAGTGCTAAACATCCACATGAAAAAGATAGAAAGCTCTCTAATTAACAAGCTAACATCACACCTAGAGGATGTAGTAAAACAAGAGCAAACAAACCCACAAGCTAGTAGAAGAAAGTAAATAACCAAAATCAGAGTTGAACTGAATGAAATGGAGATGCAAAATAATACCAAAAAATCAATTAAACTAAAAGCTGATTCTTTTAAAGAATACATGCAACTGATAGACCACTAGCTAGACTAATAAACAAAAACAGAGAGAAAATCCAAATAAACACAAGCAGAAATGACAAAGGGATATTAGCATTGGTCCCACAGAAATACAAAAAACCCTAGAGACTACTACAAACACCTATATGCACATAAACTAGAAAACTTAGAGGAAATGGATAAATTTCTGGAAATGTACAAGCTCCCAAGATTGAACCAGGAAGAAATTGACACCCTGAACAGAGCAATAATGAGTTCTGAAATTGAAACAGTAATTAAAAACCTACCACCCAGAAAAGCCCTGGACCAGATGAATTTACAACCAAATTCTACAGACACATCAACAAGAGCTGGTTCCAATCCTGCTGCAACTATTCCAAAAAATAGAGGACAAGGAATTCCTTCCTAATTCATAAGGCCAGCATCATTCTGATAATCTGGCAGAGACACAACAACAAAAAAAGAAAATTTCAGGAAAATATCCCTGGTGAATGTAGATGCAAAAATCCTCAACAAAATGCTAGCAAAACTTAATCCAGCAGCACAGCAAAAATTAATTGACTGCAATCAAGTAGGCTTTATCTATGCAATGCAAGGTTAGTTCAACATATACAAATCAATCAATGTGATTCATAAAAAGAAAAGCAAAAATCATGTGATCATATCAATTGACATAGAAAAGACATTCAATGAAATTCATCATACCTTCATCTTAAAATCAGTCAACAAACTAAACATCAAAGGAACATACCTCATAATAATAACAGCCATCTATGACAAACCCGCAGCCAGCATCATACTGACTAGGCAAAAGCTAGAGGCATTCCTCTTGAGAATCAGAAAAAAACCATGATGCCTACTTTCACCAGTCCTATTCAACATAATTCTGGAAGTTCTAGCCAGGATAGCAAGGCAAGAGAAAGACGTAAAAGGCCTCCAAATAGGAAGAGAAGGAGTCAAACTAGCTCACTTGCAGATGATATGATTCTATACATAGAAAACCCCAAAAACTCTGTCTGAAGGTTTCTAGAATTGATAAACAACTTTAGCAAAGTTTCAGGTACAAATTCAAGGTACCAAAAAGCACTTCTGTACACCAATAACATCAAAAGAGTGCAATACCATTCACAATGGCCACAGAAAAATAAAATAAAATAAAATACCTAGGAATACAGCTAATCAGGGAGGTGAACGGTGTCTAAAATGAGAATTACAGAACACTACTGAAATAAATTAGAGATGACACAAGCAAATGGAAAAACATTCCATGCTCATAGTTTCAAAAAATCAATATTGTTAAAATAGCCATGCTCCGCAAAGCAACCTATATATTCTACACTATTCCTGTCAAACTACCAACAACATTTTTCACAGAATTAAAAAAAAAAAAATTCTAAAATTCACAAGGAACCAAAAAGGAGCCCAAGTAGCTAAGCAATCTTAAGCAAAAAGAACAAAGCCAGAGGTACCACACTACTCAACTTCAAATCATTCTATAAGGATATAGTTACCAGAACACCATGGTATTTGTATAAAAACAGACACATGGTCCAATGGAACAGCACACAGAACCCAAAAGTAATGCTGTGTACCTACAATCATCTGATGTTTAACAAAGTCCACAATAAAAAGCAATTTGGAAAGGACTCCCTATTTAATAATGCTGGGATACCTGGGTAGCCATATACAGTAGATTGAAATCAGACAACTTTCTTTCACCATATACAAAAATCAACTCAAGATGGATTAAAAACTTAAGTGAGAACCTCAAACTACAAAAACTGTAGGAAAACCCCCCTAGGAAACACCATTCTGGACATAGGTCCTGGCATAGGTCCTGGCAAAGATTTCATGATGAAGATTCCAAAAGCAACTGCAACAAAACAACAATTGACAAGTGGGACATAATTAGGTTAAAGAGATTCTACACAAAAAGAAGCTATCAACAGAGTAAACAGACAGCCTACAGAATGGGAAAAAATATTTGCAAACTGCATCTGACAAAAGTCTAATATGCAGAATTTATAAGAAACTTAAACAAAACAACAAGCAAATAACAAAATATCTCATTAAAAAATGGGCAAATGATATGAACAGACACCTCTCAAAAGAAGCCAACAAACATATGAAAAAAAATGCTCAAGATCACTCGAGGAAGGCAAATCAAAACCACAATGAGATACCATCTCACACTGGTTAGAATGGCTATTATTAAAAAGTGAAAAAAATAACAATAACAGATGCTGGTGAAATTGTGGAGAAAAGAAGTGCTTATACACTGCCAGTAGTAGTGTAAGTTAGTTTGGCCACTGTGGATATAAATTAGCCACTCTGGCTAAAGTAGTTTGTTACTAGTTTTGAGGTTTCTCTAAGAATTTAAAACAGAACTACCATTTGACTCAGCAATCCCATTACTGGGTATATGCCCAGAGGAATATAAATCACTCTATCATAAAGACACATGCATCATGTATTTATTGCAACACTGTTCACAATAGAAGAGACATGGAATCAACCTAAATGACTCTCAACAGTGGACTAAAGGAAATGTGATACATATGCATCATGGAATACTATGTAGCCATAAAAAAGAATGAGATCATGTCCTTTGCAGCAACAAGGATGCAGCAGGAGGCCATTATCCTAAGGGAATTAACACAGGAAGAGAAAACCAAGTACTGCATATTTTCATAACACAAAGAGGGAAACAACAGACACCAGGTCCTACTTGAGGACAGAGGGTGGGAGGAAGGTGAGGATAAAAAATCTACCTCTCAGGTACTATGCTTATTACCTGGGTAATGAAATAATTTGTACACCACACCATAGCAACGTGCAACTTAACCATATAATAAACCTGCATATATATCTCCTGAACTTAAAATAAAAGTTGGAAGGAAAAATAAATAACTTAATTACTGCTTATCTTACTGCTGAGTTTTAAGAGTTCTTTGTATATTGTGTATACAAGTCCTTTATGTGGTTTGTGTTTTGCAAATATTTTTTCCAAATCTGTGGCATGTCTTCATTTTCTTAACTATATCTTTCATAAAGCAGAAATTCTTAATTCTAATGAAGTTTTACGTATCACTTTATTCTTTCATGGATATTGCTTTTGGTGTTGTAGCTAAAAAAAATCATAACTAAAGCCAGGTAAGCTAGGTTTTATGTTTTCTTCCAGTAGTTTTATAGTTTTAAACTTTACACTTAGATCTATGATCTGTTTTGGTTGAATTTTTTGGAAGGTAAAAGGTCATGTCTATCTTCATCTTTTTTTGCATGTAGCTGCCAAGTTGTGTCAGCACTATAACCGTGAAGATGATCCTTCGTTCATTGAATTGCCTTTGCTCCTCTGTCAAAGCTTACTTGACTGTATTCATCTGGGTCCATTTCTGGGCTTTCTGTTCTATTGCACTGATTTATTTGTCTGTTCTTTTGCTGATACTGCAGTGTATTGATTACTCTAGTTTTATACCAAATCTTGAAGTTGGGTAGTGTCAGCCCTCTGGCTTTGTTGTTCTTCTTAAATATTGTGTTGAAATATTACATTGGCTATTTTAAGTCTTTTGTTTTCACTATCAACTTACAGTCCATTTATTGATATCTACAAATTAACATGCCATGATTTTAACTGGTTAACTCTCTTTTTAAAATGTTTTATTTTCTGATCCTTGTGATTCAATTGTCTTCTTTTTATTTCTGGAGGCATAGTGAGTTACAGACTTTTAATTTTTTTCTTTTGTTGCTCCACTGACATAAAAAATAAACACACCCACATACATCCTTTTCTAAAATATTTGCGACTCATTTAAGGGGCTTGAGCTTTTCATAGTTCTACTAATGAATTTTGAAAGCTCCTTCTTACCTTGTTCAAGCCGATCATGAAAGCTTTTCAGGCATGATTCATTTGTTTCAAAGAGCTGAGGAATGTGTAAACCTGACAAGAGTCAGAAATAGCTGCTTATCAATGGGAGATTATACTAATGAATTTCCTCTATAATGTTATCTCGCTAAGCCATTTATGTTGAAAAATTTCTCAGTCCAAGATTGCTCTCTGCCTATATTGTCCCTGTAACCCTCTATGGAGCATGACCATAGGTCTCTTGTACATAGATAAATGTGGAAGTTTTAAGCCCCCACAGGCATTGTTGACACTGCAGGATGCCTTTTTCAGAGTGCCCTGCTTGCTTGCAAAATGAGATTCAGGTGGAGCTGTAGTCAGTAAAATATTCACCAAAAAAGTATTTTAAATTAAAACTACAAGACTTGTATTAGGCTTTATATCGGGGCATATTCACAGCATAGCATGAAGTGGCACTCACAGATCTTGCAGACTGTGTGTGATGGCAAAATAAAACATATCCTTTAAAAATGAAACTCTCACTGACTCAGGATCTGCATATCCCCTGTCCACGTGTGTGTGTGTGTGCATGAGCACATATACATACTCCATTTTTTTTTTTTTTTTTTTTTTGAGACAGGATTTCACTCGTTGCCTAGGCTGGAGTGTAGTGCTATGACCATAGCTCACCGCAACCCAGACTTCCTGAGCTTAAGTGATCCTACTGTCTCAGCCTTCTGAGTAGCTGGGATTACAGGTGTGAGCCACTGTGCCTGGCTAATATTTTTCAATTTTTGTTTTGTAGAAATGGGTCTCATCATGTTTCCCAGGCTAGTCTCCTGGGCTCAAGCAGTCCTCCCACCTTCACCTCCCAAAGTGCTGGGATTACAGACATGAGCCACCATACCCAGTCACATGTGGGCACTCTAAAATCTCCCAACTCCCAAGAGCAGAGACCTTATAGTTCCTGTTCATCATATACAAATGAATGAATAAGTGGCTCATGTGTGAATGAATGATTACCTGAATGAAGAGTAATCATTCTTTTCTATTTTAATTCTAAAGCCAATATTGGAGAATCTCTATTATTCTTTGAGTCTTTTCAAAGCAAAGACTATGCTGTCCCACTCTCTATACCTCCAGCTCCCAGCACAGTGCCCAAAGCATAGCACCCAATAAACCTTTTCAACATTAATAAATAAATAAACTGAGGGATTTTGGTCAGTCTGGGCTCCTACAACATAATGCCATAGACCGAGTGGCTTATAAGCAATGGAAATTTCTTCTTCACGGTTTTGGAGGCTGGGAAGTCTAAGATGAAGGGGCTGCTGGAAGATTTAGTGTCTGGTGAAGGCCCACTTCCTGGTTCCTAGACAGCTGCCTTTTCACTGTGTCCTCACATGGCAGAAGGGGTGAGAGAACTCTCTGGAGTCTCATTTATAAGGGCACTAATCCCGTTTGTGAGATCTCCACCCTCATGATCTAATTGCCTCCCAAGAGCCCCATTTCCTAATACCATTACGTTAGTGATTAGATTTCAACATATGAATGGGGGGGGGCATAAACATTCAGTTTATCACATGAGGCAGGGGTGGCCTCAAAGGGAAACTGATTTATCTCTCACTGCTGAAAACCTAATGAGCAGGCCGGGCGTGGTGGCTCTTGCCTGTAGTCCTATCACTTTGGGAGGCCTGGGTGGGGGATCACTTGAGGTCAGGAGTTTAAGACCACCCTCACCAACATGGTGAAAACCTTTCTTTACTAAAAATATAAAAAATTAGCCAGGCTTGGTGGCAGGCGCCTGTAATCCCAGCAACTCGGGAGGCTGAGGCACAAGGATCGCTTGAACCGAGGAGGTAGAGGTTGCAGTTAGCCGAGATCCTGCCACTGCACTCCAGCCTGGGCAACAGGGCAATACTCCATCTCAACAAAACAAAACAAAACAAACCCCTAATAAACAGCTAAAAAAGTGAACGCCTAAAGGAGCACAGGAAGAAAGATATGTTCCTAAAACGTCTTATGCATATATGTGGGTGCAGGTATCTTGCTTTCATTGGCCCTCTGTGTAAATGAAACATTAGAAAAGTCCTCTTTTAAATGGTGTCGTTTATGCCACTGAAATAAGAGAAGCAGAAGCAGAAAGATATTTGGGGTCCAGAGGATGTGAGATAGAAAAGAGAAATGAAGTCAACAAGAGGATACCTTTATTAAATTAAGGTATGAGTATTGAAATTGAACTACAGTCAAGCTAATTTTAGGGTGTTTTCTTTTAAGTAGATCTGATCCTGGGGAAAGGGCCAAAGAATAGGGAGCTGAGAGGAATTATAGGCCAGTGAACCGAAATAAACCAAATAAGTCTTTATAGTCTTTCCATGGTCTGTGGACATAGCAACATGAGTGGCAGTATTTGATAAGGCAATGTGGTGAAAAGATTTTAAACATTCTGTCAAAGTGCTTATGTAACGGTCAGCTTTCTGCGAATATCCCTAACTTTTTGCTGAATTTCATCTCGGAGCTTTGAAGACCTCTTGTAACTTTAGTAAAACCTTATTAGTCAAATGACAAAGCATCTTCCTTCTAATAGCCATAGCTATGAGTAATTCTACATTTCCACCAACTGGAATCTTGGCATAACATCAGCCAGGCTGGTGCTGTTATACCAAAGCTAAAACAAACAGAAGTGAGTTCTGAGAGCATTTGGAGAGATGTATTTGAAGGCATAAAGCACAATGTTGCCAATAAGCTGTTATCTAAGATAACTAAGGGAATTTTTTTTCTTTTTTAGATGGAGTCTCACTCTGTCATCCAGGCTGGAGTACAGTGGCACCATCTTGGCTCACTGCAACCTCTCCTGGTTTCCTGTGATTCTCCTGCCTCAGCCTCCCAAGTAGCCAGGATTACAGATGAACCCCACCACGCCCAGCTAATTTTTGTATTTTTTGGTAGAGACGGGGATTTTACCATATTGGCCAGGCTGGTCTTGAACTCCTAACCTCAGGTGATCCACCTGCCTTGGCCTCCCATATTGCTGGGATTACAGGAGTGAGCCACTGCGCCCCGCTGACTAAGGGAACTTTTTAAGGATTCATTGTGTTTAGGGCTTTTCCTTTGCACAGTCGTTGTCAAATCTTATTAGAAATAAGTATATCCTGGGGATATGACTGAGCCTTGAGGCACTGCTACTCTCTTTGGGATTATCTCCACTGCATCTATTACCATATTTAATCCTTCTTTTCTATTACTGTCCAAATGATAATTTTTCTCCTATCATTCCTCTTAAACTACTGGCAGTATCATTATGTTGCAACGGTACTTTCTCTATCCACAGAGATCATTTAAGTTAACTTTAAAATCCAGTTGTTAAGTAGTATAGAGAATGTTGATATATTTTCTTTTTTTTTACGTTTAGGGCTAGATATTCACATTGCTTTTTATTTTATTTTAACTTCCAGGATACATGTGCAGGACATGCAGGTTTGTTACATAAGTAAATGTGTGCCGTGGTGGTTTGCTGCACGTATCTACCCGTCACCTAGGTATTAAGCCCAGCATGCATTAGCTATTTATGCTAATGCTGTCCCTCCTCCCGTGCATCCCCTACCCTACTGGTAGGCCCCAGTGTGTGTTGTTCCCCTCACTGTGTCCATGTGTTCTCATTGTTTGGCTCCCACTTTTATAATTGAGAACAATGTGGTGTTTGATTTTCTGTACCTGCATTAATTTGCTGAAGATCATGACTTCCAGCTCCATCATGTCCCTGCAGAGAACATGATCTTTTTCCTTTTTATGACTGCATAGTATTCCATGGTGTATATGGACCACATTTTCTTTATCCAGTTTATCATCGATGAGCATTTGGGTTGATTCCATGTCTTCGCTATTGAATGTATCAATGAACATATGTTTTCATGTGTCTCAATAATAGAATGATTTATATTCCTTTGGGTATATACCCAGTAATGGGATATCTGGGTCAAATGCTATTTCTGGTTCTAGGTCTTTGAGGAATTGCCACACTGTCTTCCACCATGGTTGAACTAACTTAACATAATGGTCAAACCACCACCAGTGGAAAAGTGTTTCTATTTCTCTGCAGCCATGCCAGCATCTGTTGTTTCTTGACTTTTTAATAATCACCCTTCTTAATGGTATGAGGTGGTAGCTCACTGTGGTTTTGATTTGCATTTCTCTAATGATCAGTGGTATTGAGCTTTTTAAAAATGTGTTTATTGACCACATAAATGTCTTCTTTTGAGAAGTGTCTGTTCATGTCCTTTGCCCACATTTTAATGGTTTTTTTTTTCTTGTAAATTTGTTTAAGTTCTTCATAGATTCTGGATATTAGACCTTTGTCAGATGGATAGATTGCAAAAATTTTCTCCCATTCTGTAGGTTGTCCATTCTCTGTGATGATAGTTTATTTTGCTGTGTAGAAGCTCTTTCGTTTAATTAGATCTGATTTGTTTATTTTAAAATTTCTGTGTGACTGAAGATTATTTGTCACTATCATTTGTTGAATCCATTCACCTGTATTGTTCAATATGAACAAATACATAATGTTATTTGCCTTTAATGCTTCCCAATTACTAAACCATAAAAAAGGAGATTACGCTATGATATCATACAAATCAATGTTTTCCTACTCAGAGAGACGCTTTATCTTAATTAAAATCAGATATTTTTATGTCTGCAGATAATGCATTTACTTCCAATTTTGAATAGATTCTGTGAAATCAGGATTAATATGGGCCTAAATGCTTTGCCTACTTTGTCTTTGTCTGGCTGTCAATTTCCATCTTTCCACGGTCTGTTCACTAAGCATAGATTTTTGAAATTCTAATACAAAAGAAATTATATCCATAGAATTTGGGGATTTGGATATGAGAATGTATGAAGTTGCCATAATTAATACAGTTGTTATCTTTCATGTTATGCCTGATAATGTTTCTTCTATTCTCCCTTACCTATTTTCTATATATTTTCTATTTCCTATATGTTTCCCACTTAAAATTCTTTCTTTGCTTAGAATTCTAATGAATATCTTTCTTTTTGAGAAATCTATACTTTAGTATAGAAACTTGTTTATTTCATTAAATTATAGAAATTATTTATATTTAAATTTACCTTAATATATTTTCTTATGTATTATATTCTATGTCATAATTTATGCTTCTTAAGAGTTTATTGGGCCAGGCATGGTGGCTCACACCTGGAATCCCAACACTTTGGGAGGCCGAAGCAGGTGGATCAGCTGAGGTCAGAAGTTCAAGACCAGCCTGATCAACATGAAGAAACACCGTCTCTACTAAAAATACAAAATTAGCTGGGCATGGTAGCACATGCCTGTAATCCCAGCTACTCGGGAGGCTGAGGCAGAAGAATCGCTTGAACCTGGGAGGCGGAAGTTATAGTAAACTGAGAATATGCTGTTGCACTCCAGCCTGGGCAACATGAGTGAAACTCTGTCTCAAAACAAAACAAAAAAAAGAGTTTGTTGAAACACTTTGGTAGACTGTAGCAATATTCCTAAACAGCCAGCCAACATTTCACATCCTTTTCCAGCTAGAAAATTACCTATGAAAGACTGCAACGCTTGAGATAAATCTTTGCACTAGTAGCTATTTCATTTCAAAGTCCAAGCAGCTCAACCTTCCGCAGAAAAGTGATGGAGTTCTTCAGCTATAGAAACTCAAGGTAAATCTCTTGACCTTTTCAAAGTATAGTCATTGTCATTCCTTTTGGTAAAAAGTTCTTGAAAGTAGAAAACAACTTTCCGTCCTTATGTGCGAAGTTTATTGAAACAAAAAGTAATTTTTCTTTCATTGAAGGTGTGTGTCTCTGTATTTGGGTGACCTTATTTGGCTGATATATAGTCCTTCAAATGTGTAATTTGATTTTATGAATTCAGTGTAGGGCCTGCATACTGAATGAGCCAGGCAAAGATAAAAGCAGTTTCTGAGTGGAAATGTGGCTTTTTTTTTTTTTTTTTTTTCATAAAAATGTAGACTTTCAATGGCACTCTCAGAATATCTCCAGAAGACACTCAAGTGTTATCATTGATGGGTTAAATGATAGTTGCTTAACAGTGCTACTCGAAGTGTGGTCCTCAGACCACCAGTCTCAGCATGTCCTGGGAGCTTGTTATAAATGCATAATTTCAAGCCCTACACCACACCTACTGAATCAGAATTTACTCATTACCAAGATCATTGGGTTATTTGTATGCACATGAAATTTTGGCTTAATCAGCTTCCTGATTCAGAAGACAAAATTTCCAGCAAATCAAGGGGTAGATATTGTGTAGGGTTAAACAAGCAATTTAAAAAGATAACAAAAGCTACGATTTGTTAGCAAAACCAAATCTGTTTAAATGGTTAAACTCGTGTAAGAGAAAATAGGAAATTGTGATTGTGCATAGGAAGAATTTGCAGAAGCAAGTCCAATTTAAGAAGGCACTTATTGGTCCATCCAATGCCAGGACATTCAGATGAAAAAGGAAAGAACCTAGCAGGCCATGCAGAGGTCCCATTTATTTGTAGCACTTCAAGAACACTTTGAGGATTTTATTTTAAAATAATAATTTTTCATCACAACCTTTGGCCTCCAATGGATATAGCTTAAACTAAGCCCATCATTGTTTTACAGAACCCTCCAAAGAATACATAATTTACATATCAACTTCTATATGTACCAGGCATGGAGGAAGAAATGGGACTCTTTTCCCGTGTTATTGCAGGTTTTCCATCACTTCAGCATTTGGCCTGTGAATAGGCAGTGAGCCCATCTGATCCAGGTTTTAAACTATCAAATGATAGATCTCATGGTGGTGCTTTCTGATATAACACTTCAACGGAAGCATATTTTTTACCCATATGCTGCTTTTTTTTTTTTTTTTTTTACCAATGCATTCTTTCCAGACGTATTTCAAAATTGCACCTAGAGAAGAGAGACGTGGATTTTACTTTATAATTTTCTTACCAGAGGGAAGAATGAATTTTGATCCTGTTTACATAATTGGAGGTACCTAGTGCATCTCTTCCCAAGAAGATAAAGGGCAATCATTTCTGAAGCAAATTCGGTCAATCATTATTTTATCCCTAAGTTATTGGAGTCTTCTGTGTATCCTTCTTGCTCCAGTGCAACATTGTAGAATGAAAGGTGACTTCCTGATAATAAAGAATTATTTGCATTTTACTAATCTCATTTGTTTATTAACCTAATACAATTCTGGCTTGTTAAACAGGAGAAATGTGTTAGATATGGTTATTGAAACTTTCATGAAACCAGGTGAATCCTGATCCAAATTCTGTATGAACTGATCTTTTTCTTAATCTGTTTTTGTCACAGACAATGGTCACTAGAAATTAGCCAACTTTTACTGAGAATGCACTTTTTCAACTTGGATTTAGCTTTAATTTTGGAAAAAAAGGAGAAAAAAAGAAATTAGAAATGGTGTGATCTACAGTTCAACTCATTTATTATTATGCTTTAATAATAAATACAAATTAAAAGATTCATCAATGGTTTCCTTTCCAGAAAAAAAAATACTTCTTTTCTAGCATTTCTTAAGAGTGTGATAATGTCACATACATATTTTGAGGATCTCTACGATTTCAGAATATTCTACTTATTTTTTTCTCTAAAATCGGTAGATTTTCTTACATGTTCTTTTGGAGTAAAGAAGATTGTTGTTTAGTAGCTTCCTGTAGAGTCATTTGAAGTCTATGGTCCGGTGGGGTGCAAGGCTCTAGAGGAGAAAGCTTCCCAAGTACCTGTTCTGCTTAATTTCTCTTTAACCTACAAATGACAACATGATTGCAGTCAGGTCTCCCCTCTGGAGTTGGCCTTAAACACAAGAGCATAAGATTCACAAGAGTAGGTCATACTTATTGCCCTTATTCAGTCTAGCGTTCTAACATTGACTATCAGTAAAGGTAATTCTGGAAGATAATGTTTGACTGCATGAGCATCTCCTTTAAAGGTAAGGAAAATTCTAAATCTACTAATTGTCTTCTCACATCATGAACTTGTCAATTTGTGAGTTTATTTCAATTGCTTTTATTTTTCTCTTCATGTTTAAACTCTATAACAACGTGTCCACCTTGCACTGTGAAGTTCTATCCCAAATAATTATCTTAAAACTTTCCTCGCTGATGATTGAAGAGATTTTCTCTTCGTTCTAGCATTCCAGAATGTGATGAACTAGCCATACCTCTCCCTAGTTTCTACTTTTACAATTCTAATAACATCAAAAATAGCCTCACTCTGTCTTTACCTTTGCAACTAAATTTCAAAACTTTTACATTTGCATTCATGGATACCCCCCTCCACGCCTCTAATCATTTTACTTGTCCTTCACTGGACTTTTTCCAGGTCAATTATGCTTTATCCATTACAAACTGATCTATTAGATCTTTGTTAGTTAACAGAAAAAGGAGAGAAAGCTGGCAGGAGGATCATTTGAGCCCAGAAATTCAAAACCAGCCTGGGCAACATAGTGAGACCTCCATCTCTACAGAATTTTTTTTTTTAATTAGCCAGGCAAAGTGGCATGTGCTTGTATTCCTAGCTACCAAGGAGGATAGCTTGAGCCCAGAGATTCGAGGGTGCAGTGAGCCATGATCACACCACTGTACTCCAGAGCCTGAACCTGTCTGAGAAAGAAAGAAGGAGGGAGGGAGGGTGGGAAA
>NW_012119932.1:6257555-6262180 GCF_000951035.1 Colobus angolensis palliatus
AGAAAGAAAGAAGAAAAATGAGGGAGATCTTGGAAGTACATAGGCCCGTGGTTAATTTGGATCAATCAGTATTATATCTACTGAGCTTTACAAGTTTGGCATTGTTTGAGTATTCTGATATGTTTTAAATTCTCTTTTAATTAAATGACATTTTCACATTATTTCACACTAGCATTTCCACAATTAGGTACCTCATGTTTTACCACCTGGTAATAACTTGTAAGTTGTTAATGTTGAGAATAACATTTGATAAAAGCTAAACTATTGCTTTTGGTGTTCCTCCAGTTAATTTGAATGTGTTTGTCGGATTTCTCTTGTGAAATTTTTTAAACATACTTTAACCAAAAATTTTTCATAGTCATATCATAGTATTGTTCATGTCTACATAAAATATGAATATAGAATTTATTTTTCTTTAAAAAATTATTTCTCAGTAAGTTGATATTTCTCAATATGTCAGTGGACTTTGTGACCTTATGAGACTGCAGGATTATATTCATTCCATAATCCCATAATTTTAAACATCTACATCTAACTCAGTGTATGTTCTAAGTATGACTGTTCTAAAATGATGATTAGGTTAGGAGATATTATTGTGATTTGTTCCCAAATAGTCATCATATTATTATCTTACACCATTGGTTTCTTTTTTGTTGCTGTTGTTGTTTAAATCATATGAGCCCACCATAACAATTAGGATGTGGGAAAAATGTATTTAGGTATTTATACTTGATCATATTTTATGGAGCACAATAGCTATATTTAAACCTATTCTTTAGGATGGATTGTACTATTTGTATTAGTTCACTAGCCTTTTCAATGCTCAATGAGATGTTTTCATCATTTTTATTATTGTTGTTCATTCACAAAGCATGGTTTCATTTGTGGTTTCCTTCCTTGAAGGATTTATTGGCCTATATACGCTTGGAGTTTTCCCCTAGATACTCTCCACAACATTACTTAAAATATATTTAGAATAGAAGTGGTCTTAGAGCACAATCTCTAAGGAAACCCATTGTTTATATTTTTTTCTTGTAAAGATGTGACCCTTCATGTCCTACATATTTTATTTTATTACTTGTGCTTCCTTTTTCCCTTGGGAGGTGGATTTGGGGGAGCACAGGGAGTATGTCTTATTTTGTATTTTCCGTAGTTCCTAACTAAGCACATCATAAATATTCATTGAATGGAATGTCAATTTTCTATAATGGTAAAACTGTTTGCTCCTATTTCCAATCCTATGGTGATTTAATTAAAACATAATAGCCTTGGTGTGAAACTTCCTCCAAGACATTTTGGAAGCTTAAACCAGCCATATTTTCAGTGTCTGTTTTTCCACATAAATATGTATCATCTCAAAGAAGTCTGTTCAATTAGTCAGGCGTGATTTATGCTCAGGAAAACCACATAACCTTTTCTCAAATAGATTATGTTAGTGAAACCGTTCAGTGATTCTGCCCTTTATTTTATATGTATGCAATTTTTACCAGCCAGTCTTTATTGATGCTAGGCACTGAGAGGCCTATCATGGGATGCCTCTCCTTAGAGCATTTACAATTGGAAAGCATTCAGAATGCATGTGCACCTGATTGCAAAGTGCAACCAGGCACACGTTCTCTCCTTTGAAAGGCACACAAAAGTCAGTTGAGCACAGTAGTCAAAGCGTTTCCAAAAAAGGTGGAAACAACCCAAATGTCCATTGCCAGATGAATGGATAAACAAATGGGGTATATACATGCAATGGAATATTATTCAGTCATAAAAAGGAATGAAATTCTGGCACATGCTACAACACAGATGAACCCAGAAAACATTATGCAAAGTGAGATAAGACATGAAATGACAAATATTATATGATTCCACTTACATGAACTACCCACAATAAGCAAATTCATAGAGCTAAATAGCACATGAAAGGATACCAGGGGCTTGTGGGAAGAGGGAATAGGGAGTTATTGCTTAATGGTTACAGAGTTTCTGTTTAGGGTGATGAAACTTTGGAAATAGTGGTGATGGTTGCACAACATCGTGAACATAATTAATGCCACTGAATTGTATACTTTAAAATAGTAAAAATGGAAAATAACATTCCACAAGTCTTACCACAAATTGAATAATGATGTAATATATAAAAAACCATCAACCATCATTGTGCATTTTAAAAGTGCAAATTGCGCAGTATATGAGTTATATCTCCATAAAGCTGTTTCAAAACAAAGTCAGTTGGAGGTTGAAGAGTAGGAGCATAAGACCCTTTAGTGCTCTTGCTGTCCTTTCCTTAAAAGAATAGATGGGAATAATACTAATATTAAATGAAAATAAAAGTTGCTAACCTCATTATGAAAACCTACGGAGTCTGAGCACATTCTAGGAAATGTGTGGTAATCAATACCTGGATGGAATGCCATAATGCCCAATCAACATTTATGCATTTAAACACTTGCAAAATAAGTTTTCTATTGGAAAGACTTGTTAAATGTATTCTCTTTCACCCTCTATCTTGGCAGAGCTGGTTATATTTCCAGAATGCCTTTAGGTGTCTGTGATGGATCATTCCTGCCCTGTCCCCACACCCCTCATCTAGGAACTCTGCAAACTTCGAGGATTGCTTTGTGATCTGAAGGGCCCCCTGGTAGTCTGTGAGCTGTGTGGCTTTGCCAAGATTGCTAGCCTGCCAAGTCTTCGGCTTCCAAAAGACTAGCCAGGGCTTCCTCATCTGATGAAAGTACAGAAAAAGGCCATGTGCTTGGCGGACTTGGCCAATTCCCTCTGCTTCATAGAGAAAATAAATCTCTAAAGAAGTTTAAGGGAGAGCTACCATCTGGTCAGACTCCTGGCTTTCTCAATATGGCTCCCAATACCTACTGCCAAGTGTCAGGAGGGCTTCCTGTGCTGGACAGAGGCTGGCATCGGTGTTCAGTGCCAATTTGCTAAAGTCAGATGGGAGCCTGATGAGGTGGGGATCGTCAGACTGGTTTCAAACTGCAGTCTTGTCACCGCCACTGGCACATTCACAGAAGGGTCAACATTTCAGCAATAAAAGTTGGAGCAATTTCATAGCTAGCCCCGTCATTGCAGACTATCTGTTAATTTCTTGAAGAACCTGTGAGACATCCAACTAAAAACCTACCCAATAACTACAGCACTGTGCATCCTAGATGACTCAAAGGCAGCACCATTGGAAAAAGCTGCAGAACTGTTTTTATAGCACAGACACTTTATTTGCAGCTAATTTGGCCTGCTTCCTGCACACTCACATCTTCAATTCTAAAAGCCAAGCCAGTTTTCCTTTTGTTCAGGACTGTTCATGCTGCAAAAGTTCACGTCTAGTAAGAAACTTTTCTTTGAGAGAAAATGGTGATCTGAAACTTGTGCACTGATTGCATTATTAGATTAGCCTTGAAGATCCAGTTGGTGTAAACATTAATCATGTTTACTTATTGATGTTTCATCTTTAATATCTGAAATTAGTAGTAGTAACAATAAATGTCAAAATATTGACCTATACTCATATTTCATATTTTTATGAAGATTGGAAGTCACTGATAGGGAATGAAAAGTTTGAACCAAAAAGGTCAGTATCACTTTTTGGGACTCCAGAAGAGAATATTTAATATTTTTTATTATTGTCCTTTAGGTTTATAAGCAAAGCCAGTACATGAATATTTTTCTTCCCTAACTAAAGACTGTCTTCTGTAAGTTCCCCAGGGAAGCAAAACATCCGTATGCAGCTGTCCTTCAAACCAAATTCTTCAGCACTGCATGCCACAAACCAAGCCTCAAGATCAAACCCATCCATGAGTGATTTCTTATAGCCAGGCTGTACTGCTCTCCCTTCAAATTCAACATGGTCACCTTTCCTTGGCTTTTTCTCTCTCTTTTAACATATGGCTAGTATTCTTCATCCCCCTTCAAAAGCTGGGAGTCCCTAAGACACTCCCTATTCCTTCCCTCTCTCCATCTAGTTTGGCATCAGGTCCTGTTGGTCTTGTCCTTGTTCCGTCTTTCTCATGGTTACAGTCACCCTTATTCTACCACATGGATGACCACAAAATTCTATTCCTTCCCATATTTTTTACCTGTACGTATTGTCTTACTGAGTGTTCCCAAAAGTTGCTTTTCCTACGTCGACTATAACACTTTAAAAGGAAATGAAAGAAAAGGAGAGGAGGGGAGGGGAAGGGAGGGGAGGAAAGGAGAGGAGAGGAGAAAGGGGGAAGGAAAAGAGAAGGAATTCCCAATTGCCCTGCGTATCCTATAGAATAAATTGAAAATATACAGATGTGTTCTTCAAATCCATTATGCATGCACCTCTTTACTTTGCTACCCACCATCTCCCTTGCCAAAAAGACCAAGAAGGCACCTTTTCCACTAAGTTGCTCCATTTCTCTGGTTGTCACCTTTCTGAAACAAATAAACAAACAAACATACGAACAAACCTTTCTTGGCCATCCCAAACCACTGTCTTCATGCCTCTAAGACCTTGTAGATTTCACTCAAAGTATAGCTTTTTGGAATTTATGATACATTTGATTATTCTTTATTTTATTCTGATACTGTTTGCATTTGTATTTGTATGACCTGCATCCCCGGCTAGATTTTTTTTTTTTTTTTTTTGTATTTTT
>NW_012119932.1:6262261-6277167 GCF_000951035.1 Colobus angolensis palliatus
CAGCTCACTGCAAGCTCCGCCTCCCGGGTTTACGCCATTCTCCTGCCTCAGCCTCCCGAGTAGCTGGGACTACAGGCACCCGCCACCTCGCCCGGGTAGATTTTTGTATTTTTTAGTAGAGACGGGGTTTCACCGTGTTAGCCAGGACGGCTAGATGTTGAATTGCCTGAGATGGTGTCTAGATCCTGGCATCCTCAATGGCTAATACACTGCTCTCTATTCATATTGATCAACATTTTCATTAGATCTGTGATGTACTTACTGGTTATTGTGCTAGGCCTGAGGATGCTGCAAGTGAATAAGACATTCTCTACTCTCCTTGAAGTTATAACTTATCGAGGAAGAAAGGTATGGATTGTTAAAGCTGCAGGATGTGTAAGTAATGAAGTTTGCAGTGCTACACAAGTGTACATTACCATGTGACTGTCTTAGTCTATCCCTGCTGCTCTAACATAATAGTCGGGACTGGGTAATTTATAAACAACAGGAATTTATTGCTCACAGTTCTGGAGGCTGAGAAGTCCAAAATCGAGATGCCTACAGGTTCAGTGTCTAGCAACAGCCTGTTCCTCATAAATGGTGCTGTCTAGGTATCCTCACCTGGCAAGACACAAGAACAAAAAACTAGCTCCTACACTAGCTCCCCCTGCCCTTGTATGAGGCACTGATCCATTGTGAAGGTGGAGAACTCATGACTTAATCACTTCCCAAAGGCCCCATCTCTTAACTTCTACACAGTGGGGATTATGCTTCAACATGAATTTTGGAGGGGACACACAATCAAACCACAGCAGTGACCAAACCCTGGTCAGGGCAGCCCAGGAGAGCTTTATGAAGAAATTATATTTAAACTGAGACCTGAAAAGCAAACAGTAAGGAGTTAATAACTGGTAATATTTCTCTAATTAAAACACACACACACACACACACAGAATGAACTGACTTTAAAGAGCTTGACAAAAGTTCAGAGGAGGATTTAGAGGTTCAACCAATTTTTAGTTACGGCAGTTTCAATGCAAGTGAAGGACAATTAGTAAAATAAATAGTATGTTACTTGATTTACAGCTTCTCTAAAATCTTCCTCAATAAAAAAGATAATTGTGTGTTGGTCTTTCTATGGTATAGATTTTGTTTTGTTTTGTTTTTAATTCTCTATACTGAAATAAGCAGCTCCAATTCAGCAGCTAGATTTGGAGACAGAATTGGAATCTTGATTGAAATAGACCAAAAAACAAAAACAAGAATTGAAGTAACGGAAGCAGGAACTTAGAGCAGGAGGCTAAACCAGGACCAGGGCTTAGAGAAATGAGAGTCAATAGACAAAGAGATAGGAGACTCCCACGGCTGAGCCCACAGTCAGGGCAGATGAAACCAGGCTGGTCTGTGAAACAAATAACTGACTGATGGTTAAAAGGCAAAACAAATCTTTCTTGGAGACATCTGCTTTAAACACCAGCTCCTATCCAAGTCTAACCATTTGTGTTGCTGCCGTCACCTTTATTTTCACCCAACATGTTTGTGAAGATGGCGTGAATTAATCAACATCAAAGTTCTTTGAGAATGTTAAGTTCTTCAGAGATAAAAGGAACTTTTATCTATCACCTTTCTCTGTGTGCCACAATACAGGGGTCTATTTTCTGTTCAAAGTGCATGTAAAAGCAATAATTAAGCATGGCCTCAACAGCAAAGTGCACAAATAAATGATTTACCAAAATTATATGAAGATTCATAAAGATATAAATAAGTGGAAAAAAGATATTCATAGACTCTTTTGCTATGGTTGTGTGAGAAGCCCATGACCATTGGAAGTAAAGTGCTTCTTGGTGCTTAGCAAAAATGCAGAAAGGAATGAGGAGAAAGCCTTGGGGCAGACGCTAATACAAGACGAGATGATGGGGTCTCCCCAGTAACCAGTTTGCCTTTTATTAAATGTTTGCAAATGATTACATTGACTTGAGGGAAACTCCAAGTGAGTGACTGCAGACAGGCCACTGAGGACCTCCTCTCCCTGTACAGGTGATTTTAGATAGCAGGATACAGATAGATCTGGGAAGTGAGGCTTCTAGGATACCCTGAAAAGCACACCAGGGAATGTTATTTCCTCCTGTTTTCTGAGATGGTATATAAGGCAATGTTTATCAAAAGGAATTTAAGAATTGCAGAATCCTATTTTCTGTCTTTCTTTCTCTTTCTTCCTTCTTTCCTTCCTTTTTTTTTTTTTTTTTGGAGTCTTGCTGTGTCCCCCAGGCTGGAGTGCAGTGGTGCGATCTTGGCTTACTGCAACCCCTGCCTCCTGGATTCAAGCAGTTATCTTGCCTCAGCCTCCTGAGGAGCTAGGATTACAGGAATGCACCGTTATGCCCAGCTAATTTTTGTATTTTTAGTAGAGATGGGGTTTCACCATGTTGGTCAGTCTGGTCTCGAACTCCTGACCACATGATCTGCCGGCCTCGGCCTCCCAAAGTTCTGGGATTACAGGCATAAGCCACCGTACCTGGCCAGAACCCTGTTTTCAAATGAGATATATATGGAACTCACATAAAAGCAGGTAAGATGAGACATGTCCTGATTAGAGCTGGTGATTACAGACAACAATCAGCTCTTTCTTCAGCTGGACTCCATAATGATGTCACTGCTCCTGGAGTCCTCTCCTAGCAAACATGGCACTTCCTGGGGGCTTAAACCCAGGTTAGTCTGTATCTTTCTGGAAGCCAGAGCACATTGCAAAGTCTGGGGTTGCATTCCTGTGGTCTATGGTGGATAAACTTAGCATGAAAAAAAAAAAAAAAAAGGCAGTATCTCAGAGGGGCAATATTAGAATGGTAGTCCTATCAGAACTGTGGATCAGAAGGGGCCAACCAGACTGAGCTTAGCAGAAAGTGAACACTGGAAGATGGGCCTGCTATAACTTCAGTTACCAGAAAGTAGGTTTTTGAACCTGGACCAAATTGAATTATAATATACTGAGATTTTCCATGATAATTGAATTTCCATGCTTTCTTGTTAGGCATCTGAAATAGGTTTATTTTATATTTTGGGTTTCTTTTTGTACCTGTCATAATATCCCCAGATACAAGGATATGTATTCAGAGCTTAATATAAAGACATAAAATATATCAGAATTCAAAATTAGATATTATAGTAAGATTTAGCCAATAACTAGTAAGACTCTTACACAGAAAAAGAAGAGATAAAACTTTCATGTATTAGGAATTTATTTTTAATGAAGAGCATTTTCTGTCTACTAGAATAAAGTAGTATAAATCAGTTGATCACAAATTATGAATGCTGATATTTGAAACATGTAAGTGTAAACTTAGACCACTGGAGTAGATGCTATCTTTTCATATGCAGAACAAAACGTAATCACAGTCGAGTGTTTCAATGTGGAAAAAAATTGACTAAAGTTCTTTTTCGTCTCTGTCATTTTAATTAGTTTGGAAATAGGACCCAAAGTGACAATGTTTTATTCATTAATTTTTTTTCTATCTACTGTACATGGCAGATGCTCATGACTTTCTCCATGTAAAGTAGAATTTTAGGACAAAAAGAGAGTGTAGTGTACTCCTTTATTCTCACTGCTTTGGTATTTGTCATAAAGTCAGGTCTGGCACTGGGTTTGGTGTACGGGATGTTGCATTCTTCTCTCTCCACCCCATTTCTCTCTCCAACAGAAGGTGGGGGTAGTTTAGGCACTATTATAGGTTTATTTATTTTTTTTTTTGACAGAGTCTTGCTCAATTGTCCAGGCTGGAGTGCAGTGGTGTGATCTTGGGCTCACTGCAACCTCTGCCTCCTGGACTCAAGCAATCCTCCTGCCTCAGCCTCCCGAGCAGCTGAGATCACAGGTGTGTGCCATCACACCCAATTAATTTCTGTAATTTTAGTAGAGACGGGGTTTCGCCACGTTGGCCAGGTTGGTCTCGAACTCCCGCCCTCAAGTGATCCACCTGCCTCAGCTTCCCAAAGTGCTGGGACTACAGGTGTGAGCCACCGTGTCCAACCTGTTATAGGTACTTTTATTCTAATTGGTTTATGACCCCCAGAGCCCTGCTGTAAAAGCTCCAAGCCTCTGGGGAATCCTTGGGGACCAAGTCTGACCACATTGGAAACATTGAAAGCTGGCTTACTTGCTCTCTCAAGAGCCTTTTCAGTTTAGCAATTAGCTTCCCCTTCAGCCTCCACTCCAAAATAAACATATGTGGATAGACATGAGCCTAACCCACAAAAACTGACCTGGTACCATGGCCAGTTACACCATAGTCTGAAGCACAGCAGACCCTACCTTAAATCAGCAGAACCGTAGTCAAATCCGTAGCCTGGGAATCAAAGTGCGGGGCTATATACCACTTTCTTTGTGGGTAGGTGACTACCCAGCATTATTGTAGCAATAACTGATCGATATAGTACTTTAACCCATCCTGCTCCATTTCTTCCTTCAAAACAGGTCTGAACGAGGTAGTTTTCAATCAAAAAGTACTTTGGTTCAAACAAGCAGAAAGAATTGGTTGCAGTTACATCACTGAGAAGCACTTCTGTCGTCCTGATGGTTGTACTTAAAACTAAAAAGGAATTCATCAAAAGCCTTTCAGGCATTTTTCTCACAAAACATAGGCTCAAGATTTTCACAGAAAATCAATAGATGAAGTAACTGACTAAAGCCATACCTAGGAGAAGATGCAAATCTAGCTCTTTACAGTGATCACAGTTTGGCTATTTTGTGTCCCTTCAGAGGGAGTGATCACATTTTCATCCTGACTATGTTCTGCCTGGGTCATTATTGTTTCTGTTCAATTCACAGAAAACATAGATTTCACTGCTACACAGAGATTTCACTGATGTAATGAGAAATTGCAATGTGTTATAGATTAAGAGGAAGCAAAAACAAAGGAAGAAATCCTAGGTTTGTGACCTATTGCCATTGTTTGCCAGGTTTCTTGCTTTGGGCTGGACACTCAGTCTATTCTTCGTGCTTGCATGTATAGTACCAGGGTGGCATCTGCTCCACCTACATCCCAGTGCTGGTGTGAGAATGCCATGCGATAATGCTATCAAGCTGCGAAGAGCTATACATCTGTTCCTCTGGGAAACAGATGGGAGGAAGCAATGCATCATAACATTGAAGAGCCTGGCTTTGAAGTCACACAGACCTGGGTTGCAATTCCAACTCTATCATTTACTAGACGTGTGATCTTGATTAAGTTGTTTTTTTTTTCACCCTGAGCTACAGATAGGCATAGAAAAGTTGGGTAATAGTCCCCATCTTAGAGTTGTGTGTACTACATGAGCTACAGGTATTTCTAGGAAAGTTTTCACCTGAGCTACAGGTATTCCTAGAAAAGTTAGGTAATAGTGCCTATCTTAGAGTTGTGTGTATTACATGAGATCAGGAATGTCAAGCATTTAGCACAGTGTCTGGCACAGAATAAAGCCTCCAGAATATGGTAGGTGGTTTTATTCTTATGGATGGCTTTTCAACACTGGTCGGTTGGTGTAGTGGTGAAGGATACCCTCTGCCTTTACATTGTCCTTTGTACCAAGGAGATTGTCTAGAAATTGGCTGATATCTTTGACCCTTGGTCATGGAGTTGCTGAACACTCATTATCTTCTATTCTCTCCCTTCTGCTGTTGATGTCCAATGCTGCTTTGCAATAGTAAAAACTCCAGACAAGAGTTTTTGCCATTACCTTTCTTCTACGTCTCCTCCACCAGCTAATATCTCCAGTGGCTCATTCTGCATGATAATATCTGGATTACACTGAGTCTGGGAAAATCATCCTTGCCTCTTCACTAATAACTGTCCGAAATGTAACCCTACATCATTTCTTATCTTTGCAGGTGGCAGCTAGGATGTACTAGGATGTAGCTATCATTGGTTGATATGAGGGAAAACAAATCACTAGCAATGTGCTCTGTTTTCAAATGTAAGATTAAAAAGCATATTATTATTATTATTATTTTGTTTATCTGTTTTGTTGAGACAGAGTTTCACTGTGTCCCCGTGTCGCGATCTCGGCTCACTGCAACCTCCACCTCCTGGGTTCAAACGATTTTCCTGCCTCAGCTTCCCAGGTAGCAGGGATTACAGGTGTGCATCACCATGCCCGGCTAATGTTTGTATTTTTAGTAGAGGCAGGGTTGCACCATGTTGGCCAGGCTGGTCTCAAATTCCTGACCTCAAGTGATCTGCCCAGCTTGGCCTCCCAAAATGCTGGGATTACATGTGTGAGCCACCACACCCAGCCAAAAAAGACATTATTGATTGGTATATGAAAATAAAGCTCATACTCCACAAACATGGGAAATCAGGGGCCATAACTTTTTCTTTTCTCTGTCAGTAGAAAACACATCATGGAAAGGTAGAGAATTAAAAAATTCATGCCACTTATGGGCTAATGTGTTCATTTTATAAAGGAGTTGGCATCCCATTAGATGTTACATGAAGTAAAATTTAATTAAAACATTTAAAAACATTTAGTTTCATCTCAATTAAATATTATTCCATTCCTGTGACAGAAAATTTAGGACAATAAAATGATGCTGGAAGAACAATCTAAAGTCAAACATAGTCCTCCCACTTACAGATGATGACTATGTACATTGATGTGTTTTCTTCAGTCTTTTTTCTCTTTGTTATGTTTTAATTTATAAAAATTCTATATATGTATGGTGTATGACATGTTGTGATATATATACAAACCGTGGAATGGCTAAATCAAGTTAATTAACATATGCATGACCTCACAGGCTTACAATTTTTTTTGTGGTGAGAACACTTAAAATCTACTTTCTTAGTAATTTTCAAAAATACCATATGTTGCTTTTAACTATAGTCACCATGTTGTACAATAGATCTCTTGACGTATTTCTCCTAATTGAAATTTTGTATCCTTCTACCAACATTTCCCCAATCTCCCACCCCCACTCCCCTGACCCCAGGCCCTGGTAACCACCACTTTCTTCTCTGCTTCTGTGAATTCAACTACTTTATATTCTACATATAAGTGAGATCATGTGGTATTTGTCATTCTGTGTCTAGCTTATTTCACTTAACATAATGTCCTCCATGTTTATTCATGTCATTGCAAATGACAGGACCTCCTCCTTTTTTATGACTGAATAGTATTCCACTGTGTATCTAATTACATTTTCTTTATCCATTCATTGGTTGATGGACATTTAGGTGGGTTGCATATCTTGGCTATGTTGAATATAGTTGCAAAAAACACGAGAGTGCAAGCAAGGCACAGTGGCTCACATCTGTAATCTCAGTGACTTTGGAGGCTGAGGTAGGAGGATTGCTCGAGGCCAGGAATTCAAGATTGATCAGCCTGGGAAACATAGCAAGGCTTTATCTCTAAAAACAAAACAAATGAACAACAACAAAAAAAGGGCACGCTGGCTTGCATCATTAGTCCCAGCTACTACAGAGGCTAAGCTGGGAGAATCGCTTGAGCTCAGGAGTTGGAGGCTTCAGTGAGCTGTGATTGCACCACTGCACTTCAGCCTGGATGACAGGAGAGATCTCAACTCTTAAAAAACATAATGGGAGTTTAGATATCTCTTTTACATACTGATTTCATTTCCTCTGGATATATACCCAATTGTGTGATTGTTAGATCATATGGCAGTTTTATTTTTGTTTTTCTTTTTGAGGAACCCCAACACTCTTTTTCCATATGGCTGTACTAATTTCCAGTTGTTTTTCTGTGGACAGTTTTAACTAGATCATTTCCAAGTGTGTTTTTGTCCTTTTCTGCTGAAGGCTGGCTTATAGTAAAGACATGCGAATGTCACAAAGCTAGACCCCTTCCAGAGTCAAATGAGTACTTATCATCTTTGGCTTTAGGATTTTCCAAGCCTGTGAAAACTGGGCTTATTTTCCAAGGCATCTAGAAGGATTGCTTAAAGCACAATGCGGACAAACACTCACTGTCTTAAAAAACGTGCCTCTAAACCTCAACTATTTAGCTAAAAAGTTAAGAGACAAGTTTCAGCAAATTGACTTGTATAGTGTTATTCTCAGTTCTGCTAAAAAGATAATAATAAATTGCAATTGACAACAGTACAGGCACCTTATTTGGATTTGTTATTCTTAGTGGCTTCCATTGGGATTTACAAGATCCACACGAGCTCTGAAAAAGCTACAATTTCCTGTCTATTAAACCCCAAATGGAAAAATAACAAATACAATGAAAAACAGCAACTTAGTTGACAGATTCATATATATTAATCCCATCTCCATGGTTAAGAGATGGAAAATTATTATTGAATAAGACTCTTTCATCAAACCAAATATTTCCCAATGTGCCAAAGTACATAGCTGGCATTGCTTCTGCCTTACACATCTGCTTCTCTCTTTGAACTCTGATATTAATCTGAAGGTTGCATGCAGCTGCACAGTTCTAAGATAATTAGTTCTTTCCATTATATATTATGACTGATAGGGCAGACCTCAAAAACATTCAGAGCTTGGATTTGCATAAACTCCAGGCAGTTAGAACACTTTTCCAAAATTCAAATCAATCTCCTAGAAAAACTTGTACAATTTCCAGATCCTTCCTGGAAACTTTATATTTCATCTCTCTTAGAATATTTTCTCTTTTGCTCATCTCTCTACATTTTTGTATTTAATTGCCGGCAGGATGTCATTAACCTCTGTGGGATATTTCAGAGAAAACCAACCTGAAGTAGGTGACTCCAGCCTTTACAGGTATGCCAGCAAAGTGTTGAGCTAGTTTTTATACAGTGCTAAACATGGAGGATTTTGACATTTCCTCCAGAACTTCCAGATTTTGCAAACATCCGTAGAATAGCGGTTTTACAGTTATCTCCCCACAAGAGATGAAACCAATCATCTCCAAAGGCACTGACAAGGCTTCATGTCATGTGTTAGTGTTTCTTTCCACAGTAGGGTAGTCATCCATAGAGTGGGTTTTAGGGCTTCTCAAAGAAAAAAGACTCTTGAGTTTTGTCCTTGATTTAGGTCAAATGCTTTGTGTCCCTTGAAGGAGAGAGGAGACCAAGAAGGAAGTGAGATGGAATCCTGACATCAGCGTGTCCAGGAGCTGGACTTGAGGTGAATAAAACATTCTAGAATGGAAGAGTATTTTAAGCAAATTGCAGTGTTCTCTTCCAATAAATATAAGCCAACTTGAACTGATCCAGCAGTACCACCCAGGCAGCCATCATTTCCAAAACTCGGTTTCATGAACTTGGTTTCAAAAGGAAATTTCTACTTCTCTGCAGTATTCATATTTAATTTATAGCTAGTGAAAAGATATATCATATCTTGGTGGTTAATCTTCCAGAAAGACAATCTTTCTCTTTTGAAATAAACAAATGACATGGCAAAATGGCTGACCGTGGTGTGCAGGGACGATTCTCAGGTATGCTGATGGTTCGGAGTTCCTTTTTCTGTTTCCTGCATATCATTCTTATTAGAAATTCAGTAGATTCCACTCAGACAATAACTATCATAGCTCTCAAGCTTTCTGGTTTTATATATGTATGTATATGTGTGTGTGTGTATATATATATATATATATAAAATTATAATTTTTTATATGGAAAGTCACAGTATCTAAATATTTCTTGGCTTTTACAAAACCATATTTCATAATCGGGTCAAAACCCTACCAGTAGCCTTAACCCAGTAGGAAAATATGTTGTTTTTATTTGTTATTCTATGTGCTTTATTTCGTTAAGTTGGCAGGAGGCCTGAGGGGAAGTGCACACATGTTATGAGATGGCTGGTTTTTTGGTTGTTTGTTTTGTTTTTTTCTTGAGACAGAGTCTCCCTCTGTCACCCAGGCTGGAGTGCAGTGGTGCGATCTTGGCTCACTGCAACCTTTGCCTCCCAGGTTCAAATGATTCTCCTGCCTTAGCCTCCCGAGTAGGTGGGATTACAAGCACCCAACCACCACACTTGGCTAATTTTTGTGGGGTTTTTTGTAGAGATGGGGTTTTGCCATGTTGGCCAGGCTGATCTCAAACTCCTAACCTCAAATGATTCTCCCAAAGTGCTGAGATTACAGGCGTGAGCTACTGCACCCGGCCAGACCACTGTTTCTTAACTCGTTCTCTTCTTCGACTTCCATGACACCACGCTGGCCTGGTTTTCTTCCTGCTTTTCTGGATACTCTTTCTTTGTCTACACTGCTGGATGCTCCCCTATCTGACACTTCCGTGTTAAAATTTCTCAGGCATTAGTCTTGAGTCTTCTTTTCTTCTTACTCTAGACTCTTTTTTGGGGTTAACAGTATTCATTTTCATAGCTCCTAGATTTATTCCTCAAGCCCAGATCTCTTTTTGAGGGGATCTGGAATCACAACCAAATGCCTATTAAAAATTTTAACTTGTCTATCTCTAATTCAGTGGGCTGAATTGAGCTCTGATCTTCAAACCTGCTCCCACTTCTTACTTCTCCATCTGTGAGAAGTAATTTTTTTGACACTAGTTTCATCCCCTGCCCTTAAATCTGAACAAGTTTGTTCAGAGTGATGCTGTGCAGTTTCTGGGCCCAGCTTTTAAGAGGCTGGCACCTCCCACATGCTATCTTTTGGAGTGCTTGATACATATTGTATCTAGAACCAGAATTTGTTACCTAGATGTAAGATGATGCCATAACCAAATATCAAAACATAGCGTCAGCTCTGAGACCAGGTGGCAGGTGGAAGCTGAAAGTGATTGTTGATTAGGATTTGAAGTTGAAAGACAGCAAGAGAAATGCTGCAGAAAAAATGACCTGTATTAGACAGTGGTGAAAAGTGTAGCAAAACTGTCACCTGTAGAATATAGTAGAGAAAATGTCTAATAAGTTCATGGATCTGGCTAAGGAGATTTCCAGGTAAAATGTCAAAAGGGCCATCTGGTTTCTTTTAGCTGCGTGTGATAAAATACAAGAAGAGAGAGATAAACTTAAATAAAAACCTGTTCAGCTCTCAATCTAAGTTTAGAGGAAATAAAAGAATATAGGACTTGCTGTGTTCAAAAATAAACTTTCTCACTGTCATTTTTACCCAGGAAAAAAATGTTCAAAGTGAAAAATGGCTCTAGGTCAAAGACCAAATCTGGGTCTCTATCAGTAAACCATGGTCTTAGGGCAAAGATTTCAAGAGTATAGCTTTAAGATTTTTGTAAAGACTTCAGAAAAATTTAAGGTTGTACCTAGTAGGACTTCTGAGAATCAAAAGACCTGTGATTAAGAATCATAGATACTTTAGCTTAAATAACAGGGCTTTTAGGTGTTAAGAGCAATATTCCACAGCAGTGTCACCAGCCACCCAAGGCACACAAGGTCTGTCTTGGAAAGAAATGTGGGCGTGACTTCTATTTAATGAAATTGACTATAAATTGATAAACAAGAAACTCACAAATGTTTTTAAAAAATTGTGTCAGTTAGGAATGAAATGGAAAGATAGTGCAAAGTAAAAAGAGATACTTAGAACTCCCGAATGTCCATAGAAAGGAAGCAGGCTGAGAAAAGTACTTAGCTGCAAGACAAATGATTTCTTATGGAAGATGAAGTATGACTTGGCAGCTAGGACTAAAAACCTAGAGGACAGAGCCAATAGCTCGGCAGGATAATTTCCATAGAATAGGAATTGCCCTCATCAGGAAACTGCAATGTGCGCTGTTGTGAACTGTAAACTTGCAAAGGACCAGTGACTGCTGCGTGGCTGTGTTCCAGCCCTTTTGAATGGAACTATTACAATTAGGCCAAGCCTAGTCCACTATTGTATGTTGAGTTTGTGGGGAACATGCCAGTCTTCAGACTGACAGGAACTATACCTAATGAGCCTCATCTACACCTGAACCTGATTTCAATGATAATGAGATCTTGGACTCTGAGTTGATGCCATAATGGCATTAGATTTGGGGGAGCCTTGGGAAAGGATAAGCGTATTCTTCACATGGAAGGAGAGTAAATCATTTGTAGCCAAACAAATGATACATATGGATGTAGAAGTGGATGGTTATACCTGTTTATGATGATAAATGATATCCACAAATTCTTTGACTATTTTCCCACTGCATCTGAGTAGGCTTGATAATTAGAATATGGCAGAAATAATCATGTGGCAATTTTTAGGTCCAGGTTTTAAGAGATTGGAAGCTTCCACTTCCTGTTTCTCAGAATACTAAGTTTTGCAACCTGTCATTTTATAAGGAAGGCCAGGCCACATGGGGAGGCCCACATGTGAAGAAACTGAGGTCACTGACAAAGAAGCCTGGGTTCCATCTGACAGCCAGAACCACTTTGCCAACCATGTAAGGGAATCGTCTTGGAAAAAGATCGAGGTGACCCAATTTATATCACTAGGGTTGAAATGAACCATCCCCTTTTAGCCGTCAAACCCAAATTGCAAATGTGTGGGCAAAATAAGTGATTGTTGTCTTAAGCCACTAAATGTGAAGATGCTTTGTTATGGAGCAATAGATTACCAAAACAACATCACAGTAATTGATGCCATAATAAACGTTACTCAAGACACTGGATGGAGTTCTTGACATCTTCCTCTTCCTTACTGCCTAAATTTATTTTGTTGCTTCAGTGCTTCATAGTTTTCCCTAGACTGCATCCACCAACTTTTAATGGTCTATTCTCTTAGTAAGAGGGACCCAGCTTACATTCAGCTAGCCAATAACCTAAATAAATGTCCTTATTCATATTCACTTATGTCTTATGAGAATTATTTGCAATATATATACCAAGAGTAAAATAACTGGGTTGTCAGGTATATAGATATTTAAGCAAAGTAGATATTAACAAATTGTCTTCTAGAATTGTTGCATCAGTTAGGGCTCCCAATGGCCATATACAAGCACTCTTTTTCTCAGAATCTTTACCAATACGTGTTACTATTCATCATTCTAATTTTGCCAACAATATGAACATAAAATGATAAGTGGATGTTTTAACTATTTATTTTTCTTATTATAATGCATTCTTGTTAACTATTTAGATTTCCTCTCTGATTTATGCTGATTCATGTATTTTCAAGAAGCACTTTCTTCTCTTAAAATTTCCATATTTTTCTTATTAATTGTTAGAAGTTACATGTAAATTCTAGGTATTCATCTGGCTTTGGTCTTGGGAATGGAAAATAATGGTCAGTTGTTGTCTTTAATTTTATATATCCATTCTTTTGGTAAATATAAATCCTTAATGTGACACAGTTAAATTCATCAATATTTTGCCACCTGATGCTATGAAAACCTTTTGGCTTTTCATGTTTTTAAGAAGATCTTCTCCATTTTTAGGTTACAAGAACTTCTCTGTTTCCTCCTATTAGCTCTATGGCTTCAATTCTCATGCTTAGAAGCTTAAAGTCTCTGGAATCCATTAACTTTGTTATTGTGAAGAAAGGACCCAGCTTTTTATTTATTTGTCTATTTTCTCTAAAAAGTGCTAGTTCTCCCAGCACTACATATTAAACAGTGGAATCTTTCCTCATTTAATTTTAAAGCAATCTATCCATATTTCAGAAGCATTTTCATTCTCTGTCCTGTTCTTATCTATATTAGAAGTTTCTTTTCCAGCACCATTGAGTATTTATTATGTCCTTGTATTATCTATTCATATTTGCTGGAGCAAGTACCTTTCCTTTGATATTCTTTTCCAAATTTGACTTAACTACCAGAGGGTCCAGTTTTGGGATTTTTTGTTAATCTATGTTGGTCCTTTATGAGCGTTTTAATCTCTAATTCTGGGAATGTCTCAATGTTTTTCCTAAAAAGATTTTCCTTTTCTATTATTTGTCTTTATTATACGGACATTTCTATTTCTCTTTGCCATATCTCTTAGCTTTTCTATTTTTCTCCTGTTTATGCCATCCTGAAGACTTCTAAGAGTTTTTCTACCTAATAGTTCTCCTCACAAATTCTCTCTTCTGCTTTCATTCTTTTGCCATTTATTCCCTCTGTTGGGTTTGTTATTTCAACTCTTGTATTTTCAAGTCAATAATTTTCCTTGATTTTTAAATAATAGATGTTTAATCCTGCATTATGTAATTAGAATCTGCCCTTATTTCTTGGAGGATATTTATTTATCGTGCTTATTTTAAATGTTTCCCTGCTGTATTGATGCTTCTCCATCTGGTAGAGGTTGTATAATTTTGTTATCTCTCTTTGATGTAAGTTGTAGGTGTCAGATAAATTTTAGAGATAGATCTTAGGTATGTGATCTTAGCTAGGTCATTGTTTTTCTCTCTAAGGTCATATTCCTTAGAGGTGCCCTAGCAACTTCTTTGGGGAAAGGGACCATAATCCAGGTCTTAACATTTTCCCCTCCTGGAGCAGAAAGGAGGTTATTGCATGCCAGGGTGGAGAACTCCCTCACCTGTAGGAATACCCTCTCTATGAACCCCTGCCTTCGTGGAAACACCCTTTCCCTCCACGCTGTTTGAGTTGATTAGAAGAAATTTCCATGGCTGTCCAGTTTGCTGCTTCTGTTGGTAAATGCTACTCCATGCAGCAGGGTTAACAGTTGTAGCTGCTACTGCTTTTTTTTATGCCTTTCTAGGATGACGGAGTAGGTAACAATGCGTGCAGGCAGTTTTGAGCAAAAGGAGAGAATACAACTTGAAATCTCTCCCACAATCTATCCCTTGACCATGTTACCCTCTTCTTTCTTCCCCTGGAATTCCATTTCCTTTCCAGGCCAAGTAACTGCATCCTGATGCCCTGATGATTTTGAGTTATTTTAAAATTATTTTTCAGGTACACATACATGCCCCTCACTTTCATGACACCTACAGGGATGGGAGGAGATTGGGATCTTGTAGGCCTTGTTGGTTTGCTCTCCTCTCAATAATAAGCAGCTTATTTACTTACTATGGATTTGTAGAAATTATTCTTATATTACAAACACTAATTCTTTTTAACATATGCAAATATCTTT
>NW_012119932.1:6281472-6293074 GCF_000951035.1 Colobus angolensis palliatus
GCTGGTCGGGCCGCAACAGCTGACCAGCACCGATTGTCCGGCACTCACTAGTGAGATGACCCCAGTACCTCAGTTCAAAATGCAGGAATCACTGGTCTTCTGTGTCCTTCGCGCTGGGAGTTGGAGACTGGAGCTGTTCCTATTCGGCCATCTTGCTCCGCCCCCCAAATATCTTTCATTAGCCTATGTCTTTTATGTTTGTCTTTTATTATACCAGTATTTTAAATTTCGATATATTCAAATGTATCCATCAAATTATATAATCAAATGTATCATTTCCTTTTATGAATCAAATAATTTGAGCCTTGTCTAATAAATCCTTTTTAAGGTCTCTTTATTTTCTTATAATTTTTTGAAAGTTTTGTTTTCCTATTGAGATCTACCACCCATGTAGACTTTACTTTTTTTTTTTTTTTTGCATAGTAAGAGGAACTACTAAAAATTACTACAGCTTTGTAAGTTTTGACATGTGGTAGAAAAAAAAATCCATCATTATTGCTCTGTTGTTCCTGGCTCTTTATTCTGTGGCTTGAATTTTAAAATCAAGTTGCTACCTTTGTCCAGGTAGTGTTTGAATTCGACTTGCATTGGATCCAAGATCAACCTATAGGAATCATGAACACTCCTTCGCACCATCACAACTCATCACAAAATATAGTAGGTAGATAATATTTATGAGGGAAACAAGATTAGATACCTAGAAATAAACTAGCAAAATGTGTACAAGATTTTGATGAAAAAATATATAAAATATTATTAAAAACACAAAAATGGCCTGCACAAATATTGAGATGTAGTACATTCATAAATGAGAAGACTCAATATACCAAAGATTCCAGTTCTACTGAAATTAATCAGTGAATCCAGCTCAATCCTATTAAGTTTGAACAAATGAAAATATTCCTTAACAAACTTGACTGGTTGTCCAAAATAGGATGAAATTATTTTTACCTCCTCTCACTGCAATGCCAGGAATTCAGCATGTTGTGCTCCTTCATCTTCTCTTCTTCCTATTTCCTAACCTCATCAACATCTTCACACCTTTAAAAAATGTTTCTTCTATGATTTATTACAAAACAACTCTCTTGTTTTGGTTCTCTGTTATTCTAAATATCCCCTCTCTGATCTTCTTGGTTTCTATTCCTTTCATGTTACATTTTCTGTCCTTGTTTCTCTTCTATTTGTATTGTGTGTACTTCCATGGTTCTGTGATCTTTTCTGTGATCGTGACTCCCAAATCTGCCTTCATGTCAGGTTGTTCCCTTGAATTACAGGCTCACATGTCTACTTGCTGATAAGGCATGTTCATTTCTATATCCACCGGTGACTTAAAATAGTACTTCCCAAATAAAATTCATTTCTTTACTTAAGAATCGGTTTCACTTATGTCTTCATTAAATGCAATTGCTGCCTACAAATACTTTTAAACCAAAGGGGGGTGTCAGACACCAGCAACAGAATATATCTGAATTAAAAAGTTGCTTTTCCCATGAGGATATTTCCCACTATAAATTTTATTTGCACTTTTTCATAACTTCATGTCAAGTAATGCTCACACTATTCTTATTTGTCTTTGTGACTTTGAGCCCAGAAAACCCACTGTTCTTAATAAGTATACGGGGAATACAGGTTCTCAGTAAGTTCACAGGTGTACATGTATGACATTTTGTTGGCAATGAACTAACAAACACTTCATGATGTTATAGATTAGCTGAAGTCTGTTGGAAACATAAAATTTTAGACTGTGGAGTCAACAAATATTACAGTATAAAGCTGTTGTCCAAGTATCAGAAAACTATAGTTATGCATGTTTGAAAAACAAAATTAAGGAAATGTATCTATGTAAATACCAAATGCTTCTCATCTGTTTTCAATTCTGGCAATTCACCTGGATTTTTTCTTCTTGTTGTTACAATTGCATAAAAGGTCGACAGTTGTCAGTAAATTACATTATTAATTGTCCTTCCATCCTTTTCTTCTGTTTATGTCCACTCTTCCCATTGCAGTCTCAAAGCTTATATGATCACCTAACAGAAAGGTGGGCTGTGGGCACTTCACCTGGCATGCTTGCAAGTCTTTGCTTGAACCATATGTCTGCCTTGGAGACAGAGCAAATTAAGAAATAGATGAAACTGATATCCCTGCTTAGAAGCAAAATAAGTAGAGAAAGGTAACTGCAGAAACAACAATGAAGACTGACAATTAAAATAAACTTTCTTTTCTCCTTTTTACAGCTTGCCTCAGAAATCTTTCATTTGCCATTATTTCTATTCTTTCAGTTCTCAACATGAAATATCATCCAGGCCCATGCTCACCCACCAGTCTTATTTTCTATTAGTTGCTAACAGGAAATTTGGTGGACTGTGTGATCTGTACAGCTATAGATAGTAAACCAGAAAACTTTAAAGGTGTGTTTTATAATAGAATCAGATTCAACCATGTAACAGGTGCATAACTTTGAGCAAATAACCTCCCTGAACTTTAGCTTCCTCGTTTATGAAATAAACAATATTGCATTTGCAGAGATGTGGTAACCACTGAATAAGCTCAAGCACCTCAAATACTGAACACACTGACTGGAGTATAAGCACTACAAATGCAGTAGTTTAATAAGAAAGGCCAAGCCCAGCAGGAACAGACCAATCTGCCTATAAAAAGCAGCTGTATTTCCACATTTGCACACTCCATCCTTATCTGAGCCCTGAGTCATTCTTCCATCACCCAGTGCTCTTCTGTACCATGATGGGCTTAGTTCATGCAGTCCCCTTGTCTCCACCACACTATTGGTTTTCCTGGCTCACCATCAGTCTCTGACCTCCTGACTTCCCATTGCTTGGTTTACTCCTTGGTATTTGTTCTCTTTCCTGAGCTGCACTCACTGAAAATCCAAGCCAATGTATCCTAATCCTTCCAGAACCACCCCAATTCCCTGTACTTGATCCTGAAGTGTCTAGTGTTGGATCAAAATGAAAATGTATTAATTACTTTGAAGGAATGCTTAGAGTAACATTAATAAGGTCATGTGACTCTGAAACTGGAGGTGTCTGCTGCAGTTCCCCAAAAGATGGAAGACTTCCCTTTATGACAAGTATCTTGAATACTTGGAAGAAATAGCTCATTGGAATTTGAGATATTTCAGTGATAAGATTCTAACATAACAACATCTTCTAACAAATTTAATGCCAGATGAGTCCAGGAGATTAAAAAGCAATTTGATAAAGTAAAAGAGCTTGCTTCTTACCAAAATGAAGTCATCTGTATGTTATCCTATTAATACACCCTGCTGATAGATGTAAATTCATCAAAATTATTTTTTGGGGAAATAACCTTACTTGAGAGTACAGGCTCATCATCCAACCTCCCATTTCTCTGCTCCTCTTTTCAGTGAAACTGCAGGAGAAGAGCTGTCTATACACACTCTATGCACTGTCTTGTTTCTCACCTCAAATGCCCTTCAATCAAGTTCACATTTTAACAATTAGATATAAACTGCTCTTATCAAGGTCTCCAATGACCTCCCTGTTGCCAAATACAAGGGCTCATTGCTAATCTTCATCATATTTAATCTTTCACTGCCTCCTTTCTTGGAAACACCTGCTTCACTTGACTTTCTCATGGCCATTCTCTCTTGTCTCTCCTCTGACTTTGCTGGCCATAAGCCAGTAATCTCTTTTCCTAATTTTTCCTCCTTTCTATCACCCTGAGCATCAGAGTTTAGATGTCTTGCCCTGATTTTCTCCTTTTCTCGATGTGTAACCCCTCTCCAGGGATCTCATCCACTCTCATGTATTTAGTGACTTGCACCTGCTGATAACATTCAAACTTTAATGTCTCAGCATGAAACTCTTCTACACTCCAGACTTGTTTATCCTACTTGTTTATCCTCTACTTGGTTGTCTAATAGGCATCAAAAAACTTAAACATGCCCCAGATCAATCTCTCAGTCTTCCCTATATCCATCTTTCAAATATGGTTTCCTTAGTCTTCCCCTCTATGCAAATGTCAGTTTCATTGTTCCAGTTGCTCAGGTCAACAATCTTGGAGGAATCCTTGATGGCCTTTTTTTCTCTCTTATTCTACCTTCAATCTATCAACTAATCTTATAGGATCTATCTTCAATATAGATTTGGAATTTGAGCACCTCTTACCAACAGTACTGTCACTATGGCCTAAGCCATCAACCTTTCTTGCTTGGTTTAAAGCAGTAGCCTCCCACCTGGTTTAAAGCAGTAGCCTCCCATCTGCTCTATATTCTCCTGCCCTCGTCTTCCCTTTGTTTATTCTTACGACAGACAAAGTGATCCTTTTTAATGTGAAAGTCAAATCATTTCAACTCTCAGATAAAAATCCTCCACTGACTTCCCATGTCCCTCTGAGTCAAAACAAAGTCCTTATCATGGCCCCTTGCTTCCTCTGACTTCATTTATCTCTACTCTCCCCTTAACTCTCACCATTCTGGTCACACTGACCTCTGCTGTTCCTCAAACAGGTCAAGCATATTTTTGCCTCTGATCTCAAGGAATTCCAAATTTAATAATGAAAACATGGTTTGATGATAGCAATTGTCTTAGTCCGTTTTGTGCTGCTACAGCAGAATACTACAGGATGGGTAATTTTTAAAGAAGAGAAATTTATTTCTCACATTTCTGGAGGCTGGAGAGTCCCAGATGAAGGCACTAGCATCTGGTAAGGGCTGCTCCCTGCTTCCCAGATGATTTGTCTGGAGCACAGGAATCCTGTGTCCTCGTGTGGCAAAAGTCAGAAGGGCAGTAAGGGGCAAACTCACTCCATCAAGCTCTCTTCTAAGGTCACCTAATCCCTTTCATGGAGGGGGAGCCCTCATGACTCAATCACCTCACAAAGGCCACCATCTCACAATACTGTTGCCTTGGGGACTACATTTCAACAGGAATTTTGGAGGAAACAAAGATACTCAAACCACAGCATAGCATTCTACCCCTGAACCCCTCAAGGTCATGCACTTCTTACAGGCAAAATATATCATTTCTATTCCAATAGTCCCCAAAGTCCTAACTTGGTCCAACATCAACTCAAAATCCTAAAACTCAGAAGTTTCATCTAAATCAGATATTGATGAGACTCAAGGCATGATTCAACCTGAAGCAAATTTCCCTCCAGCTGTGAGCCTGTGCAATCAAACAAGTTATTTACTTCCAAGACACACTGGTAGGTCAGGCACAGGATGGATTTTTCCATTCCAACAGGGAGACATAGGAAAAAAGAGAAGAGTAATAAGTCCCAAGTAAATCTTAAACCCAACAGTAAAAGCAATATCCAACTTTAAGGCTGAAGAAGAATCTTCTTTGACGCCATGTCCCACCTGTTGGACACACTGGAGTGGAGGTTGCAGCCCCAAGGCCTCAGGCAGCCCCATCCCCATGGCTTTGCAGGGCACAGCCCATGCCTTACCTTTCATGCATGGAAGTCATATGTCTGTGGCTGTCATGAACTGATGCTGCATGCTGGTGGCTCTACAGTTCTAGGGTCTCAGGAGCAGCCCTGCTCCCATGGCTCTACCTGGCATTGCCCTAGTAGGAACTCTCTGCGGTGTCCCCCACTCCACAGTTCTTCTGAGCATTGCCCTAGCAGGGGCTGCACTCCTGTGGCAAGTCACTCCTTGGTCCCTGAGGCTTTTTGAATAAAACATTCTTTGAAAACATTCTTTCTGAAAATATTATTATTATTATGTTCTTTTTTTTTCTTTTTTTTTAATGAAGTCTCACTCTGTCATCCAGGCTGGAGTGCAGTGGCCCGATCTCAGCTCACTGCAACCTCTGCCTCCTGGGTTCAAGCAATTCTCTGCCTCAGCCTCCTGAGTAGCTGGGATCACAGGCACCCGCCACCATGCCTGGCTAATTTTTGTATTTTTAGTAGAGATGGGGTTTCACCATCTTGGCCAGGCTGGTCTTGAACTCCTGATCTCGTGATCTACCCACCTTGGGCTCCCAAAGTGCTGGGATTATAGGCATGAGCCACTGCGCCCAGACCGAAAATACTGTTTTTGAAATCTGAGTGAAAGAAGCATACCTGCAGAATTAGGACCAAGTGGACGCCGCCAAGGATCACTGCTTGTGTGCTCCTGACAGGTGGCATGAACTACACCTGAGCCTGCTTGAGTCACAGCTAGTCAGAGCTTTCCCAGAATGCAGGAAGCAGAGACCTGAGGAGGTCCTTGGCAGCAAGCCCCATGACTAAATGGGTGCCCTTGGTCCCTGCGGTGTCCTTGAATGGTTCTCTGGACCTGTGATGGGAGAGGCAGCCTTAGAAGACCTCTGAAATGCCTTCAGGGTAATTTTCTCATTGTCTGGATGACTAGCCCCTGACTTCCTTGTATCCATGCCAATTGTATCCAGCAATCACTTGGCAACATTCTTGATTTTCTCTCCTGAACATACTCTTTACTTGTTACAAGACCAGGATGAGAATTTTCCAAATCTTTATGTTCTGCTTCCCTTTTAATTGTAAATTCTATCTTTAAATCACTCTCTTTTCTCATGTGTTACTATAAGCAGTTAAGAGAAGCCATACAGCATTGCGAACACTCTCACAAAGTCCTAGAACAGGGACATAATTCAGCCAAATTTTTTGCCACTTGATAACAAGGACTGCCTTTCCTCCAGTTTCCGATACCTTGTTTCTCGTTTCTAAGACCTCATCAGAATGGCCCTTCCAGTCCATATTTCTGTGGACTTTCTGTTCATAACCACTTAAGTAATCTCCAAGAATAAAGCTCTTCCCTACAGCTCTCCTCTTCTGAGCCCTCACTCACAATGCCCTTAATGCTCCCTTCTTTGCAATATAGGCTTTTTCCAGCACTTAGTTCATTCCAGCTTCTCCCCATTACCCATTTCCAAAGCCACTTTCACATTCTTAGGTATTTATTATAGCAACCAACCCACTCTCCAGTACCAATTTCTGTTTTAGTTTGGGTACTCCAGAGTGACAGAACCAATATGATATACACAGAGAGCTATATATGAAAAAGGATTTTTAGGGGAAATTGGTTCACTTGATTATGGAGGCTGAGAAGTCCTTCAATAGGCAACCTACAAGTTGGAGAAACAGGGAAGCTAGTAGTGTGGTTCAGTCCAAGTCCAGAGGTCTTAGAGCCAAGACATTTGATGGAGTAACCCCTAGTCCAAGGCTAAAGGCCCAAGAGTCCTGGGAGCCACTGGTGGGGCAAGTCTCAGAGCCCAAAGATAGGAGAACTTTGAGTTCTAACATCCAAAGGCAATAGAAAAAGGCTGCCTTGGCTCTGGAAGAGAGAGATTTTTATCCTTCCTTTGAATAACTTGTTTGGTAAAGTATGACTGAGACAAGGGGACAAGCTCAACATACCTTTATATTTGGCAATATCAAGGAATAAATTGGAAAAGAGTATTTCTTTAAATTTTATTGATTCTACTTCAGAACGCGAAATGTCAGTAGTAAGCAGGAATGGGAAACAGAGTTCATGCTTAATTTTGAATAGTTGGTAGTATCAATAGAAAATATTTTTAAGAATAAAGGATGAGACTGAGAGCAGCAATAAGATATTAGGTTGGTGCAAAGGTATTTGTGATTTTAGCCACAAAAGTAATTACCTTTGCACCAACCTCATATAAGGCAGTGTGTGGGCAATCAACATTGCACTTTGCAAGCAGTGAAAATTAATTCAGTCTTTATACGCCTGAGGACGCAGAGAAGCTCTTAGAAGCACAATGGCTCAAGCTGTATCCAGTGATTCCCAGGAAAACTGTCGTGCAGGCATATGGCTCTACATAGGTTATCTCCTGGGCCACCAACTGCACTCTAGACAAAAGTCCTGTGAAACAGTTTCGCTGTGTCCCCACCCAAATCTCAATTTGAATTCTATCTCCCAGAATTCCCACGTGTTGTGGGAGGGACCCAAGGGGAGGTAATTGAATCATGGGGCAGGGGCTGGTCTTTCCCATGCTAGTCTTGTGATTGTTAATAAGTCTCATGAGAGCTGATGGCTTTATCAGGGGTTTCCACTTTTGCTTCTTCCTCATTTTCTCTTGCCACCACCATATAAGAAGTGCCTTTTACCTCCCCCATGATTCTGAGGCCTCCCCAGCCATGTGGAACTGTAAGTCCAATTAAACCTCTTTTTCTTCCCAGTCTCAGGTATGTCTTTATCTGCAGCATGGCAAAAAGCTAATCCAGTCTGTCATCTGCAGTGAGACTCGGGAGCAAAATCCAAAGGCAATGTAAATGACAACCATCAGATGTTGCTGCATAAGGCCCCATTTCTCCACAAGCCCTTGGAAGTTTGCACTCCCAAGGGGCTTGTTGAGCAAGACAGTGATGCTGTAGCACTGCATATCACCAGAGCTTTTTAGGATGAGCAGGGTTTCAACAGAGATTTGACTTGTTGCCCAAATAGAAAAAGTAAATTAGAAGAGATAATCCTGGAAACAAAATACTCCAGAATGACATTAATTCAATCAGCAGATTTTAAAACAGCAATGGAAATTGTTTGTTTTGTGGCCATGTTCTACCAAACAAAGACAGTGCTATTCAGTTGACAAATTAAGTAATTGTCCCTCTCCATGCTATTATGTTGACAAGAGTAAGTTCTTGATGAATAATTAGGTGAATATGCCCAAAGGCGAAGGTGTGAAAAAATATTATCTTCAGAAGAAGCAATAGGCCTGAGTGGTTTCTACCAAAATTATCTGCAAATTAACTACTTGCCTCATGTACACACACACACACACACACACACACACACACATACACAGACACAGATGCACTCCAGAGCACTTGTATTACATAGGAGCCTTTGGACTTCAAAGATCAGAGATACATTAAGTTACTTCAGATGATTATGGGGATTTAATGAAGGCTACTTAGTTTAAAAATGGAAGAAGATATCAAAAATTAAACTTCAGATTTCTTTCTACAGAAACTGACTCCCTCAGGGACCAAAGTTAGAAGTCTTTGACCTCTGTTTATCCTTCGCCACCATTTCTAAGGACATGTTCCCATCAAATTTCCTCATATTGTCATGATTTCTTAACTAACCTTCCAATTTCTAGTCTTGTAAGTTCTGATCCATGATGTGTGACTTCACAAGATTAGTATTTCTAATGTATTACCTTGATTATTAATTCAAAAGGTTTCAAAGTGCTTCTTGATCTTGACATTGAAGATACAACAATGAACAAGACAAACTCTGAATTTAAGGAGCTCCCTGTGTAGTAAGATAAATGTGCCAGTAATAATTACAATGAAATATACTATAAATAGAGGTAATAATAAATACTTTGGAATGTTTGAGTTTACACTAAGGGTTAGCACTCTTATTTAAAAATTTAAGAGACATATGAAGTAAATATTATTTAAATAATAATAAAAATTATGCTTTATTATTTATGGTAAAATTCTGATGCTATCAAACTCCATAATTAATGTATATTTTAAATAAAGCATTATTTGCGTAGTAAATATATTATTATACGATAAGAAAACTCAATCTCAACGGGCTTTGGTAATATAAGAACTCTGTTGCTAAACTGGAATGTGAACTTCAGTCTTTCCAATATTAAGTATAGTACCATAACCACAATGCTTTACCGCTTCTCACTCATAAAGTGCTCACGTGTCTGCCTGAAAGACTCCTGATATTGTATCCATTACTCATCTACACAGGACACCAAGTGCCTCCTGCAGATCCTATCCACCTAGGATGTGGTATCTGTCACTGATTTGGAATTCTGAAGATGTGCTTAGGTCAGGTGGAGCAGGGACTATTTTCCTTCCTCCAAGCCCCTTCATTACGTCCATGCGTTTGTGAGGAGAGAAGACCTTTCAGGCTCATGCATCAGACTTGAGTGCCTCTCTTTGTAAACCTGGAATCAAGTCACTCATCCATTTACATTAATGATGGAGTTCATGATATAATCAGAAAGAAAGGGGCTTGACTTTTATTTCTCTTTCCAGAATGCATACCATAATTGAGAAAATATCAAAACTCTATAATTCATGTACATAAGGAAGAAGCTGTAAGACTGATTCTCAGGAGAAGGGAAGCTTTTATTCTGTCCATGTTGTGTGTGCACGTGTGTGTGTATGTGTTTATGAAGCTAAAGAGGACAAAAATAATTTCCACCGGTTTCTGTCGATTGCCTGAGTTGATGCAGACCATGACCTCTAATAGGCATACCAAACTGCTAGATAAAATACAGTAACAGCAGCATTTAAAACTTAAGCCAAACAGAAAGAAAGGGAAACCTCTAGGTGCTAGAAATAAAGAGGGAACTCAGAGGCAGAAGTGTGAAATGGAACTGATATAAGACAGAGACAGACTGAGGATGCTGGTGTTGGGCACATCAATGTGAAATTAAATTGTTACAGACGGTGGGTGGTTGCAGGGGTGTATTGGCCTGGACATGGGGCCTACAGGAAATGCTGGAGTTAATGGCTACAAGAAAATGTCCAGGTAGCCATGGATCCATATAGGGCAGTGAGTGGAAACAGAGACCCCTATGTTAAGTCTAGACTGCCAAAAGAACCCCGTGTTAGTGAAAACAGACTACAGAACTCTGCCTACCTGTGACTCTGTTTGTCTTCTGCCTGAGCTCTGGAGGGGCATGCTTGAGGGAGAAGCATAATTTCCCATGAGAAATCAAAACTCCAGGTCTTCACCACATGCAGGTAAAGGTATAGATTTACAAACTCACATTGCACAGAGGCCCTAAGCCAAGAAATTGATATAAAAAAGAAAGAAAGTAACCCATAGTAACACCCTGAAAAAACAGCAGGCTGATTTGGAAAAAAAAAGAAAAAACAAATAAAACTTACAGAAGTGAAAAACAATCGTCATTGAAGTTACCACAACGTATTTTCAGCTTCATTGAAGTATAAGTGACAAAAACGTATATATTTAAGGTGGTGATGTATAAATCACATTATCCACCTTAAATATATACATTATCCACCTCAAGTACAACATTTTTGTCAATTATACTTCAATGAGTTATAATATATGATAGAAAATATGTATAATATAAAATATATATCATATATGTACATATATACATTTATAATATATGCATATAATATACACATTTTGTATTAAATGATTACTACAATCAAATTAATTAACCTATCCACTACCTCACATATTTACTTGTCATGTTTTTGTGGTGAGAACACTTAAGATCTACTCTCTTCACATGGCCGGTCGTGATAACTCACACTTGTAATCCCAACATTTTGGGAGGCCGAAGTAGGCAGATCACTTGAGGTCAGGAGTTCAAGACCAGCCTGGCCAACATGGTGAAACCCCTTCTCTTCTAAAAATACAGAAATTTTCTGGGCATGATGGCAGGCACCTGTAATCCCAGCTACTCGAGAGGCTGAGGGAGGAGAATTGCTTGAACCCAGGAGGCAGAGGTTGCAGTGAGCCGAGATGGTGCCATTTGCACTCCAGCCTGGGAGACAGGGCGAGACTCCATCTCAAAAAAATAAAAATAGAAAAAAAATTTTTACATATATATATAAGAGAGGATTTATTTTGTTGTTTACAAGAGTTTTTGGGGGATCTCTAAGTCTCTTCTTTGCCTTTTAATGGAAA
>NW_012119932.1:6294195-6335322 GCF_000951035.1 Colobus angolensis palliatus
TATATATATATAATATATATATAAAATGATACAACAATTGAAAATATATTAGCATATAATGTCCAAGAGGACATAACATAAAAATATTTATTTCAACATTGTATAAAATAAAAACCCTAAAATATCAAAAGTCAGCAATGGTGGGTTGCCTAAATACACAGTAAACATATATATATAAAATAAGATAATAGACATAAAAAATTAATATTCTACAAACACCTTGGATGAATTTCCAAAACGCAATGTTAAACAAGAAAAGCAAGTCAGGAATGCAAACAGTTTGATTATATTTTTACAAATGATAAGGAGGGGCAACAATAAAGGCAATATGTTGTTTAGGGACCTAAGCATTAAACAACAAAAGAAAGTGTCATCTAGTGATGTGTGCAGAAGAGCTGAGATTAGAGAGGAATATGCATTGTAATGTTCTCCTTTAGACACTGGTTTATGGGCATATAGGTGTTTTTGTTCATTCTTTACACTGTTTAAATATATTATACATTTTCTTTTTATTGTGCCATACATTCATAATGTATGATGCATTGTGATATGTAGTAGATCTTTATAATACATGATATGTTTTTGATATATTACTAAACATAAACCTGAATCTATAAAATTCTGGAAGTGTAGGAGAAAAGCTTTGTGGTTTTATATTAGGTGAAGACTTCTTAGCTATAACACCAAGAGCATAATCCATAAAATAAAAATATCAGTAAATTAGATATCAAAATTTAAAACATGGCTTTCTAAATACAATGTAAAGAAGACAGGATGAGTTACATATTGGGAGAAAAGATTTACAAAGCATATATCTGATGAAAGACTTATATCCACAATACATGAAAACTCTCAAAGATCAAGAGTAAGAAAAAAAATAACAACTAAAAAACAGACAAAATTTGTGAACACACACACTTCACCAAAGAAGCTAGACAGATGGTTAAAAAGATGCTTGACATTATTCATTATTCATTAGTGAAATGCAAATTTAATCCTTATGAAAGTAGCTACATTTTTAAAAGTATAACTAAAGTGTTGGCAAGAATGTGGAAGAATTGGAATTCTCATATGCTGGTGGTGAAAATGTAAATTGGTAATAACCAAGCCACTTTGGAAAGAAATTGTACAATTGGAAATTGTAAATCTGACATGATTTAGCCAAATACTCCTAGGTATTCACTCAAGAGAAATGATACTGTATGTACATAGCAAAACTTGTACACAAATGTTGACAGCAGCACTATTAGTAATAGCCAAAAATTGTAAATAGCCCAAATGTTCATCAACAGGTTTATGATTTTAAAAAATGTTGTATATCTCTCTAATGGAATGTTACTCTGCAACAAAAAGAAATGAACCATTAATCTACAAAACAACATGAATGACTCTAAAAAATTATTCTGAGTGAACAAAGCCAGACAATAAAGGGAGATATACTGCACAATTCCAGGTAATATAAACTTACATACAGTGACAGAAAGTAGATGATTGATTGCTGGAAATTGGGGACAGGAATGATCATTTCATAATATTTAATGTGTAATATTTACACGTTAATATTGTAATTTATTGTATGTTAATTATACCTTAACAAAGCTGTTAAAAATTATGAAATGCAGTTTAAGTTAGATAAAACTACACTTTTATCCTCCAATGCATATGTTAGAGAATAAAATAATTTAAATTAATGAACTAACTTTAACTCAAAAAAAAAAATTACAGTGTGATACGGTTTGGCTGTGTCCCTACCCAAATCTCATCTTGAATTCCCATGTGTTGTGGGAGTGACCCAGTGGGAGGCAATTGAATCATAGGGGCAGATCCTGCCTATGCTGTTCTCATGATAGTGAATAAGTCTCAGAAGATCTGACGGTTTTATAAGGGGAAGTTTCCCTGCACAAGCTCTCTCTTTTTGCCTGCTGCCATCCATGTGAGACGTGACATGCTCCTCCCTGCCTTCCAACATGATTGTGAGGCATCCCTAGCCACATGGATCCTTTTTCCCATATAAATTACCCAGTCTTGGGTATGTCTTTATCAGCAGCATGAAAACAGACTAATACACAGAGTAAATCCAAAGAGAGTAAAAGGAAGAAAGTAATAAATAAGAGAAAATTTGAATGAGATATAAAACAAAGGAATATAGAAATAATCAACACATCCAATATCTTGATTCTGAAAAATCTAATGTGATGAATAATCTATGTGCAGACTGATAAAAACAATCAAGATAATGAGCAAGGGACAAGCAGTATAGCTAATAAAAAAAATTTAAACATTTGAGAGATTACCATGACTAATTTTATGCCAACAGATGTGAAAACTTGGATAAAATTATTAAGTTTCTAGGAAAATACTAATTTGTAGAATTTACCTGAGAAGAAATTGAAAATACAAATAAGTCTATATTCATTTACGAAACTTGATTCAGTAGCTGAAATACACCCACAAAATGTTACCACACCCAAATAGTATTACAGAAGAGCTTACCAAAATTTGCTTACAAATAATCTGTATATTAAAGAAACTATTTCATAAAATAGAAAAAGTAGGAATTTTTCACAAGTTTTTATTAATGCTATGGTAGCCTTTAATCCAAAAATTTGACAAAAGAGAGTATAATAAAGAAAATTTATAGTTTAATATTACATAGAGATATAAAAATCTTAAATATTGGCCAATTGCATCCAAATAGTCTAAATAAAAGCTATCATAAAATACATAGGTGTTATTTTAGAAATATAAGAATTCTTTGTTAATAGAAATATTTTAATTCCATTGAGTGTATGAAAATGAATAAGTGAAAATCAGGAGAATGTAAATTTATCCAACAGGTAGATATTAGTTCACACTAGTTTAATGGGCAACAATCAAAATGCCTCACAAGATGGAGTACTAGAGAAGATATAGAAACATGGTAATTCTAATACACTGATTGGGCCTGGAGTGGGCAGGGATTAGGGGGTTAAGGGGTGATGAAACAATTAATTGGAAGAGCCATTTTACATTCAATAGTAACTTCATAGATACTCACATCTTTTGTCCAGGAATTTTATTTCTATGTCTATTTCCCAAAGACGCCCCTCATGTAACCCAGCCTATGTGACCTAGCTGAATTCTACTCCATCCTAACTTCTTTTTTTTTTTTTTTTTTTTGAGACGGAGTCTCGCTCTGTCACCCGGGCTGGAGTGCAGTGGCCGGATCTCAGCTCACTGCAAGCTCCGCCTCCCGGGTTTACGCCATTCTCCTGCCTCAGCCTCCCGAGTAGCTGGGACTACAGGCGCCTGCCACCTCGCCCGGCTAGTTTTTTTTTTTTTTGTATTTTTTAGTAGAGATGGGGTTTCACTGTGTTAGCCAGGATGGTCTCTATCTCCTGACCTCATGATCCGCCCGTCTCGGCCTCCCAAAGTGCTGGGATTATTGAGCCACCGCGCCTGGCCTCCTAACTTCTTATCTTTAAGAAACATGGACCAGGCATGGCGGCTTACACCTGTAACCCCAGCACTTTGGGAGGCCGAGGCAGGCGGATCACCTGAGGTCAGGAGTTCAAGACCAGCCTGACCAACATGGAGAAACCCTGTCTCTACTAAAAATACTAAAAATACACACACACACACACACACACAAATTGGCCAGGCATGGTGGCATATGCCTGTAATCCCAGCTACTCGGGAGCCTGAGGCAGAAGAATCGCTCGAACCCTGGAGATGGAGGTTGCGGTGAGCCGAGATTGCACAATTGCACTCCAGCCTGGGCAACAAGAGTGAAAGTTCGTCTCAAAAAAAAAAAAAAGAAAAAGAAAAAGGAAAGAAAGGAACAGGATGCCTGTGACAAAAAGTTCTACTTATAACCAGACCACCTAAGATTGGTTAGAATCATGGTAGCTAATCAAAGGACTTAACAACTTCAAGAAGAGCTCAGGTTTCATTATAATCTCATTTCCATGCTAAATGACACTCCCACTAGTGCCATGACAGTTGACAATCGCCATGACGGTTTACAATCGCCATGACAATGACCAGAAGAAGCCATTAAAGGACAAAAGGAAGGCGGGACTCAAGTTCACCACTCATTTCTGGAAAAGACATGAATATTCCTCGCCTCATTTTTAATGGCCAACTCCTTCATTAGAGAGAGCCTACATTTTGGCCCCCTTACTCCTCACTTGTCCAAAAGTTGATTTGTGAGCCAGGCTCCTGCCTTTCAATTCTGTAGCTACGGAATCAAGTTCTCACTGGTTGATGCTCCCTTTCAGCTTTGTGTATTGGCTTCAGTGACACCAAACCTGGAAAAAACCCATCTTCGGGGGGAACAGATTTGTTGATAAAATTATACATGTGACAGACATATGACCAAGCATTTCTCTATTTTTTATACCTCTATATATTTCCCACTACAAGTGTATTAAAGTAGCATGCCACATTAACATATCACACTAACATTTTAAAGAGAAAATTTTACGTGATTATATAGATTCAAAAAAAAGCATTTGAAAAATTCAGTATCAATATATAATTAACACAAAGCAAAATACAAAAGCCATCTAGCTAACTGGGAATAAAAGGAAACTTTCTTAGTCTGCTAGAGGGTATTTGCCAAAAATCTGTAGTACATATAATATTTAATAGTAAAATACTGGAAGTTCTTTAAAGCTAAGCCAAAAATAAGACAAGGATACTTGTTGTCACCATTTCTGTTCAATTTATTTTTCTAAGTTTTAGCTGGTACAGTAGATCTAAAAACAAAGAATGTAGAACAGAAGACAAATTTTATTTTACTAAAAATAGAATTCAGAACACACAGTTAATATGGAAATATCAAAAGCTCCAATATTGCTCTAATGAATACCATAGAAAAATTAATACAAAACAAAAGTTCTCAGTATATAGGCATAAATGAACAAAACACCACTCTAAATAAGTAAAGAAAGCAACAAAAGTTTTCAGTAGATAGAAATAAATAAAAAATTATGTAGATGAAAGAGATAAAAATATTTATGGTAAAATACTCAATGGTATAAAAATGCCTATTCCTTCTAACTTGAAATAAAAATCATGTCATTTCAATCACTGGCAAATTGATTTTTCTTTTAAATTTCTCTGAAGACTATAAACAACTTATAAAATTAATACAGAAGAATAAAGAATGGAAAATATTGAAGATATTTAATTAAAGAATAAGGTGGAAACATATGCTCTACACTAAGTTAAGACTTACTGTAATCCAAGATAATTAAAAGACATAGACATTAGCAATAAATAAAAGATACAGAATTGGGTCAAAAATATACCCTCAAATCCATGGGAATTGATATATAACAGATTTAGTATTACATATCAGCAAGATAGCAAGATATGATGGGCTTTTTACAAAATAGTTCTAGCAGAACTGGTTATTCATATCAGAAAAAAATTAAAGGTGATCATCACGCCTGACAGGAGGCAGGACTGGATTGCATCTCCTACTTGGACAGACAGAACAGTGTGCGAAAGCTCGCATCATGAATTTTAGCTCCTGAATGACTACAGGAATAAATCAGGAATCCTGAGAGGACCCATTCAGAAGCGGTCTGCTCCTGCAGGTCCCAGGAGACACCCCAAATACTGTGAGTGCCCAAACTTGGGAAGTGGGAAAGGGAGATCCTTTGCCTCTGAACACACACCCCCGCTACGGACACAGAAGATCTAGTTTGCAGGAGAAGTTCCCGACCTTACCTGGAGCTGAGTCCATTTAGACAGCCAAGTGAAATATAGGAGTAGAGGAAACAGCAGAAAAGGCCCTGGGAGCTTGCTGGGTCCCCAAGCAGGCCATTCCTGCCTGGCCTCACAGGGATCCTTTGGGAGGGTGGCCAGAGGCATGGGGAAAATGCCACAGAGAGAAGGAAGTCTCCAGCTGAACTTTGTAACAATATGAACAGGTGGAGAAGCCTCCTGGCCAGAACTCAGGGCACAAATCCAGCATGTAGACTCCACGGATGGGGGAAGTACGAAAGCCCTTTTCTTTCACAGCTGGGAGGTGTGTAGCCTGGGGCACGTGCTCACCCCTGCTTACCCACTGCTTGGAAACAGACTCAGGGGCATAGTGAGAGTGAGACCAGTCATTTGAATTGCATGGGAGCTGGGTGAGGCCTGTGACTGCCAGCTTTCCCTCACTTCCCTGACAACTTGCATGACTCAGCAGAGGCAGCCATAATCCTCCTAGGTACACAACTCCATTGACCTGGGAACCTCACCCCCATCCCCAACAGCAGCCACAGCAAGACTCACCCAAGGAGAGTCTGAGCTCGGACACACCTAACCCTGCCCCACTTGATGATCCTTCCCTACCCACCCTGGTAGCTGAAGACAGAGGGTATATACACTTGGAAGTTCTAGAGCCCCGCCCACTGCCTGGTTTCTCTTCATACTACCACAGCTGATGCTCTCTGGAAAGCGCCACCTCCTGGCAGGAGGTCAACCAGCACAAAAATAGAGCATTAAACCACCACAGCTAAGAATCCTCACAGAGTTCATTTCAGCTCCCTGCCCCCTCCGTTGGAAAAGGTGCTGGTATCCACAGCTGAGTGCTGGTATCCACAGCTGAGAGATGCATAAATGGTTTACCTCACAGGACTCTGTGCAGACAACCCCCAGTACCAGCCCAGAGCCTGGTAGACTTGCTGGGTGGCTAGACCCAGAAGAGAGATAACAATCTCTACAGCTTGGCTCTCAGGAAGTCACATCCATGGGAAAAGGGGAACAGTAGTGCATCAAGTGACCACCCTGTGGTGCAAAATAATCTGAACAACAGCCTTCAGCTCTAAACCTTCCCTCTGACAGAGCCTACCCAGATGAGAAGAAACCAGAAAACCAACTCTGGTAATATGACAAAACAATGCTGTTTAACATCCCCCCCAAAAAATCACACTAACTCACCAGCAATGGATTCAAACCAAGAAGAAACCCCTGACTTACCTGAAAAAGAATTCAGGAGGCTAGTTATTAAGCTAATCAGGGAGGCATCAGAGAAAGGTGAAGCCCAATGCAAGGAAATCCAAAATATGATACAAGAAGTGAAGGGAGAATTATTCAAGAAAATAGAGGGCATAAAGAAAAACAATCAAAATTTAGGAAACATTAGACACACTTGTAGAAATGCAAAATGCTCTGCAAAATCTCAGCAATAGAATTGAACAAGTAAGGAAAGAAATTCAGATCTCTAAGGCAAGGTCTTTGAATTAACCCAATGCATCAAAGACAAGGAAAAAAGAATAAGAAAATTTGAACAAAGCCTCCAAGAAGTCTGATATTATGTTAAATGACCAAACCTAAGAATAATTGGTGTTCCTGAGGAAGAAGAGAAATCTGAAAGTTTCAAAAACATATTTGGGGGAATAATCATGGAAAACTTCCCCAGCCTTGCTAGAGACCTAGACATCCAAATACAAGAAACACAAAGAACACCTGGGAAATTCATCAAAAAAAAGATTACTGCCTGTCATCAGGTTATCTAATGTTAAGACAAAGGAAAGAATCTTAAGAGCTGTGAGATAGAAGCACCAGGTAACTTAGAAAGGAAAAACCTATCGGTTTAACGGCAGGTTTCTCAGCAGAAACCATACAAGCTAGAAGGGATTGGGGCCCTATCTTCGGCCTCCTCAAACAAAACAATTATCAACCAAGAATCTTATGTCCAGTGAAACAAGGCGTCATATGTGAAGGAAAGATACAGCCTTTTTCAGACAAATACTGAGTGCATTTGCCACTACCAAGCCACTGCTACAAGAACTGCTAAAAGGAGTTCTAAATCTTGAAACAAATCCTGGAAACATGTCAAAACAACCTTTTTAAAACATAAATCTCACAGGACCTATAAAACAAAAATACAATTTAAAAAGCAAAATCAAAAACAAAAAACAAGGTATACAGGCAACAAATAACATGATGAATGGAATGGTACCTCACATCACAATACTAACATTGAATGTAAATGGCCTAAATGCTCCACTTAAAAGATACAGAACTGCAGAATGGATAAGAATTCACCAAAGAACTATCGGCTGCCTTCAGGACACTCACTTAATACATAAGGACTCACATACACTTAAAGTAAAGGGGTGGAAAAAGGCATTTTATGCAAATGGGCACCAAAAGTGAGCAGGGGTAGCTATTCTTACATCAGACAGACAAAACAAATTTTAAAGCAACAGCAGCTAGGACAAAGAGGCCTGGGAAACAGAGCGAGACTCTGTCTCAAAAAATAAAAAATTTAAAAAAAGGACAAAGAGACATTGCAAAATGGTTAAAGGCCTTGTTCAACAGGAAAGTATCACAATCCTAAACATATATGTATCCAACACTGGAGCTCCCAAATTTATAAAACAATTACTAATAGACCTAAGAAATGAGATAGGGAGCAACACAATAATAATGGGGAACTTCAATACTACACTGACAGCACTAAACAGGTCATCAAGACAGAAAGTCAACAAAGAAACAATGGATTAAAATTATACCTTGGAACAAATGGACCTAACAGATATATATATATAAAACATTCCATTCAACAACCACAGAATACATGTTCTATTCAACAGCACGTGGAATTTTCTCCAAGATAGACCATATGACCATAGATTACAAAATGAAGCTCAATAAATTTAAGAAAGCTAAAATTTTATCAAGCACTCTCTGAGACCACAGTAAAATAAAACTGGAAATCAACTCCAAAAGGAACCTTCAAAACCATGCAAATACATGGAAATTAAATATCCTGCTCCTGACTGATCACTGGGTCAAAAATAAAATCAAGATGGAAATTTAAAAATTCTTTGAACTGAACGATAATAGTGGCACAACCTATCAAAACCTCTGGGATACATCAAAGTAGGTGCTAAGAGGAAAGTTCATAGCCCTAAACACCTACATCAAAAAAACTGAAGAGCACAAACTGACATTCTAGGGTCACACCTCAAGGAACTAGAGAAACAAGAATAAACCAAACCTAAACTCAGCAGAAGAAAGGAAATAACCAAGATCAGAGCAGAACTCAATGAAATTGAAACAACAACAACAAAAACAAAAACAAAGGGTAAATGAATAAAAAAGCTGGTTCTTTGAAAAGATAAATAAAATTGATAGATCATTAGCAAGATTAACCAAGAAAAAAGAGAGAAAATCCAAATGATATCAATAAGAAATGAAGCAGGAGATAATACAACTGACACCACAGAAATACAAGAGATCATTCAAGGCTATTATGAACACCTTTACACACATAAACTAAAAACCTAGAAGAGATGGATAAATTCCTAGAAAAATATAACCCTCCTAGCTTAAATCATGAAGAATTAGATACCTTAAGCAGACCAAAAACAAGCAGCAAGATTGAAATGGTAATTTAAAAATTACCAACCAAAAAAAAAATCCAGGACCAGATGGAGTCACAGCAGAATTCTGCCAGACATTCAAAGAAGAATTGTTGCTAATCCTATGGACACTATTCCACAAGATAGAAAAAGAGGGAGCCCTCCATAATTCATTCTATGAAGACAACTTCACCCTAATACCCAAACCAGGAAAGAACATAACCAAAAAAGAAAACTACAGATCGATATCCCTGATGAACATAAATGCTAAAATCCTTAACAAAATACTAGCTAACTGAATCCAACAACATATCAAAAAGATAATCCACCATGATCAGGTGGGTTTCATACCAAGGATGGAGGGATGGTTTAACACATGCAAGTCAATAAATGTAATACACCAAGTAAACAGAATTAAAAGCAAAACACATAATCATCTTAATAGGTGCAGAAAAATCATTTGACAAAATCCCACATCCCTTTATGATTAAAACTCTCAGCAAAATTGGCATACAAGGGACATACCTCAATGTTTTAAAAGTCATCTATGACAAACCCACAGCCAATGTAATACTGAATGGGGAAAAGCTGAAAGCTTTCCCTCCAAGAACTCGAACAAGACAAGGATGCCCACTTTCCCCACTCCTCTTCAACATAGTACTGAAAGTCCTAGCCAGAGCAGTCAGACAAGAGAAAGAAATAAAGGTCATCCAAATCAGTAAAGAGGAAGTCAAACTGTCACTCTTTGCTGATGATATGATCCTTTATCTCGAAAACCCTAAAGACTCCTCCAGAAAGCTCCTAGAACTGATAAAAGAATTCAGCAAAGTTTTCAGATACAAGATTAATGTGCAAAAATCAGTAGCTCTTCTATACACCAATGGTGACCAAGCAGAGAATCAAATCAAGTACTCAATCCCTTTTACAATAGCTGCAAAAAACAAAATCAAAAAAACTTAGTATTATTTAACCAATGAGGTAAAAGACCTCTACAAGGAAAACTACAAAACACTTCTGAAAGAAATCAAAGATGACACAAACAAATGGAAAAACATACCATGCTCACAGATAGGTAGAATCAATATTGTGAAAATGACCATACTATATAAAGCAATCTACAAATTTAATGCAATCCCTGTCAAAATACTACCACCATTCTTCACAGAATTAGAAAAAAGAATTCTAAATTTATGTGGAACCATAAAAGAGCTCGTATAGCCAAAGCAAGACTGAGCAAAAAGACCAAATCTGGAGGTATCACACTACCTGATTTTAAACTATACCATAAGGCCATAGTCACCAAAACACCATGGTACTGGTATAAATATGGGCACTTGGACCAATGGAACAGAATAGAAAACCCAGAAATAAACCCATATACTTAAGACCAAGTGTTCTTTGATAAAGCAAACAAAAACATAAAGTGTGGAAAGGACACCCTTTTCAACAAATGGTTCTGGGATAATTGGTTAGCCACATGAAGGAGAATGCAACTGGATCCTTATCTCTCACACTATACAAAAATCAACTCAAGATGGATTAAGGACTAAAATCTAAGAACTGAAGCTATAAAAATTCTGCAAGATAATATTGGAAAAACCCTTCTAGGCATTGGCTTGTGCAAGGATTTTATGACCAAGAACCCAAAAGCAAATGCAATAAAAACAAAGATAAATAGCCGAGACTTAACTAAACGAAAGCACTTTTGCACAGCGAAAGGAGCAGTCAGCAGAGTGGGGGAAAATCTTCACAATCTATACATCTGACAAAGGACTAATAACCAGAATCTACAACAAACTCAAACAAATTAGCAAGAAAAAAACAATCAATCAAAAAGTGGGCATTTTGGTTGTTTCAGTTGGTTTGGTTGTTTAGTTTGGTTTAGTGGGCTAAATCCTTGGCCCATCAAAAAGTGAGCTAAGGACATGAATAGACAATTATCAAAAGAAGATGTACAAATAGCCAACAAACATGTGAAAAAATGCTTATCATTACTAATCATCAGGGAAATGCAAATCAAAACCACCCTGTGATGCCACCTTACTCCTGCAAGAATGGCCATAATAAAAAAAAAAAAATTAAGAAACAGTACATGTTGATGTGGATGCAGTGTTCAGGGAACACTTCTATACTTCTGGTAGCAGTGTAAAATAGTACAGCCACTATGGAAAACAACGTGGAGATTCCTTAAAGAACTAAAAGTAGAACTACCATTTGATCCAATAATCCCACTACTGGGTATCTACCCAGAGGAAATTAAGTCATTATATGAAAAAGATACTTGCACACACATGTTTACAGCAACACTATTCATAATTGCAAAATCGTAGAACAAACCCAAATCCCCGTCAATCAATGAGTAGATAAAGAAACTGTGGTATATGTGTGTGTGTGTATATATGGGTGTATGTGTATATATATATATGATGGAATATATACATATATATACACATATATATATGATGGAATACTACTCAGCCATGAAAAGGGATGAATTAATGGCATTTGCAGTGATCTGGATGAGATTGGAGACAATTATTCTAAGTGAAGTAACTCAGGAATGGAAAATCAAATATCATATGTTCTCACTGATATGTGGGAGCTAAGATATGAGGATGCAAAGGCAAAAGAATGATACAATGGACTTTGGGGACTTGGGGGAAAGGTTGGGAGGTGGGGGAGGGATAAAAGACTATCCAAATCGGGTGCAGTTTATACTGCTCAGGTGATGGGTACACCAAAAACTCACAAATCACCACTAAAGAACTTACTCACGTAACCAAACACCACCTGTGTCCCAATAACCTATGGAAAAATTAAAGAAAACCACACACACACATTACTACCTCACAGTGGAAAATTAAAGTATATACTAAATGAAGTACATACCCTGCCTCCCAACCCGACTTCCTTACTGAGATATTTGAGCTTTTTCTTCTTTGAAAAGCTTAACTTAGATTTTTTTCTCCCTAAAGAGTTTAGAAATGACCCCCCAACACAAATCAGAAAAGAGCTGAACTATCAGAACTAGATTGTTCCAGATTTTTATTAAATTTAAATAGATTTAAATGTTACTTTAGCAAATACTTGGACAATTTTATTATTCAAAAAATGTGCAGACCTAATATTAATTTTACAAAGAAAAATAACCCAATAGCAAATCTGCATAAACTATGAGCTGACAAGTAGCAGAAGAGAAGATTTTAAAAGCCAATACATATGCTTGCACTCACTATAATTAGAAAATTGAGAATTTACACAAGAAGATACAATTTTGTAACCAGATAGAGAAAGATTAAAAATCTGTATTACTAAGTGAGGATTAGATTGTAGGGAATTGGGAATTCTTACACAGTGCTGGAGAGACTGTCAACATGATTAAACTATTGTCAGGAGCAAATTATAAAGATTGAGTTAAACTGAAAATGCTTGTGACCCTGGGACCTAGCCATGCCACTTTTGGTACATACCACGGAAAAGCCCTCATACAAGGCACAATGGATGTTTGTGAAAGAGAACAATTAGAAACAAGCTGGATCACAAAGACAAGAGTCTGGATGAATACATTGTTTTCTGTCATATAATGGAACACTGTAACATAATTATGCTAATACTGTAATTATTAACATAATGGAATGAATTAAATTTACAAATAGCAATTCAGATACATCTTAAAAGTTTAACATTTAGGCAGAATAAAGCATGTTGGAAAATAATATCATTTATATTAAAAATATATTTTATTAATGATTACCAATATATGTTATTAAAATTATAAAAGCATTTACTGAATAATAAATACAAATCTAGGGTAGGCAGTACCTCTGGGGAGAGAGAATGAAAAATGAAATTATAGTGAGGAACACAGAGGGCTTCAAAACACCCAGTCACATTTTATGCCTTAAAATAATCAGAGATAAATGTGACAAATATCGAGGATTTATACAATAAGGTGTTATGAGTAAGAGCCTTCATTACTTGTCAATCTGAAATATTTAAAAACAATTTTTAAGTTACAAAAGTATTAACTGCAATCTTATTTTGTATCACAAAGGTCTGAAATACTGAGTTATACCAGTAAATAAAATTTAGAAGCAGTACGAAAATTAATTGGTTTACTAATTAGTTGATTTACTAATTAGATAGTTGGTTTACCTGATTTCTTTTTTAAACTAAAGATGAACATTAGTGCAAATAATCCAGTTCTGATATTTCAGCTCTTCTCTGATTATAGTGTTGGATGGTAATTTTTCAAACCATTACAAGGGGAAAAATTCTGAATCAGGCACTTTAAAGACTTTAAACTGATTTGGATTATGGGATGATACAGTGGATAATGATGCTTTATTAGTCCTGACAGTGTCCTGCCCCATCAATCCTACTTAAGATGAAGAAATTATTTTTTCTTTGGATAATTTCTTTCTTATTATTTTTCTTTGGATAATTCAACAGTTTCTCATGGTGACTATTTGTTTCATGTAGAGTAAGAGTACCATGACCCTTGTTAAAAGGTGTTTGAGCAGGAAAATGAAAATGTTAATAGCTTCCCTATATAAATCCTACCTTCCAGTGTAAATCCAGGACTTCGATTCTTTTCTTCTTCTTGAAATGAGACAAGCTGGTCACCAGTGATTTTTAAAATTCTACATAAATAATAGATAACAATTCTCCCCCAAAGCTTTGCTTCACCCTTCCAGTTACTGTTTTTGACCTTTTAATTATCTTGTGACTTGCACCAATTGACAACAAATTTTTTTTTTTTTTTTTTTAGACAGAGTCTTGCTCTGTTGCCCAGGCTGGAGTGCAGTGGCACGATCTCCACTCACTGCAAGCTCCGCTTCCTGGGTTCACACCATTCTCCTGCCTCAGCCTCCCGTGTAGCTGGGACTACAGGTGCCTGCCACTGCACCCAGCTAATTTTTTTTTATGTATTTTTAGTAGAGACGGGGTTTCACCGTGTTAGCCAGGATGGTCTTGATCTCCTGACCTCGTGATCCGCCCGTCTTGGCCTCCCAAAGTGCTGGGATTACAGGCGTGAGCCACCGTGCCTGGCCGACAACAAATATTTTATGCTATCATGTTAGTCACACACTTCAGCCAGAATTTTTTCAAACAGTATTTAACAATAAATTTCATGTGGGTGTGGGTGCGTTTCCTACATAAATATCTCCACTGTAAATATAAAATGACTCCTACATTTTGTATAATACTCTGCCCCTTTTCTTGGTTGCTATCTGTTTTAGTCTGTTTGCATTGCTATAAAGGAATGCCTGAGGCTGGATAACTTACCAGGAAAAGAGGTTTATTTGGCTCACAGTTCTGCAGGCAAGTACAAGAAGCATGGTGCTGGCATCTGCTTCTGATGAGGACCTCAAGAAGCTTTTATGCATGGGAGAAGGCAAAGGGAAGTGAGCATGGGCAGATCACATGGAGAGAGAAACAGCAATAGAGAGGGAGTAGAGGAGGTGCCAGGCTCTTTCCAACGACCAGTACTCTTGGAAACTAATAGCGAGAATTCACTCACTTTTGTGAGAAGGGCACCAAATCATTCATGAGGAATCCCCCACTGTGACCCAAACAGCTCCCATTGGACCTCACCTCTAACATTAAGAATCACATTTCAACGTGAAATTTCAAGGAAAAAATAGACAAGCTATATCAACACCCAAATAAATTACTCTTAAATCTCTCTAGAATTACACGTTATTATTAGTACTATCACTTGTCTGAAGATTTCATTAGAGAACATCTAATATAGTCCCAATCACATGGAACTGTAACCTTCACTCTTTTTTCTGGTATCCCATAACAATAGTAAAAACAATATTTATTGAGTTTTCACAATGCTGTAGACACTGTATTATCACATTATGTATGTCTTATAACAAATACTCCATAAGGGAGTTATTCCCATCTGACAGATGAACAGATCGGAAATGTTACACTTTAATTTCTGGCACACTACCGTTCAATGTTAGAAACAATATTGCCTGATGCAGAGGTTAAACTAGTGATCTTCCGTGTTTGATAGATGGCAGTTATCTGGAGAGCTTTTAAGTGACACCAATTCCTGAAATGGAGATTTGCCTGAAGAAGAATTTTTTAGGCAGTACACCTGGGAATAACCCTGTAAGGAGGCGGGGGAAGCAGGATTGGACAGAGGGTGACTGAGAATTATGAGGCCTTTGCAAACAGGGCCCCTACTATCCCAGCAGAAAATGAAACCTCGGAAGACTCTTCAAAATTGTCCTCAGTGGAGACAGAGAGCTGGGCCCGTGTATTCTTGCATCAGCTGATCTTTAGAAGCAGACTGTTCCAGGGAAGGTTGTTTCCTTCTGATGTGGGCATTTGCTGGAAAGGAACTCAGCTATGAGCTCTCAGTAGCCAACACTCACAGCAGCTGGGGGAATGGGCACCTGGAGCCTGAAGGCTTGACCTGGGTGGTACTCCAAAACATTAGTATTTCTTTTTTTTGAGTTGGGGTCTTGCTTTGTTTCCCAGGCTGGGGTACAGTGTCCCAATCATAGTTCACTGTAACCCCAAACTCCTTGGCTCAAGTGATCCTCCCATCTTGGCCTCCCAAAAAGCTGGGATAGTGATATGGCTTGGCTATGTCCCCACCCAAATCTCATCTTGAATTGTAGCTCCCATAATTCCTTTGTGTCTTGGAACAGACCTGGTGGGAGGTAGTTAAATCATGAGGGGCAGGTCTTTCCAATGTTGTTCTTGTGATAGTGAATAAGTCTCATGAGCTCTGATGGTTTTATAAATGGAAGTACCCCTGCACAAGCTCTCCTGCCTGTGACCATGTAAGACATGGCTTTGCTTTTTCTTGCCTTCTGCAATGATTGTGAGGCCTCCCCAGCCATGTGGAACTGTGAGTCCATTAAAACTCTCCTTTATAAATTATTCAGTCTTGTGTATGTCTTTATTAGCAGCATGAGAACAGACTAATACAGATGGTATTTCTTATTTAAGTCCTTGGATGAAAATAGTTGAATAGTTGGCATTATCAACCAAGAATCTGGAGAACCAAGCCTTACACATTAAGAGAACTGAACTACTGACCACAGAGCAGAATGACCTTAGCTTTTCACCTAGTGTGGCACAGTTTACAAAAACACATCCAGTTTCATTTTTTCATTTGAGACTCAAAACAACCACTGAGATGCTTTAGTTTTACAGGACAGGACATTGATACTCAAAGACTTATGTGCCCGTCACTCACACAGAAGTTCCTCAGACTTACTCTATGGCCAGTCCTCAGTTTATTTGGGCCCTGATCTTTGTGTGTTTTAGCCTTGTGTCCAAAACACCAGTGTGGTAATAAAACCTCAAATTCCCTTCATCTCTAACTTTTGACAACCTTTTAAACTTCCATACAAAGTATAAGCCAAGCCCATTTAATAATTTTAAATGTTAAACACAGAAACCGCACATCACTGCATAAATATCTGTTTTATAAGTCACTTCTAATAAGAAAGGCTATTAGATTATATATTTTTGCATAAAATAAATCTGTTAGTCTTGACATCCACTACATCTTACTTACGCACATGTTGTATTGGAAATGGATGAAATGTCATAGGAACATATCTAAGGAAAGTTTTTATGCTTAATATCTCAATATAAAGTGTAATAGGACCCTTTTAAACAGTACAGTACGTCGGTGGGGAAGAATATAGAAAAAAAATTGAAAACCATGGTCACTTTTGTTTTTTTCTACCAATCCACATTTTCCCTAAAATCTGAAGAATCTGCACTGAGTTCACCCTGGGAATGTTCAGGAAATGATGTGGTCGTTATTGGGAGAACCACAAACAAGCACAATGTTTAAGAAAGTTAAGAGATTTGTAAAAAGATTCAGGGCACACTGAGCCTTCATTCCACAAAGATGGAAAATAACGACATCTAAATTCTTTACAAAACTGTCATTATTTAACTTAACAGGAGGAATATTAGTCAAACAATAATTTTATAGGGGGAAAAACTGAAATACAGGTCTGCTGTCTGAGTTTAGCCACAGGGCGTGGTTAGTATATGGCAATAATTTAACTTGGCAAAAGCCGAGAAAGAGAGTTTAAATCTAGCAGTTCCGTGTTTGCTTTGGACATTTTGGAGAATTCAGGAATTAAATCTGCAGTCTCTTATGGGAAGAGACCACTTGATTCTGCAGGTAAGAAAATGATGGTGAGACAGCTGTTTCTGGGAGGAGGGGTCACAGAAGGAACTTTCTGTAACAGGACACAGATCCTGATGGTCTGGAGGAATTCCAGTTGCCAACATCTCCAGCCCGGATTGCACCTGGAGGCTAAGGAGAGGGGACAATAGTCTTTAATAAGGCTGGGAGGAAGAAGATATTATGAACCAAAACTCAGTAAAAAAGCGAGGAAGGATGAAGGCTCCTAGAAGCTTCTCATTTACCTTCTTGGAGGTCATCAGAAAATATACACCAGGAAACTCCACAGTATGAGCTCAAAAGACTTTGAGCCTGTTTGGGCTGTGTCTTCTTTCCTATAAAAATTTGTTAAGAAAATCTTAAAACACAGAGGCAAGAAAAGGGATGTGAGAATGTGTGAATGTGTAGAGACTAGATTCTACTCCTCAGTAGGCTACAGAATAGGGAAGGCAGGTATATTAACCAATTTTCATGCTGCTGATAAAGACAGACCTGAGACCTGGAAGAAAAAGAGGTTTAATTGGACTTACAGTTCCATACGGCTGGGGAGGCCTCAGAATCATGGTGCTCAGTAAAAGGCACTTCTTACGTGGCAGTGGCAAGAGAAAATTAGGAAGATGTAAAAGCAGAAATCCCTGATAAAACCGTCCGATCTCATGAGACTTACTCACTACCACACGAAGAGTGAAACCGCCTCCATTATTCAAATTATCTCTCACTGGGTCCCTCCCACAACATGTGGGAATTATGGGAGTACAATTCAAGATGAGATTTGGGTGGGGACACAGCCAAACCATATCAGCAGATAAGACAGGGGAAGGAAAAGCACTGTATATGAAAAAGCAGGAAATAAAGGCTGAATCCTCGGGAGACTGCTCACAGAGGAAAGAAAAGCTGAATATCAGTCTTGAGCTGAGAAAAATACCTGGCACTGAGCAGTAAAAACTCCCATGTGCTGATCAGTAACTCCCAAATTGCTATCTCTAACCTTGTCTGCCTCCCCCTTCTTTCCACCTCACTCCTAGGTTTGTGTCTCATGTGTCTTCTAGACTTGTTCCCATTTACGACTCACTGGGATCTCCAGTTCAGCCCGTGTACTGATTTGCGTAGTCCTAAAAGTGGCAACAGCATTTGCCTTTCTCTTTTTTCCTGCATTTCCTAATCTCACTGGTGTCTCTCCATTTCTTTCCACTTGGATTATTGGACTAGCCTGGACTAGTATGTTTTCACTGCACTCTTCTGTACCATTTCCCTACTCATGAAGTTTTGAATGACTCTTTGTCAACCTGACGATTTGTGCATGCTTGGATGGTAACCCCCAATCCTCACCAGCTGGGCCTTTTCCTTCACATAGGACCTCAGTTAAGCTTGACCAGACTTTTCTTAAAGAACAGCCTTGTTTCAAATTGCTCATCTTGGCTGGGTGCAGTGGCTCACTCCTGTAATCCCAGCACTTTGGGAGGCCAAGGTGGGTGGATCATCTGAGGTCAGGATTTTGAGACCAGTCTGGCCAACATGGTGAAACCCCTATCTCTACTAAAAATACAAAAATTAGCCAGGCGTGGTGGCAGACACCTGTCATCCCAGCTACTCGGGAGGCTGAGGCATGAGAATCGCTTGAACCCAGGAGGCAGAGGTTGCAGTGAGCCAAGATGGTGCCACTGCACTCCAGCCTGGGTTACAGAGCAAGACTCCACCTCAAAAAAAAAAAAAAAAAGCCTATCTTGCTCAGCACCTTTTCTTGTATGGTATCCTCTTTTCTGGAGAGCCATTCCATCTCTGCCTGTCCACATTCTGCACTCCAGCCTGGGTTACAGAGCAAGACTCCCCTCAAAAAAAAAAAAAAAAAAGCCTATCTTGCTCAGCATCTTTTCTTGTATGGTATCCTCTTTTCTGGAGAGCCATTCCATCTCTGCCTGTCCACATTCTCCAATGCATCTTCAATTTTTTATGCCATAGGGTACCTCTTTTGAAGCCCCCCCCTTTTTTTTTAACCCCATGGAACTTAAAAACATCAAACTGATAGTTTATTTATAGTCAAAAGACAACATCTCTTTACAGTTACAGACATGTGTGGATCCATGGTTGAAGGCAATTGCTTTTTCAAGACCATGATACTGAGGAAGTTAATCATGTCATTGGTGCAGGCAGGTGTAAGGCACTAATGACTATTTCTCCTGGGCTAGAGTGAGGCCTAATTAAATACTGTGCCTCACAACAGAGAAGTTCCCTTAGGATGAGGTGCCTTTTTTCTCCCTCTCGGGATCTCTCTACTCTAGACAGACACACAGTCTAGTATCTTGATACTGGAAGAAGCAAAAAACACACCACAGCAGTTCTTCCATCTTTCTCCACTCATACAAACTTCTTTCTTCTCCCGTTTCTAAACTAAAACACCTAAGCATACAAAGAGGTGGAAGCAGATAAAAGATCCTAGTGTGGGGAGGTAGGGAGGTGGGGTAATGAGTGTGCGATAAAAATGCGTGGACCCCAGCTCAGCTATTCCAAACAATCAGATAACACCATTAAAATCCATTCTCTTTTTTTATTTTTTACTTTGTGTTTTGTTTGTCTTTTGAGGCAGAGTCTTGCTCTGTTGCCCAGGCTGGAGTGCAATGGTGCCATCTTGGCTCATTGCAACCTCCACCTCCCAGGTTCAAGCAATTCTCATGCCTCAACCTCCTGAGTAGCTAGGATTACAAGCACATGGCTTATTTTATTTTATTTTTAATAGATACAGGTTTTCATCATGTTGGCCACACTGGTCTCGAACTCCTGGCCTCAAATGATCCACTCACCTGGGCCTCCCAAAGTATTGGGATTACAAGCGTGAGCCACTGCACCCAGCCTAACACTGTTAAAATCTTACTGCAGTCAGTTACTTCCTTCTTTGCCCTTAAAAGTGGTTACACATATTACTTTAGTACAAAGCATATAAAAATCTTAACAAAGGAGGACTGGGCACAGTGACTCATGGCTGTAATCCCAGCACTTTGGGAGGCTGAGAGGGGAGGATCACTTGGGGCCAGAAGTTTTTTTTTATTTTTTTATTTTTTTATTTTTTTATTTTTTATTTTATTTTATTTTTTTGAGACGGAGTCTCGCTCTGTCGCCCAGGCTGGAGTGCAGTGGCCGCACCTCAGCTCACTGCAAGCTCCGCCTCCCGGGTTTACGCCATTCTCCTGCCTCAGCCTCCCGAGTGGCTGGGACTATAGGCGCCTGCCACCTCGCCCGGCTAGTTTTTTGTATTTTTTTAGTAGAGACGGGGTTTCACCGTGTTAGCCAGGATGGTCTCGATCTCCTGACCTCGTGATCTGCCCGTCTCGGCCTCCCAAAGTGCTGGGATTACAGGCTTGAGCCACCGCGCCCGGCCTTGGGGCCAGAAGTTTGAGACCAGCCTGGCAACACAGTGAGACCCAAACTTCACAAAAAGTAAAATACATTAGCCAGGCTTGGTGGTGCACACCTAAGGTTCCAGCTACTCGGTAAGCTGAGGTGGGAGGATGGCTTGAGCTCAGGAGATAGAGGCTGCAGTGAGCTATGACCACACCACTGGACTATATAGCCTGGGTGACAGAGCAATCCTGTCTGTAAGAATAAAAAACACTCTTAACGAAGAGTTCCCAAACCTGCCCTTCACCTGTGGGAAGTGCTAGGCCTTGATGAGATAATTGGCTAGGCCTGCTCTGAAAATGGAAACCACCCCTACAAGGTGTAATCAACCATGAATCTGCACGAAGAAACATGCTGAATGCAAGACTTTCTAAGCACAAGCTTTATTCTGGTATGTGGAACGTTTAGGCATTTCTTGGTAATTTATTAAGTATTCATGCGGCTGAGTGTTCTCCTATGCCAGGCACATATTTTTTCCCCAGAGAGTACCTGGCAGTATTTTATAAAAGACTTACCACAGGAACCTTTAATGTCTGCAATAGAATAGTAGTAATATTCCCAGTGCAGCACAGCGAGACATCTGTAGTAACCCTGTTGTTGTTGACCATATTCACCTAAACATTGAAGGAGCATTTTTTTCAAATGCCACTGCGTGCCAGAAAAAAAAAAAAAAAACAAAAAACAGGCAATTGTTTTAAAATACATGCCCCTAGGCCACATTCCCAGAGAGCTTAATGTTGTTGATCTATGGTGAGCCATTAATTAGCATTTTTAATAACCATCACAGCTTATTCTGATGAAGGTGCTATTCAGTACTCCTCTCAGAGCAAGTAAATTTAAAGAGCTATGTGAAGCAGTGGTATCAACTGTAAGTTTTTTAACTTTTATTTTAAGTTCAGGAGTACAAATGCAGGTTTGTTACATAGGTAAACTTCTGTCATTGGGGTTTGTTATGCAGATTATTTTATGGGTATGAAGCCTAGTAGCAATTAGTTACTTTTCCTGATCCTCTCCCTCCTCCTACCCTCCACCCTCCAGTAGGCCCCAGTGTGTGTTGTTCCCCTCTATGTGTCCATGTGTTCTCCTCATTTAGCTCCCACTTATAAGTGAGAAGATGTGGTATTTGGTTTTTTGTTCCTATGTTAGTTTGCTAAGGATAATAGCCTCTGGCTCCATCTATGTCCCTGAAAAGAACATATTCTCATTCTTTTTTTATGGCTGCATAATATTCCATGGTGTATATGTACCACTTTTCTTTATTTCCTTTATTCAGTCTATCATTGCAATTTTTTAAAGAAAACTAATGAGTTGCTCCATAAAGCAATGGCATATACCATAGTAGCATAACTACTACAGCTTTTGCAGATGATAATTTTATGTCTTTTTGTTTTCCAAGAGAAAGGGGAAAAAGACAAACACCTTCTGACAGCCTTTTGTAGGCTAGATAGCTTTCACACAGCTTGCTAAATCCATAAACAGTGACATGATTATTAATTAATACTTAATTTTTATACCACACTTTATTTCAGATAATACTTAAAGCAAGATAAAAGTAGTCATCTTCTGACTTTAGAAATAGGAGAAAGTGAAATTCAGAAATATTTAGGTTCTTTTGGAGTTTATAGAACATAAAACGGCAAAAATTGAATTCAAACTAAAGTCTGACTCTGCAATCCGTTCTCCTTCCCAGATTTTTGTGGAATTAAAACTAATTTTGTAGAGGGAAAATATTTAGTGTCTGTGTGTGTCTCTGAGAGTAAAGGCAGATAATAAGACTAGGAAATAAACAGAAGAGTTCATGGATAATATGTTAGCCCTCACCATATTTCCCTGCATTTTACTTTCACAAGTATTGATCTTTAGATTTGAGGTTGAAATTTTTCATGCTTTTTCTCAGCCTGAAGGTAATTTTTTTCTGGAACATATAATTGAGAGCAATGCATGAATGGAAAATACTTTTCCCCCCCATTTTAACTGCATTCTTTGGCTATTTTTATATTTGAAGAACTTGAAAGGCCAGACTTTAGAGCTGAAAGGTTCCATATGCCCAGTTTTACTTAGGAAGAGACTGTTGGCATATGTACAATGGAAAAGCTGAGTATGTGGTTGATAAACAATTGAAAACATAGCTTTTGAATATGAACAACATGAAATCTTGTGTTGTGATTCAGTGACTTGCATGTAGCTGTGGTTTGTCTCTAATATTTCTTTGTAAAATTATATGCTTCCTTGTGGATAATTAAATGTTCCTTATTTACCTTTTCTTTGGATATGTCTACAAATTATTTCCAATAGTTGATTTGTGATTTTAAACTTTCAACTAAAAAGAAAAATTTTTCTCTTGTCTTTTCTTCTCAGTTGCCATGTTCATCTCTTTTCAAGTGCTCCATTTCATACTCAGTTTTTAAAAAACTGTAAAATGCCCTTTTTGAAAAGATTTGATTGAAGTGTTATCATATTGAAAAATTGAAACCAATTGGAAAGTTGAAAGTTGTCTAACTAAAGGAGAAAGGTTTAGTATTCAGCCAATGAAACACCAGGGAAAATTTAAGAGTTGTATTAATATTACTGTGTTATACAAAAAAATTACAATGTATGATTAAGTGGAAAAGCAGGTAACAAAATCATTTCAGTTTTTATTGTGAAGTATATCAAACATCCAGAAAACAACCTATAAAATATATTGAAAAATTCTATCAAATCTACACTCAATGCTGCATTTTTGTAAGACATTTTAAACACAGAAACAAGATTTCAAATATGGTTGAGGCCCTCATCACTGTTCTGGCTTTTTTTTTGTTTCTTTTTTTGAGACGGAGTTTCACTCTTGTTTCCCAGGCTGGGGTGCAATGATGCAATCTCGGCTCACTGCAACCTCTGCCTCCCAGGATCAAGCAATTTTCCTGCCTCAGTCTCCCAGGTAGTTGGGATTACAGACATGCACACCATGCTTGGCTAATTTTTTGTATTTAGTAGAGATGGGGTTTCACCATGTTGGTCAGGCTGGCCTTGAACTCCTGACCTCAGGTGATCTACCTGCCTCAGCCTCCCAAAGTGCTGGGATTACAGACTTGAGCCACCACACCCGGTCACATCATCCTTTTTGAATCCATGTTATTCACTCATTCCTCAGTTAACCGGTAAGAGGACCTCATGTTTACCATTCTTATCCATGGTTTTGCATTGATAAACATATTTTTATGTGTGTAAACAGTGCATAGAAATTAGGTGCAACATTTTAAATTTTATGCGAATTTGATAAATTTATATACTCTGAAATTTGCTTTTTAATCCTCTTCCCAACATTATACTTTTTAGATTTTCTCATGCCATCCTTACAGATTCAATTTATTCATTTTTTCTGTTATGTAATATTGCATTAGATAACTATGCCACAATTTATTTATCTGTTCTCCTGTGGATGGACATTTAGGTTGTTTCTATTTATTCACTAATATACACAACGAGAACGAATCTCATTGAATGCCAGTTTCTTCGGGATTTGCACCTGTAAGTGGGATTCCTGGATCATTGAGCAAGAGCATTTGCAACAATTAGATTGTTCGAGATGATTTCTGATATGATTTGTCTGTGCCCTTACCCAAATCTCATCTTGAATTGTGGCTCCCATAATTCCCATGTGTCATGGGAGGGACCTGGTGGGAGATAATGGAATCATGGGGTGGTTTCCCTATACTGTTTTCATGGTAGTGAATAAATCTCACAAGATCTGATGGTTTTATAAAAGGAAATCCCTTTTGCTTGGTTCTCATTCCCTCTTTGCCTGCCACCATGTAAAACTTGCTTTTCACCTTCTACCGTAATTGTGAGGCCTCCCCAGCCACAGGGAACTGTGAGCCTATTAAACCTCTTTTTCTTTATTAATTACCCAATCTTGGGTATGTCTTTATTAGCAACATGAAAATGGACTTATACAGTTTCCAAAGCATTTGTATACATTTATACATCCACCACCAGGAATTGGTGCTCCTGTTTTTCCAAATTCTCACTAACATAATTTTGTCAGACATTTAAATTTTTCCTGAAAGATGAATAGGACATAATAGTCTGTTGTTTTAACTGGAGTTTTCCTGATGCAATCTTTCATAAGTGCTTTGGCTATGCCATCAGTTGCGTATTTTTTTTTTTTTCTATTGAGATATTTTATTCTGATTGGGTCATATAAATTCTTTAGATATTCAGAAAACTAATTCTTTGTTGGCTAAAATTTCCCAATTTTGTTTGTTCTTCAAAATTGTGGTAACTATTCTTGGTAAGTAAGTTTTCTGTATAAATTTTAGAAGCACATTTGAAGTTTGACAGAAACCTTGTTGAGATCTTGATTGGGACTGCATGAAACTTACAGTGTAATTTGGGGAAAATGAACACTTTTCTCATATTTCCTCCAAACCACGAGCATGTTATCTTTTCACTTATTTGGATTCTTTATGTCCTTCACAAATATTTTATACATTCCTCAACAGAGATCTTGCATATTTCTTGTTAAGTCTATTTCTAGGTACCTTATTTTTTTGATCATGAATGTGATCTTTTTGTTAGTGCAATTTCTTTTTTTTTTTTTTTTTAAGTGCATAGCTTTATTTGGTGGGCTTGGGAAATACATCATGGTGAGAGAATAAATCAATTAAAGTACTACAGATGCAGGGACCAATAACATTAAAAGAGGCATACACAAAATGAGTAGCTGAAATCATTTTCATAAGAGGGCTTGACTCATGGAAGAAAAATTTTAATTATAGTGGCAAAAAATTCTGTATAAAGTAGAAATTGGCTTCAATAACAGTAAAGAATGTGCGTTAGAACATAGAGGCAACTGGATGTAAAATTCTGGTAGCAATTTAACAGAACAGTCTCAGATGGTTAGGCTGAGACCAACACCTAATTGGAACAAAATCCTTGTGTGCAGGAAAGTTTGGATGATACTTGGAGAAATATTATACGCACATAAACTAAATTGAATTGTTTTCACAAGTGTTGCAAAGCTTTATATCATAAAAGGTGTTTTTTACTACACGTACTTCAATTTCCCAGCAAGAGTGATGGAGAACATCTAAACACAGAAGAGAGAATTCATGCAAGATATCTAACTCCTTCATATAATAATGCAAACAGTTCAAAATCATTGCACTAATTATATCTAAGGCTTTCTGCAACAACAAGGTGATGGTTATAGAAGCATGGTCCCTGGTACGAACATCTAGAAAGCAGCCACTCCCTTCTACATGTGTTCTCTTTTTGCATTTCTTTCTTCATTTTTCTTAATCAAGTCTCTGTTGTCATTGCTGCTTTGCAAAACTGGTAAAAACAAAATTGTAATCATTGAACATAGCACTCTGGCAATCAAGACATTTAAAACTTTCAATATTCTAGGGTGAAGAAAACATGGTGTGCCATTTAGAGCTCTGATTAGCTAACAAGGTTGTCACAAATTTTCCTGGCTTGAAGACATTCACAACTGTCCTCATCAAGTCATCATAGGAGGTATGACATACGTTTCTTTTAAAACTAACGTAAGGTTCTGGAGTGATATGAATAGTCCAATAAGTTCTATCTTATTTCATTCCATTCATTGGCTCCCCCAAGAATTGAACAGTGTGGCATCAATGACAGGATCTGGTATCAAGTCATGAATTTCATTCTAGAGAGTGACGTCATCTACAGTGACACCATCTTTCATGCAGGACTGGTCCATAACTGCTGCGTCAAGCACACTCATCAGAATTTCCAGGGTTTAATCTGTCTGACTGATTATCCCACTCCCTGGGAAACTCAGTACATACAAGTACCAACATCAGAATTCATACATCTCATACAACATGCTGCTCCATTTGGGAAAGTTGCCTTAAGAATCTCTGTTCCTTCCTGGAAATTCTGGCATCCTTGGTTAAGAAGCTTCATGAAATTCTTACGCGAATAAAAGAAGTTTTGAACTGAGTCAAACCCATTGTCATGTCTAGCAAGCTTCAACATGGGAACCAGTGCTTGCGGAAAGAGGGTAGTTCCACATGTCTGCAAAATGAGACGTCTCTTGGAGACAAACAGTAGACTCTTACTGAGTACATAAGCTTCCTATTTGTCAGTTTTTGTCAGGCTTAGGATTGAACATTGACATTTTTCAAATGTATTCAGTTGGTGCAAAAGTAATTACAGTTTTTGCCATTACTTTTCATACTTTTAATATGACTTACATTATTTTTAATACGACTCACTCAGATCTTGGGGTAGTGCAAAGATCCCCAGATCCTTGGGAGCAGCAAACCTCCAGCAGCTTCTTGTCCCCTTTGAAAAAATGTCTACTTTCATCACCATGAGAAAAGTGAACAACCAACAACTCAGAAAATTGTTTAAATTAGACCTTTTCTCTCACCACTGCCACCACTACTGCAGATTGTTCCAGCTGTGTTACCAAATTCAGGTTGCTTTTATTTTCATGCTATAATTTTATATTAACTGCTTAAAAAAAAACTGGCAAGTTATAGTGACTTATGCCTGTAATCCAAACACTTTGGGAGGCCAAGTATGGAGGATCACTTGAGGCCAGGAGTTTAAGACCAGCTTGGGCAACATAACAAGACCCTGTCTCTATAAAACATTTTTTAAAATAAAAATTAGTCAGACATGGTGTCACATGCCTGTAGTCCTAGCCTCTCAGGAGGCTGAGACAGGAGGATCACTTGAGCCCAACAGTTGGAGGCTGCAGTGAGTTCTGATCATGCTACTGTACCTCCAGCCTGGGCAACTGAGCAAGACCCCATCTCTAAAAACACACACACACATTTTATATATACACATACACACACGCATACACATACACACACACACATATATATACACACACATATATGAGAAACTCTTCAAAAAATATATACATACACACACACACAAATAAAATAGATAAAGACTAACAAAATTTTCCCAGCTGTGTGTGTGAGAGTGAAAGTTGAATGTAAGTCTGTTGGAAATAGAAGCAGATATAGTTCAGTCTCTTGTAGTCCATTGTATCCTCATTAGAGAGAGAAGAGTGAGTGCTAGCTAATGTCACCAGCCATGCTGTGTAAGCCTGCAGTTTCTAATTGTACATTACTGTCGGATAGTATGTGATTTACTTTCTATGTAGGTTCTGTATTCAGCAACCTTGCTAAACATTCTAATTTCTAGTGGCTCATAGATTCTCTTGGATGTCTCCATAAGTGTTCCCCAAAATGTGGTCTCTTGATGAGTGGCATCAGGATCATCTGAGAAACTGTTCAAAATGCAAATTACAGGCTCAACCTGGCCCACCAAAACAGAAACTACAGATGTGGTTACATTAAGAAACATGAGTTGGGCAGATTATCCTGGCTTCTCTTTTTTGTTTGTTTGTTTTCCTTTTTTTGAGATGGAGTCTCACTCTGTCACCCAGGCTGGAGTGCAGTGGAGCAATCTCAGCTCACTGCAACCTCCACCTCCTGGGTTCAAGTGATTCTTCTGCCTCAGCCTCCAGAGTAGCTGGGATTATAGGCGCCTGCCACCATGCCCGGTTAATTTTTGCATTTTTAGTAGAGATGGGGTTTCACCATATTGGCCAGGCTGGTCTCAAACTCCTGACCTTTAGATCCACCCACCTCGGCCTCCCAAAGTGCTGAGATTATAGTCATGAGCCACCGTGCCCGGCTGTGGCTTATCTTTTTAGGCTCAAATAATCACATAAGTTTTTTAAATCAGAGAAGCTTTCCAGGCTGTGACTAAAGGATATGAATATAGAGAAATATAAGGAAAGATACAGGTGGTCATGCTTAGACTAGGAAGCAGATTCTCCTGTAAAGTCTCTAGAAAGAGACAAAATGCTCCCAATACTCAGATTTTAGTCCAGAGACATGGATGTCAGGCTTCTATAAAACTGTAAGATAATAAATTTGTGTTGGTCGGGCGCGGTGGCTCAATCCTGTAATCCCAGCACTTTGGGAGGCTGAGACGGGTGGATCACAAGGTCAGGAGATCGAGACCATCCTGGCTAACACGGTGAAACCCCGTCTCTACTAAAAAATACAAAACACTAGCCGGGCGAGGTGGTGGGTGCCTGTAGTCCCAGCTACTCGGGAGGCTGAGGCAGGAGAATGGCGTAAACCTGGGAGGCGGAGCTTGCAGTGAGCTGAGATCCGGCCACTGCACTCCAGCCCAGGCGACAGAGCGAGACTCCGTCTCAAAATACAGAAATAAATAAATAAATAAATAAATAAATAAGTAAATTTGTGTTGTTTTAAGTCACTTGGTTGGTAGTAATTTGTCACAGCAGAAATAGAAAACCAATACAATTTATATTTAGTAAAATTCGCCCTTTTCGTCTGTCTTTACAGAGTTTGACAAATGCATGCAGCTACATAATCACTGCCACACTCAAGATATAGAAGATTTCCATCACTCTAAAGTATCCCTTTATGGCACTTTGCAGTTAAACTTGTCCCCACTAACTCCTGGCAATCCTTGACTTACTTTCTGTTACTAGTTTTGCATTTTCCAGAATATCATATAAATGAAATCAAAGAGCATGTAGCCCCTTGTGAATGGCTTTTTTAAAAAATTAGAGTCTCGCTCTAATGCCCAGGTGATCGTAGCTCACTGCAGCCATATACTCCTGGGCTCAAGCAATCCTCCCGCCTCAGCCTTTGAAGTAACTGGAACTACAGGTGTTACCCACCGTGCCTGGCTAATGTATGTGTATATGTGTGTGTGTGTGTGTGTGTGTGTGTGTGTGTCTGTGTGTGTCTGTGCGTGTGGCGGGGGAACAGGGTCTTACTGTGTTGTCAGCCAGGTCTTGAACTCCTGGACTTAAGCAATCCCCTTACCTCAGTCTCCCAGCGTGCTGGGATTATACCTGTGAATCACCATGCCCAACCTTCAATGGCTCTTTTTACACCTAGCATCATTGTTTTGTTGCATGTTGTCAGTAGCTTGTGCCTTTTCATGGCTGGGCAGGATTCCATTGTAGTAATGCACCACAGTATCTTATCTATTCAATGATTGACAGACATTTGAGTGTTTCCAATATTGAACACTGCCTTAAAAGGTACCAATGATATTGTTTTTTTCAGGTTTGGTGAAGCCAACAGATCAGGAGACAACTGCCATCGGGAAGGTACTTTGTTATTCACAGTTTCCAAGGGAAGGGGTTATGCCATGGTAGGCAGGACCACACAGGGAAGCACCTGGGTCAGTCAGGAGGGAGAAGCAGAGAGGAGAGGGCGGAGGCACAGTCTTGATTGTAGTTTTCACAGAAAGGAATGAGAAAGACAGGCCAAGCAGCTGGGCAGGTTTAGGATTCGAGTGAAGAATTTCAGCAGGCTCTAGGCCGCAGGGGTGGTCTCTCTTTGTCTTCATATCTGGCTTTGGGTTGATTTAGGGCAGTGGAGTAGTATCCCAGGATGAGTTGTTTGCCGTCTCTAGGGATTAGCTAACCCAAGAAGGGAAGGTCTTTCCCTGAATCCATAAGTTCCCAAGATAGCGAAGCATCATAGAATATAGACAGATTTAAAAACATGATTACTGTAAGTATTATTAATAAAGTTGCTATAAACATTGCGTATAGCTTTTTTGTGGGTACATGCTTTTATTTCTCTTGGATAAATATCATGCAACTGATGAGTCATATGGTAAGTGTGTGTTTAACTTATAAGGAGCTGCCAAACTCTTTTTCAAAGTGGCTGTACCATACACGTGGACATAGAGAGTGGAAAAGTGGACCCTGGAGACTCCAAAAGGTGGGAAGAGGGGGAAGGCTGAAACATTACCTGTTGTGTACAATGTTCATTATTTGGGTGATGGTTACACTGAAAACCTAGATTTCACCACTATGCAATATGTCCATGTCATAAAAACATACTTGTATTCCCTAAATCTATAAAAGTAAAAAGTTTTAAGAAAGGTTGGGCGCGGTGGCTCATGCCTGCAATCCCAGCACTTCGGGATGCCAAGGCGGGTAGATCACGAAGTCAGGAGATCGAGACCATCCTGGTCAACATGGTGAAATCTCGTCTCTACTAAAAATACAAAAAAATTAGCTGGGTGTGGTAGCGCACAACTGTAGTCCCAGCTACTTGGGAGGCTGAGGCGGGAGAAGCGCTTGAACCTAGGAGATGGAGGTTGCAGTAAGCCAAGATCACATCACTGCACTCCAGTCTGGCAACAGAGAGAGATTCTGTCTCTAAATTAAATTAAATTAAAATTAAAAATAAGACAAGGTAGCTATACCATTTTGTGTTACCACCAGCCATGACAGTTTTTCCTCATTCATGCTAACACTTGGTATTGCCTTTTTTTTTTCTTTTAGTTCTAGTCATTCAAGAACTGTATTGACTGTAGTCCCAGCTGCTCAGAAGGTTGAGGTGGGAGGATCTCTTGAGCCTGAGAGGTGGAGACTGATGAGCCAAGATCATGCCAATGCATTCCAATGTAGGCAACAGAATGAGACCCTGTCTCAAAAAAAAAAAAAAAAAAATTGATATATCATCGTGGTTTTAATTTGCAAGCATCTTTTCATGAGCGTATTTGCCATGTGCATATTTTTTCACTGAAATATCTGTTCAGACATTTTATGTATTTTTTAATTAGCTTGTTTTGTTATTATTAAATTATATTCCTTGATATAGTCTGGATACAATATCTTTATGAGATATACATTGCAAATATTTTTGTGTTTTACAATTATTAATGAATGCCAAGTTTTATTAAATGCTTTTTAATCCTTTTTAAATTATGTGTTTTTTCTTTAATCTGTTATAGTGGCTGATCATATACAAATTTTCTAAATTTTGAACTACCTTAAATTCCCGGAATAAATGTCAATTGATAGTGCTAGTTTAATACTTTGTCGCATTTATTCACTAATATGTTCTCTCAAATTTTATAATACTCATAGATAATCTACAATTATCTTTTTTTCTGCCTGTCTTTGTGCGTTCTTGATATCAGTGTCATTCTAGTCAGATTATGCAAACTGGTTAGTTTCTCCTTATCTTAATTTTCTGAAATAGATTGTATAAGAGTAGCTGCCTCTCACATAATCAAACACATCAGGTCACAAGTCAGCTCCCTTTATTATTATTATTACTTTTTCAGTCCTGCAGACTGATCTCTGGGAATGTTCATTATTTTTCTCCAGTCTGGATTGGGATTGGGTGCACCCTTGGCCTTCTGCACAGCTTTTAGTTCAACAGCATCCTGGGAATTCTTTTCACTTTTTTCTGCATTGTGTACTCTGTTCATAAGATCTACTCTCTCTGTCTCTCTTTCTCTTTCTTTTTACTGTCGTTTTGGTGGAACGTATCTTCTCAAAACCTGAAAAATGGTCCATAGGGAATACACTGCTCCTGAGAACTTGCATGTCTGAAAATGTCTAGCCTATACTTACACTTTTAATTATTTGACTGGAAATAGAATTCTAAATGATAAACCATTTCCTATACGTTTTGTAGGTAATTTCCTATTCTGTCTTTTAGGGCAGTTATGGAGTAAGTTGATGCCATTCTGATCCCTTTGGTATGTGGCCTAAACCTGTCCCTCTACCTCTTTTCTTATCCCTACAAACTCCTGAAATGTCCGAATGATAATTTTAATATCTGTCAGTCTGTTAGGCAGTGTGTGATATCTCATCACTTAATGAGACCTTAAGAATATTTGAACTGAAATGCTAGGAGTCACCTTGTGGATTCCTTTCTACATAGTGAGGCAAGAAAATCCACAAACACTAATGTGTTCACCAAGTGGAGAAATCCACCAGACATAGGACATGAGTTAAATTAGGCCCATTTGTCAAATAGATGGAATTCTATTCACATTTACTCCATTTATCAAATGAGACAGCTCTTCCTTCTGTGTGATTTTCCTCCCCACTTTCATTTACTTCATGCTGAAGAGAAAAGTCGATGGTTTGGGATGAATGCTGGGAAAAGAGAGTGCTCACCATAGATTTCTGTCATAATATACCTACATATAAAATTTCTTTAAGCCAAGTGATTAAATGAAAGGTTAGAACCTATTGCTGACATACTGATGTGACCTAAAAGACACATATATTAGTTTTAAATTACTTCATATATTAAAACAGGTTCCAAAATCTTAACATTATGTTAAAGTGAAACTCATGGCAGCATCCATGATTTGTTTTACCAATTAATCTTAAATAGGATAAGGTTGGCAAGACATGAAAAAAATGATCCAACAAAAGAAATACCTTAATACGCAGAGATAATTGTAAAGCATAATGCCAAACAAGCTAGAAATACAAACTCTGGAATTACCTACCCAGAAATACCTATGCTTGTTCCCTCACCCACAAGTCATATCCCATCTCTCCTCTTCTCATCCTGCACTCCATGTTCAGGGGTGCTGACCTAGTTGAACTTCAGGCTTCCTTTTTTTTTTTTTTTTTGAGATGAAGTTTCACTCTTGTTGCGCAGGCTGGAGTGCAGTGGCGCAATCTCAGCTCACTGCAACCTCTGCCTCCAGGGTTCAAGCGATTCTCCTGCTTCAGCCTCCCAAGTAGCTGGGATTACAGGCATCCACCACCATGCCCAGCTAATTTTTTGTATTTTTAGTAGCAACGGAGTTTCTCCATGTCAGTCAGGCTGGTCTCGAACTCCTGACCTCAGGTGATCTGCCCGCCTTGGCTTCCCAAAGTGCTGGGATTACAGGCCTGAGCCACAGGCTTCCTTCTTCTCCAGGTTCTGATTGGTAATGAAGCAGTATCGTTTGTCTGGGCTAAATACCTGAGGTTCGTCATCTCACACCAAGGAAACCAAGGATGTGGACACACAAGAAGAGAGTTTAAAAGTGGAGGTTTAATAGGTGAGAGAAAAGAGAAAAGGTCTCTCTCTTGCAGAGAGAGGGGGTCCTGATGGGTCGTCTGGTTCCATGGTGAAATCTATGGGGTTTTATAGACAAGCTTGAGGAGACAATGTCTGATTTATATATGGCAGGTGAGATTAGTAGGACCAGGTGTGCCATTTGCATAGCATGCGAAGAAGCTGGCCATTCTACCCTAATCTTTTATTATGCCGGTCACCTGGCCGGCATCACGTTGCCTGCTTTTTTACTGCACATGTGGCGACAAAGGAAAGGGAAGAGGGAACCTCCATGTTGAATACACCTGGCTTGAATAGAGAGAGACTGTAAGCGTTGAAGAGAACCGAGAGATTACTAGAGTTGTTGAACACAGAAAATAAGATCTTGGTGACTGCAAGTCAAAAGGGAGAAGAAAAAGACTATAAAAGGTTAATATGAATAACTTTGTAGTTTTGGGTGCCAGTGCCAGAAGTCAGAATGTGCAGAGAGGTAAATGGCTTAGGAGGAAAAAGAAGTTAAAGGTATCTTCTGGAATGCAGGTGGAGGGGTGAACGGCAGCTTTGGGGAAACCAGTGAGCTTGGATACAAATATGGGCACTGATTTGTTTTTCTAAGACCAGCCAAGTGGGCACAAAAGAACCAGCGGGTAGGCAAGTGTAGGAGAAAAACTGCAAGTTTATTTTGGTCACCTAGCTTCAGGGAAAGAAGGTAGGTAGGGAGAAGTCTGTCGGCCTCCGGCAAAGGAGGCCGGCAGAGTCCCCCAGTGGGGCTCTCAGACGGAGTTCCCACAGTCCTGACATCCCGACAGGAGTGGGGCTGTGAGAAGGCCGCGTGGGACGCTGGCCATGAGCGGCTTTTCTGGGAGTGGGAGGGCAATAGGCGGGGCACGGGCGTGTCGGGGGCGCTCCGCAGGTGCAAACAGGTAAATCTTGGTCTCTTTGGATTGACATCACCTGGCGCATGCCCAGTTGATCTGCACCTTCCCGGGCGCCGGCTGCATTTTCTCGCGGGCGGGAAGAGCTGGTGGTGAAGAAGAACCCGGAAGTGCGCCATCCTGCCTCCGTTCGTCCAAACAGGCACGCTTTTGCTTTGCGGGATTGAGGCCAATAGACTGTGATTTCAGAGGGAAATAGTCTGGGTGCGCTGCGTGAGAGCAAGGGATCTGGGCGTGGAGCCCATGAAGCAGAAGCAGTGAAGAAAAGAGAGATGAGAGGAGAGAGCACCCCGTCTTTTGGTGCCACTGAGATTTGGATGAAGGGGTTTCCAGGAAGACAGGGTTAGGGACAAAAGTATCAGGTAAGGGGAAAGAAAAGGTCAGGACAATTAAGAATGATGAACCCATTGGGTATTTTGGAGGCAGAAGTCAGACTGACAGGGTGAGGAAGGAACAGGGAAAGAAATAGCAGAGAAAGGACATGTAATTTTTACACATTTTGAGGGGATGATGATGTGAGCAGGAAACAGCCTTTCGAAATGAGTAGGGAAGTCTACCTAAGATTTCTTTGAATTTTTTTCCCAAAGCATACAGAGAGTGACATTTTCATTTCTTTTCTTTTTCTTTTTCTTTTCTTTTTTTTTTTTGAGGCAGGGTCTTGCTCTGTCTTCCAGGCTGGAGTGCAGTACAACCACAGCTCACTGCAGCCTCAACCTCCTGGGATCAATTGATCCTCCCACCTCTGCCTCCCAAGCAGCTGGGACCCCAGGCATGTGCTACCACACCAAGCTGACTTTTAAATTTTTTGTAGAGACAAGGTCTCACTACATTGGCCAGGCTGGTCTTGAACTCCTGGGCTCAAGCAATTCTCCCACCTTGGTTTCCCCTAAGTGCTAGAATTATAGGCATGAGCCACTGCACCTGGCTGGGAATGCCATTTTCAATCTCATTTATGCTTTCGTTTTTGCAATTTACCTCTCCTGTCCTTTGGTTGAGAGGTGGTCTTTGGTAGCATTATGGATTCCAGCATTCCAGGACACAGATTTGTGTGTATCTTTTTATTTTCATAACCACGTACAGCACATTTAAGCTTTGCCTTATAGCATTACCTCAGCCATTCTGCAGATGATGCTCCCAAGACTTCAGTGAGTTCTCTTTTGATCTCTTTAACGGAGTGAACTGTTTACTCCATTCAGACATTCTTATGCCCCTTTCTTATGCCCGTTATGCCCCATTTCCAGTCTCTACTTCCTTTTTATTTATTTATTTTTTGTGTGTGAAACTCCTAAAGCAAGTCTTGGCATTTAATAGTCCATTCAAGTTAAAGGTTTTGAAATTTGGTTTTTCATATTAGAAAATAGAAAACATCCATGGCAAACTCATGATTAAAGGGAAAAGTCCTACTTCCCTGATTCAAAAATGAGAAAGGAAAATTCTTATTTCTTCCTAAGAAAACTTTTGATCAAATTAACAACACTAGATTTTTATTACACAGAAGCTCCCAAGATGACTTTATAGGGCTGGATAATCATCTTTTAATTCCTTGCAGGAAAACCTTGAAAAGGTGAATGCAGATCCCACTGTGGTGCTTCATCAGAAAACAGAAAGTGAAGAGCAAGTTGATGAGCTACAGATAAAATAAACCCGGTGAGTAGACACATGTGACAGACCCAGCTGCAAAAGTGGAAAGTGTGAAGTGTGTTATTTCAGTTAGCGTAAGGAAATAAAATGTGATTCTAAAATGGAAAAAAAAAAAAAAAAAAAAGAGGAAGCTTGGAGATAATAGCAGCTGCTGAAATTGAAGAGTTGGCACCTTGCTTGCAGAAGGTATATAGGAAGAATAGACCCCGAGGGAAAGTGTAAGAAAAGATCTAGAGGTGTGTGGATTTTTCATTTTTTTTCCCGTCATTGCATTTGAAGACCAGTTCTTCCTTGGAGGGCTTAGAATTCTTTGTGTTCTTGCTGTGGTGATAACAATCTATATTGCACCCCAGCTTGTGCACGCCAAAGGACACAAGCACAGGAATTCTATTACAACAGTGCCTGATTTGGTGCTAGAGACAAAATGAAGAGGACAGCTTGTCCTGTTAATAGAGTAAGTAAATTCCTAAATGTTAGTAGACATCCGATTACATTTTTGAGCGCAGAGATGCAAGTTTTAAAGTTCAGTATTTTGATATTTGGATGTAGGTAAATAAATGATGGTCACTGCTTTCTATCCTGCAAAAACATAGAAATGGTGGAAAAGCTCGAAGTGATAGCTTCTCTAGAATTTGAAAAACAGAAGCTGGATCCTTGCTCCCAAGCAATGTTGGAATTAATGGAGAATAAGAGAGTACATTGGAGTACTGCGAAAGAGTATTTTCTGACATGCTTTCATTTAATTTCTTCTTTACTTCTTAAAAAGTGTTTTCATCTGGCGTTCTGTACTCTAATTTTCTGACTCTGAATATTTCAATTTTCCATGCATTCTCTCCTAAACAGTAACAGGAAATATTTTCCAGGGGATCTTATATTGTATTTCTGTTTATTTTATTTATGTATTTATTTACTTTTTTTTTTTTTGAGACAAGGTCTCACTCTGTCACCCAAGCTGAAGTGCAGTGGTGTGATCTTAGTTCACTGCAGCCCTGGTTTCCCAGGGTCAAGTGATCCTCCCAGTTCTCAGCCTCCTGAATAGCTGGGACTAGAGGTATGCACCACCATGCCTGGCTATTGTTGTTTGTTTGTTTGCTTGCTTGTTTGTTTTGTAGAAATGGGGTTTCACCATGTTGCACAGGCTGGCCTTGAATTCCTGAACTCAAGCGATCCACCATTTGGGGCCTCCCAAAGGGCTGGATTGTAGGCATGAGACACCACCCCTGACCTTTATGTTATATATCTTCTCAGAGCCTGAAACTCTCAGATGTCTTCTCCCTTTGAACAGTAAAAGTCATGCTCATTGCAGCTGGGAATTTTATAACATAACTATTTAACTTTAAGAAAGGTTCATTGAAATGATGATATAAGCACTCCGATTAATATATTCACAAGAACTCTTCATTTGATGGAAATCAATATTGTACCAGATCTATCCTTCATAAAATTCAGGTGTAATGTCACTTTCTTTGTAACACTTTACCCAAAGCACTTTGGCAGACACTTCTAAAGCAAACCCTTACAACTAAGGCAGCGTTGAAAATAAAGAGTAGATCTCCTGGTGGTGGTGGCAGGAATGTATAGAGGTGATCTGCAGAGTCAACATGTTTGGCTTCCAATGTGAATTACACATGTCTGAGAGGTTATAAAGAGGGAACCCGGTTTTGCCATGTACCTGTTAAGATGACATGTTATATGCCCTCTGTTTATATCAAGAAAAGCAAATTTGCCTAGGTATTTCTGATACCATCCATGGCAGAGATTATTGTTTTGTTGCTAGTATCCACTGCTACCCTGACTTTTTCTTTGGAGAACCATCCTATCACCAATCTCAGTTAATTCAATTTGAGAATTATTGATATTAGCCTTGGCTGCAGGGACAGTACATGACTCAAGTCTGGCTTATTGTTCTCCTAGTCACAGTGATTGGCTTAGAGGTGGGCAAGAGTCCCAATCAAAACCAATGAGGTGATATCTCTTGACATTTGCAGAACCTGTTGAAAGAAAGATGTGTTATCTTTCTCTATTGGACTTAACGTTGTGGAGATGCAAGCCTAGAGCTGTTGGCAACTACTCTGTCATTTCCATATGATGAAGCCATGCTGTCAGTCATGAGGGTGACTGATGGAGCATGCCCTTAACATATGGAAATCTAGTAGCATCATAACTTCCCATGAAGGAAGGAAACACTTTACAGAATAAAGTCATCATGTTAATTTGCTAACACAGGGCTGCCAGTCTGGTTCTCAGCTTCTCATGGTCTCTGACCCTGCTGACATTTTTGTGAGCTTACTCTCCTTTTCTATGCCTTCTGCTGACTCATGACTTTTAATTGCTGCTTTTTCTCTACTTGTGTCAGCTTCTGTGCTCCTCTGCTGTCTGGGTCCTGTTATATATTTTTCATATTTAATATGATAAACTAAACAGGTCTGAGTGGGTTATTTAATATGACCAAGTAAGCAGGCTTAGTACACAGTGCTCCAGTTAAGAACATATATACTTTTAATATGATATGATATAATATAAAAATAATATTTTATGTTATATATAGAACACATGCTTTTGAAATTGTTTACTGTGCATCTACTATGTGCTGGGTGCATCGTTTTGTACACGTTATTTCATATTAACATATCTATTGCTCACCAAAATAGTTACCACCAGTTAAGAACTATGATAGTCTTCATTTTATAGATAAGCCAATTATAAAATTTAAATAATTTACCTGAGGTCACACAACTAAAAGCAAAAGAGTAGTATTCAAATCTGGATCTAAAGTCTACATTATGAATGCATTAATGTATTAATTATTTATGAATAATTATTAATGCATGAACTTCCTCTCTAACTGCCTGGATAACTTGGCCATGTCCTGTCATAGCCCATTGGCTCCATTTATGCTTCACCCATATGCAAGGCTCCCTTTGTGTCAGGGGTCGACTCCCAGGCAGATCACTACTGCACAGTGTGGCATAGTGACTAATATAAGAAAGACCTTCTGTCCTCTTCATTCAAAGGGACCTGTAGGTTAGGGCTCTTCCCCAGCATTTGTTAGAAAAATATGCAACTTCCTGTCAGTGTTTCTTCTTTCAACAGAATACATGGTTAAACAACTTGTATCTCATGCTAGATTAGGAGAATGTTGCACACTGATCTTACAGTCATTTCCCTGATCCCCTGCAGCCAACCCAGTCATATCCCTATTTTCATCTTGACCACAGGCATTTTCTGCATAGCACTTATCACAATGCTTACTTCTAAATGTTTACCTATGTGTTTATTTTTCCAATGTTTATCTCCTCTATTTCTGCAAGGGCAGGGAATATAACCTGTTTTCCAGTGCTGAAACATCAGCAGGTTCTGGCTATGGTGGGTGATCCATAAACATTTGTCACATAAATAAACGAGCAAAGAAATAAATGATGAATGTCTTATCTGGATTCCTCTTTTTAGGGAAAAGAAAGTCTAAAACAGAGGTGAAAGTGGCAAATGCCCCAAAACTAAAGTAAATGTGTTACTCAGGATTCTGCAGAGAAATAAAGCCAACAGGATATATATAGATTGGAAGAGAATTATTATGTGGGGTTGATTCACATGATTATAGAGGCTGAGAACTCCCATCATCTGCTGTCTGCAAACTGTAGGCTCAGAAAAAATAGTGGTGTCATTCCAGTCTTAGTCTGAACACCTGAGAACAAGGGGAGCCAATGGTAAAAATAGCAATCCAAGTGCTAAAGCCTATGAACCAGGAGTGCCAACATTTGAAGGCAGGAGAAGATGGGTGTCCCAGCTAATGCCACGAACACCTTCTCCCTTCATCCAACTTTTTGTTCTATTCAGGCCTTCAGTGGATTGGATGATGCTCACCCTCATAGGTGAGGGCAATTTTCTTTACTCAGTCTCCTGATTCTAATGGTCAACTCTTCTGAAAATACTCTCCCATACACACCCAGAAATAATGTTTTACCAGCTGTCTGGGCACCCGTTAGCACAGTCAAGTTGACATGTAAAATGAACCATCACAAGTCATTTGGGAAGACAAATAGGATACTGATATTATGTAACTAATGTGTAGCACATATGTTAATTTACTTATTACCGGGTGTTTCTAACTGTCAGCTGTATGTCCAATAGGAGGCACATTCAGTGACATTTCTTTTATTTTTTTTTAAGGCGGAGTCTCACTCTGTCGCCCGGGCTGGAGTGCAGTGGCCGGATCTCAGCTCACTGCAAGCTCCGCCTCCCGGGTTTACGCCATTCTCCTGCCTCAGCCTCCGGAGTAGCTGGGACTACAGGCGCCCGCCACCTCACCCGGCTAGTTTTTGTATTTTTAGTAGAGACGGGGTTTCACCGTGTTAGCCAGGATGTTCTCGATCTCCTGACCTCGTGATCCGCCCGTCTCGGCCTCCCAAAGTGCTGGGATTACAGGCTTGAGCCACCGCGCCCGGCCTCAGTGACATTTCTTACTGAAGTTCAAGTCAAGATGATTTGAGGTCCTGATATCTTGTCTGATATCCCTGATATCCCACCATGCTTGTGACCATTGGTAGATGATGATGCTTTTCCCAGGCTGGTGTTGATCTTGCTAAATTTAACAGTAGAAATATGTTGTGTATGTATAATTTGTGTGTGTGGTATCTACCTGCAGGCACATGTATAATGGTGTTTGAAGGGAATGCTATTTTTCAAAAATAGGAATAATACTGATACTTACATCAAGATAATATGGACAATAGGGGTCTGTTTCATATCAATAGATGAGAAATTAAAAAACTTGATTGTATACTTAGATA